>NC_136485.1:140368885-140821385 GCF_053919585.1 Euprymna scolopes
GGGAAGCTTTATTGCTAACCAAACCATAGAGAAGACCAATAGTGACTGACAGTAAGTAATGAATGGTAAACGGCTGTTGTGATAACGCAAATTCATTTGCAATGGTGATCGGAAGAAGTAGGGATTACTGGAAATACAATGAGAGTAGTTGTCATTAAGATACCAGGGAACAACGTCAGCTATTGTCAGTGAACAATCACCGATGATGACCCACGTGAGAACTCCTAATGAGTTGCTAATAGTAGTCATAATAATAATAATGATGATCCTGGTTTCGTTTCGTAACGTCTCCCTGAAATGAGATGAGGTTCATTCTCAGAAGATTTTCCCTCAAACCCGGCTCCAAACCAGGATCTTTAAAAATCAAGGGTTTTCCTAAGGATATTGGTGGTGCCCACGATAGCAGCAGTCTGAAAGCCGTCCAACACATCTGAGATTCATAGTTTTTTCAAACGTCCCTCCAGACGACTTGACACCACTCAATAATAATAATAATAATAATAATAATAATGATAATAATAATTTCTTTTTTAATTTTTTTTATACAATTTTCACACTAAACAAGGCACAGTGCCACTTTGAAGTAGGGGGCTACTATCTGGGACATAAGTTGCAGGGGTATTATGAAGGGAGGTGGGCAGCAAGATGTCTGTTCACATTACATTGAACTTCTGCATGACTACAGTTGGGAAAGCAGGAACCCGGAAGGGAGTACCAAAGTCTAGCAATTCTGAGGAAGAAACTGTTAGAGTTGAAAGCTTTCTTACACCTAGGGATCTCTACTGTTTAAGGGTAGGATTTAGCTGCTTGTCAGGTTTTTGGGGAGTATTTACAAGTGCTTGTAGTTCGTCAGAGCATTCACCATTAAAATACTTGTAGAACAGGCAAAGAGATGTGACATCTCGTCGATGGGACAGAGGCTGAAGCTTAGATGACAGTTTAGGACCTATCAAGTTGGTGACTCTCTTTTGAACCCTGTCCAGAAGTGAAAGACTAGTAGCAGATGCACCAGCCCAAATGTGACAACGGTACTCCATACATGGGCAAATGGTGGCCTTATAGAGGTACAAGATAATTTCAGGCTTAAGCAGCTTTCTAGCACTGAAAAGAGAGCCACCTTCTTCGCAGCGGCCCTGGCAATGCTCTCAATGTATCTGTTCTAACTCATGTCCCCTGTGAACGTTAGGGCGAGGAGTTTAAAAGTAGTACTTTCAGGTAATGTGTTTTGGGCCATTGCTACTGGTGGTAGAGAAGGTTTCTTATAATTATTATAGGAAACAAGCTTAGTCTTCGCAGCATTGAATGTGACCATCCATATGAAATTTATATCATTTACATAAAAATTTCTGTGAAAGACTCATGTTCCTTGTGAACGTTAGGCTGAGGATAATAATAATAATAATAATAATAATAATAATAATAAAAAGAAAAAGAAGGAGAAAAAGAAGAAAATAGGGACAACAAGAAAAAGTAGGGGTCGTGCATTGCTACTTAGTATCATATACATATCCTGCCATGTGATTTCTATTGAAGTTGGTTGTCGTGGATTTCTGGGATACTCAGTCATTTCATTTCTTACAAATGTAGGAATCATGGGCTGCAATCTGAAAGTTGCCTCTGATCATCTTAAAAACACAACTCAATATGCGTCAAGCCAAATTTGGTCAAAAGCAAAAAGACTTCAGCATGAACAAACGTTATAATTTCTCCTTGTTGATTTTTTTTTAATACCCTGCTCGGCAGCAAAAGCTGGTTGTTAGCATCAGGAGTGGCAGTACCGCCTTGACCTACCGAAACTGTGTTTTCACCCTGGTTGGAGACTGATGAGGGCAGGATATCGCACATGCTTCCACATGTTGTCTGATAAAATCAGTGTGCAGAAGTAAATGTTTGAGAATTGGAACAGAATTTCGGTTATAAACAGACATCAAATCTCCATTAAAGTAAGATTGAAAACTTCATTTTTAACTGAACACGTATAAGCACACAATTCTCATCGTGTTCAAGTTGAAGAATTTGATATTCTGTTTCATCAAGTGTAGCAATATATGAAAAACGAAATAATGGACGTGGAGGATTGCTAAGATTTATCATGTATTATCTTGATAATGCATACAGGAGTTAGAAAGTAAACTGCGGGTTAAGAAGATTTTTTGAGCCAAAATATTTCATTTATTAATAGTTTGTCTATGGTAAACTATTACTAAATACAGTTTAAAAAGCTCTGTTGGGCAAAAACATTTCTTTTATTAATAGTTTGTCTACGGCAATCTATTTAAAATGTAATTTAAAAAGCTGTCTTATGCAAAACTATTTCATGTATTAATAGTTTGTCCATGTCAAACTATTAAAACAGTAAGCGAAACATCTGAGACAAGATTTTACGATACAACATAAAAATGCACAAGTTATTAATTTAAAAAAAAAGAAGCAAAATGAAGAAGATATGTAAAGCAAAAGCAAAAACTTTTATTTTCTTTAAAAATGTGTCAATAGGAATTTATTCGACGATGCTATAGTCAGCCGGGGAGTAGAAACACTATACTCTTTCCACAGTCAGAATATTTGGGGAAAGAAGCTCTGCTTATAGAATTTTTATTTAGTTTTGAGTGCAGACAGAGAGTGAGGAAAGTTGTTGGCAATTGTTACAACTAAGCGAGTATTTGTTGTGAACGTTTTACGAGAAGGGACCATGGATTGGAGCTCAGTCGAGCACCTCCCATAAAAGTATTCATAGAGCAGAGTCACAACGTTGCTTCTGTTAGAAAAAGGAAGTAGGAAGGTGAAAATTTCATCACCCACTAAATTTTGAAGATGGTTCTGTATAAGTTAGGTGCTCTTAGGAGCTCTACCGCAGACGTGGCAACAGTACTCCATCTCAAGATGTGTTTGACTTGTAAAGCATTGCACCAGGAGTGAGATATTTTCGTTTCGTGAGTGGTAGAGCGATCCCACTATCCTTCTAGCGATTTTGGCACCGGATTTGATGTAGGTCTTCCTTTTCAGGTTAGGGGTCTTTATTTATGAGCACCACTATCAAAACATTCGTATTATTTGGAATCTTCGGAGCACTGTTCACATCTTAAGTGTTATTTTCACAACGTTTTGGTTGATGTGACCTCTGACCTTCTTCAGATGTATCTTGTCGAACGCAGGAATCTTTCTGTCAAACTTTGGGATCTGTACGGAATTTTGAATGAAACCTTTCATTAAATCCACTGGGATAGTATGCTCTCGTTCTGTCTGGGTAGAATTCCTAAATAATTTGTCATTGTATTTTGAGTATTACCCACTCTGAGGATTGAACCTTCAACCTCCAGAAGTTTAATTTTAAAACTGAATTTTACCAAGTACTCTATCCACTATGCGATGGACCCTTGCAGACAATTCTAGTGGCCTCAAACCTATTTGATTTTCTAGATGTACAATCTTACTACTTATCATTATATATTACTATTTATTACAACACACACACACACGCACACGCACACGCACACACACACACACACACACACACACATATATATATATATATATTACAACCTACTTATTACTATATATGCATTATCTATTATTTCTCATGTTGTTTTAAATTCTATACTAGGTCTGCTTCTTTGAGTCCTTTTACTCGTCACCGTTTTTCTCTGTCTATAATTTTTACTTCATCACATAAGGTGAGATAGTTCCTCTTTTTTCTCCACAAGAATCCAAGTTTGCCCAGCTGGACAAACTTGAGTCCTTGTACCGGAAAAATATCCAGTAAATAAAACGTTGTTTAGTAAACAGTTATTTTTATTTATTTTTATTTTGTTTGCATTTACATACACCATATATATATATATATATATATATAAATATCACTAAAACATCCGCTGGGTCATAAGCTTCATTTCGGTACCTAACTTGCCTGGGTGGATTGCCTGTAGGCTGAGACAAACTGCTTCTCACACACACACACACACACACACACACACACACACACACACACACACACACACACACACACACACACACATGCGCGTGTGCGCGCACACACACACACAGTACGGAAATTTATAACAGGATATATGGTCAGCCATACCCGACTTTTCAATATCTCCCCATATTATGGCTTTTTGATGTTCTTTTATCCTTACTTTTAGTGGAAGATATTTCTCACCTTTGTATAGTTTTCACATTCATGTGGAATCCCATACACACAGTTCTTCATCATGATTTTTTCCAAGGGGGCTTCACTTACACAAGATGTTTCCAGAAAATCGAATCGCTCCTTGATACTGTCCTGATGTCATATGGATTACATATTCTATGAATTTTGTTTCAACAAGCACTTCATGTATAGTATACAAACGGTGGTGAGTTTTCGGATGGTGCCCTTTGGTGTCTGGTTGAGATTTCTTAAAGCTGATATCATGCTCTCTGGATAGTTGTTTCAGTAGAGTGTTTTTCTTAAACTGTCCATCTCCTCTTGATATGTATTGCTGTAACTACATATTTTGCTCAATATTGTAGGCAATGAGCGATTCCTTTCTCCACATTATATATATATATATATATATATATATATATATATATATATATATATATATATATATATATATATATATATATATATATATATATAAAAGTAAATTCTTGGTACAGCAAAATGGAAGGAGAAATTTCAGAGGAAACATAATTTAATTTAAATACCAAAAAAAAAAACAAAAAAAAAAACGGGCAGGTGAAATTATTAAAATTTCCTTAAGGCCTTATCGTCTGACCCTCTAAGAGGAAACGTCAAAATGATTAATTAAAAACTAAGAAACGAATGAGGAAAGAAGGGAATTTGGTTTCAGTTGGAAGACCAGTGAGAAAAAAAAAAAAAAATCTCACTGTTCAGGTGGTTTTAAATCAATAAATATCTCCAACTGATGTTTCAAAATCTTTTGTCTACACAGACATATATATATATATATATATATATATATATATATATATATATATATATATATATATATATATATATATTAACCTTAATATCGTTTTAAAAAATCAACAACAAAAACTACGTAAACAGATAAACGATAAAAAACTAAACAGTAAATTGTCTATGGCATCATAGCGTAATGGGTTAAGGTGCTGGATTGCTGAAATACATAAGCGTGTCCATAGATTACTGTTTTTAAAAATAATAAATAAGTAAATAAAAAATACGTCCAAATAAAAAATGGGCGACTTTCTAAGAAAAACACCGGATCTCTGAGGCGGAGACGTTAACCTTAATATCGTTTTAAAAAATCAACAACAAAAACTATGTAAACAGATAAACTAAACAGCACATTGTCTATGGCATCATAGCGTAATAGGTTAGGGTGTTGGACTGAAATATATAAGGTCTGGGGTTCGAATCCCAACAACAGTCAAGCTATGCTGAAGAGGAGTAGGGCTCCGACACATGTGTGTCTGTAGATTACTGTTTTTAAAAATAATATATATATATATATATATATATATATATATATATATATATATAGTGGGTGTTGAAGTTGAGTCTCCAGTGAAAGTTGGTTGTTGATGTACAAATGATATAAACCCCTGACAAGTGCGAATTATCAGCATATCTAGGAACGATAATTTATTATTATGTTCTTTTTCCATCGTGAACTGTACAGATGGACGAATAGAGTTCACATGGTCCAGTAATGCTTGAACATTTTCCTGGTGGGGCAGAGTATGAATGTGTCATCAACATATCACAGCCACATCATTGGCTTTAGTGGTGTTTTTACTAATACCATTTCCTCAAAGTATTCCATACATCTATTCTCTATAATAAATGAAATACCAATCCATCTGGTAACTAAGACAAATTCTTTGAAAACGCTACCAATGGTTAATCCCCCTTCAGTCAGCATCAGGAGAAATTTTAAAGACTGACTACTCAAATATTGCAGAATCTGTAGAGTAGTTTCTGGTTTTGGTCAAAAGCACATGCGTTATTTAGATTTTTTGAATCAATATTTCTCTGTTGAGAATGATAATGAAAGAAATCATCTTTAATTCTTGACCCCAAAACTGAAGATTCATTGCTCAAAACGACAAGGTATTATAAAAAGGCGGACTGGGAAGCCATCAGGGATCTCATCAGAGATGCCCCATGGGGAAATATCTTTTCTCTTCCTGCTGAACAGTGCGCAAATGAGACCACTGAATGGTTCAAAACGGCAAGGGAAGCACATGTTCCCACATGGAAATTCTATAGCAAACCCCACTCCTCCCAATGATTTACTTCTACTTATGCAGCAGCCATTGCTCAAAGGCAGCATGCATACCACAGATTTAACTGACATAAGTCCAGTACAAACAAACGAAAGTTTATAGAAGCTAGAAGCAATTGTAAGAAAGAAATATCGACAGCAAAGAGAGAATATAGGGAAACCACCAGAAAACGCATCAAAGCACAGAAACTAAGAACCCGTAATTTCTGGAAAATCTACAACAATGTAATAAATAATGGACAATCAACAATTCCCCCACTATCCAACAAACAAGAGATTGTTTGCGTGGCAATCGAGAAGGCTAACATGCTTGTCAGTTGGTTTGCCTCAAACTCCACATTATACCCAGCAAACCACTCCCTTCCTGACTTTCTTTGCGGACAGACACCACACTAGATGATCTGAAAATTGCCTCTTCTCAGGTGCATAATATAAAAAACTTCAACACCTCAAAAGCATGTGGACCCGATCTCATCCTGGTTGTGCTATTAAAAAATGTTCTGCTGAGGTTGCTCCAGTCCAGAAAATGGCAGAAAAACTAGAGGAAGACCTCCAATCTTTAGTGAAATGAGGACATAAATGGATGGTAACATTCAATGCTGCCAAGACTAAACTTGTTTCCTTCAATAATTACAAGAAACCTTCTCAACCAGCAATAGCTATGGCTAAAGACACATTACCTGAAAGTACTTCTTTCAAACTCCTCGCCCTAACGTTCACAGGGAACATAAGTTGGAACAGATGCATTGAGAGCATTACCAAGGCCACTGCGAGGAAAGTGGGCTTTCTCTACCGTGCTAGAAATTACTTACACCTGAAAGTATCCTGTACCTCTACAAGGTCACCATTCACCCATGTATGGAGTATTGTTGTCACATTTGGGCTGGTGCATCTGTTATTAGTCTTTCACTCCTGGACAGGGTTCAAAATAGAGTCACCAATCTGATAGATCCTGAACTCTCACCTAGGCTTCAACTTTTTTTTTTTTTTTTTTTTTTACACAGTGATCACCACTTATCAAGGCCCGGAAGCCACTCAGGGATAAGGGTTATTGCAAGTACATTATGTTAGTGTGGAGATTTGATGAAGTGTTTACTTAAGGGGGCGGTTCATTAGGAATTTGTTAACATTGGACTTGAACACATCCAAGTTGTAGTCCGGTGGGAAGCAGGCAGACGGAACAGAGTTCCACAGGCGTGCAGTTCTAAGAAAGAAGCTTTGTTCATGGAATCCACGTTTTGATTTAGGCACAGATAAAGAGTGGGGGAAATTTTTCACAGTGGATTCGGCTAGACGGGTGTTTTTCGTAAAAGATTGGCGAGGGGGGACCAGAGATTGGAGTTCAGACGAGCACCTGCCATGAAAATAACGATAAAACAAGGATAGGCTCGCAACGTCTCTTCTGTGGGAGAGAGGTTGCAGGGTAGAGAAAAGGGCATCCCCCACTAAGCCACAAAGTCTATTTTGTACTCTGTCAAGGCAGGATAGGCTGTTTTTGCAGCTCCTGCCCAGATATGGCAACAGTATTCCATCCTTGGACGTACTTGGCTTTTATATAGATAGAGAATTGCATCAGTAGTAAGATATCTTCTGGAGCGGTAGAAGGATCCCACCATATTTCCAGCGACCTTGGCAACAGACTTGATGTACGTGTTCCATTTCAGATCAGGAGTAAAGGTCAAACCCAGAAGCTTGCCAAAACATGGGGCCTCACCCAGACGAGAGCCATCCATCACAATTGATGCCAGATGCGGATCAGAGCGTTGATGATGTAAGGATAGGAGTTTGGTTTCTGTCCCATCGATGAAATGTTGCATTTCTCTGCCTGTTCTACAAGTATTTTAATGGTAGATGCTCTGACGAATTACAAGCCCTTGTACCTCCTCGATGTAAATACTACCGACAAACCCGACAGCAGCTAAATCCCGCCCTTACACAGTAGAGATCCCTAGGTGTAAGAAAGCTTTCAACTCTTAACAGTTTCTTCCCCAGAACTGCTATACTTTGGAACTCCCTTCCGGGTTCTTGTTTTCCCAACTGTGCTGACATGCAGAAGTTCAAGTGTAATGTGAACAGACATCTTGCTGCTCAACTCCCTACATAGTATCCCTGCAACTTATGTCTCCGCTAGTAGCCCCTACTTCAAAGTGGCGCTGTGTCTTGATTAGGGTTAAAATGGCATAAAAAAAAAAAAAAATTCTAAGAAAGCAAATCCTGTCATGGGTTTGCGTCAGAAGCAAAGGTACGTCATTGAATTTCTGGCAAAAGTGCATTGAGAATGGTGGTGACTATGTAGAAAAACAAATTCTGGTGCAGAAAAGGTGACTTGTTTTAGGGTATCATTCCCGTCTTCGTAACTCTTTAAATTTTTTGAGTGAAAAAAATAGGAGGCTTTACTTTTGGAACAACCCTTGTAGATTCAACCCCTGATGGCTGAAATAGAAACCAAGGGCAATAACAATAACATTGATACTTCCTCTATTTCACAATAGTGCCAGTAAAGAATTCAATTTTAGATTTTGTAAGTTAAGCACATAAGAGGAAGCTTAATGTCTTTGAAATAAAAAAATTAAGAACTATCTTTGGTGCAACTTTGTGAGACGAAGAAATACCGATTAGAAAGAAACATAATATTTACAGAAGTATCAATGACGTCATTCGAAAAAATAAAAAGAAGAGATTCACGTTGTCTGGCCATGTTTTCCTGGCTATTAGACGACGGCAATGTCAAGAAATCATACAAAGAAGATTTCAGTTGAAGAAAGATGGAGTGATTAGATAAGGATTGAGATTTGTATGCTGCTCCTGACAGCTGAAAGACTGGCACAAGATGTGATGAGCGGCAGAATTATGCTCTCAAGCGTGTGACGAAGTTCTCTCGCTTGTACACATAAATCAAATCGTCACGTTTCTCTATTTTTTCTTTTTCTAATAGTCACCACTCATTAACACCAAAACCACTCAAGAACAGGGATTAATGAGAGGAAGTGATTGTCAGTTGAAAGATGAAGAATACTATGGGAATCCTAGACATTTTTGCTCATTAAAAATGGGCAAAAGTTATAGCCCGTTGATTTAGAATGCCAAATATTTTATGCTAAATTGATGGTTGAATAAATTTGTGCTCATTGTAGCAAGCCTTATTAAGCACAGCACGCGCATAACACAATACTTAGTTCGCTGCACCTTATCATGACAAAGGTCCATGCAAAATTTAAACCAGATCGGTCCAGTAATTCCTGAGAAAAGTAAAACAGACAGAAAGACAGACAGACAAACAGATTAAGAGAAATATATAAATTAAAAATTATTAATCAAATAAACTGAGTATGATTACTTATGTGAATGATTTGTGAGAAGAATTTGTTGATATTGTATTTAAAGATGACTGCGTTGTAATTTGAAGGGAAGCAGTCTCCTCGTAACATGTTCCTCAGACCTTGAAAAAAAAAAGCTCTGTCAATGGAAATTCCAAATTACACTTGAAGCATGGAAGAAAAAAGGAAATCTTTTCCCGTTGTGTTAGATAGACAAGTTCTTACTCTTGATGTCTTACAAGGAGTTATCTTGGGATTGAAACTCAGCCGATCACCTATAGAAATAACGGGAGATGAGAGAACACCTTGGTATGCGTGTGGCATTGCTTCTGGCTTCACATAGTGTATTTTGACAACAGTAAGATCTTTGAAAAGTGCCAAGGACAACACTAAAAATTAATACTGCTTAAGACCATCAGAACCAAACAATTAATACTGCTTAAAGCCATCAGAACCAAACAATTAATAATGCTTAAGGCCATCAGAACCAAACAATTAATAATGCTTAAGGCCATCAGAATCAAACAATTAATAATGCTTAAAGCCATCAGAACCAAACAATTAATAATGCTTAAGGCCATCAGAATCAAACAATTAACAATGCTTAAGGCCATCAGAACCAAACAATTAATAATGCTTAAGGCCATCAGAACCAAACAATGTATACTGCTTAAAGCCATCAGAACCAAACAATTAATAACAATTAAGGCCATCAGAACCAAACAATTAATAATGCTTAAGGCCATCAGAACCAAACAATTAATAATGCTTAAGGCCATCAGAACCAAACAATTAATAATGCTTAAGGCCATCAGAACCAAACAATTAATAATGCTTAAGGCCATCAGAACCAAACAATTAATAATGCTTAAGGCCATCAGAACAAAACAATTAATACTGCTTAAGGCCATCAGAACCAAAAAATTAATACTGCTTAAGGCCATCAGAACAAAACAATTAATAATGCTTAAGGCCATCAGAACCTAACAATTAATAATGCTTAAGGCCATCAGAACCAAACAATTAATAATGCTTAAGGCCATCAGAACAAAACAATTAATAACAATTAAGGCCATCAGAACCAAACAATTAATAATGCTTAAGGCCATCAGAACAAAACAATTAATAACAATTAAGGCCATCAGAACCAAACAATTAATAATGCTTAAGGCCATCAGAACAAAACAATTAATACTGCTTAAGGCCATCAGAACCAAAAAATTAATACTGCTTAAGGCCATCAGAACAAAACAATTAATAATGCTTAAGGCCATCAGAACCAAACAATTAATAATGCTTAAGGCCATCAGAACCAAACAATTAATAATGCTTAAGGCCATCAGAACCAAACAATTAATACTGCTTAAGGCCATCAGAACCAAACAATTAATAATGCTTAAGATCATCAGAACCAAACAATTAATAATGCTTAAGGCCATCAGAACCAAACAATTAATACTGCTTAAGGCCATCAGAACCAAACAATTAATACTGCTTAAGGCCATCAGAACTAAACAATTAATAATGCTTAAGGACATCAGAACCAAACAATTAATAATGCTTAAGGCCATCAGAACCAAACAATGTATACTGCTTAAAGCCATCAGAACCAAACAATTAATAATGCTTAAGGCCATCAGAACCAAACAATTAATAATGCTTAAGGCCATCAGAACCAAACAATTAATACTGCTTAAGGCCATCAGAACCAAACAATTAATAATGCTTAAGGCCATCAGAACCAAACAATTAATAATGCTTAAGGCCATCAGAACCTAACAATTAATACTGCTTAAGGTTATCAGAACCAAACAATTAATAATGCTTAAGGCCATCAGAACCAAACAATTAATACTGCTTAAGGCCATCAGAACCAAACAATTAATACTGCTTAAGGTCATCAGAACCAAACAATTAATAATGCTTAAGGCCATCAGAACCAAACAATTAATACTGCTTAAGGTCATCAGAACCAAACAATTAATAATGCTTAAGGCCATCAGAACCAAACAATTAATACTGCTTAAGGTCATCAGAACCAAACAATTAATAATGCTTAAGGCCATCAGAACCAAACAATTAATACTGCTTAAGGTCATCAGAACCAAACAATTAATAATGCTTAAGGCCATCAGAACCAAACAATTAATAATGCTTAAGGCCATCAGAACCAAACAATTAATAATGCTTAATTTTTGTCTAATCAGACTATAGGACATGGTTCCAGTAATGTACGGGCTTTGTTGACATGTCTTTCTTGTGCATTGCCTTCAGAAGAGGCTTCCTCCTGGGGTGACAGCCATGCACACCAATTTGACAGATATGTCTGTCATCCCTACAGTCAAGCATGGTGGTGGGAATGTCATGGTCTGAGGCTGCATAAGTGCTTCAGGTATTTGAGAGTTACATTTCATTGAGGGAAACATGAACTCTAACATGTACTGTAAAATACAGCAGTACATGATCTCCTCCCTCCAGAAACTGGGTCGCAGAGCAGTGTTTCAGCATGACAATGACCCAAAACACACATTCAAGACAACCACTGCCTTACTGAAGAGGCTGAGGATAAAGGTGATGGACTGGCCAAGCATGTCTCCAGACTTGAACCCAATAGAACATCTTTGGACCATCCTCAAGCAGAAGGTCGATGTGTGCATAGTCTGAAATATCCACCACCTCTACGACGTCGTAATTGAAGAGTGGAAGAGCATTCCAGTGGCTACATGTGAAGCTCTGGTAAACTCCATGCATAGGATAATGATGATGGCGACACAAAATATTGAGAATTGACATGTTGTATGTTCATATTGATAACTTTTCGTAAGGGGTGTACTCCCTTTTGTTGCGAGGGATTTAGCTTTTAATGGCTATATTTTGAGTTATTTTGAGGGGAAAATAAATTAACTCTGTTATATATGCTGCAGACAGATTACTTTTTATTGTGTCAAAAACTCATTTTTGCAGTGTTGGCCCATGAAAAGATATACTTAAATATTTGAAGAAATGTGAGAGGTGTATTCACTTTTGTGATACACTGTAGTGAAATTGATGAATGACAAAGATGGATGTAAACATGAATGTTATAAATTGGTCACCAGTTGGCAAGTGCTAAATTTAACAATGGGATTTTGTGAATGAAATGAAAATGAGTAAAAATGAGTTAAACAACAAAACATGCTTACATCTAAAAAAAAATGTACTTTGAGAAGTTTTAATGTCCATAAATGAATGTCACGTTACCCAACACACATCGTGTCCAGTTTCTATCGCAAAGGAGATCAAGACAAAGAATAGGAAATAACTTCAACTCGCTTGTTCGTTATAGCAACAGCATTTATTTCTTTAGTCATTCTTTACGGCTGTGACGTCCCTCTTCTCAAGCGTCCTTCATGCCTCATACGCGATCGCGATCGTGAATGTTATCCACGTCTCTGACAAGATCTAAAACATTATCTCGTCTCTCCCGTAATTGTTCTCTTTCTCTTTTTCATAGTCCTTTTTGATTGATCAGTGACGTCACTCCGCATACATTCACATCCATGCATTCATGCTATATTACATGAATAATATACGAGAGAGTCAGAAAGTTTGTTTCAAAGTTCTGGTATGTGTGTGTGTGTGTGTGTGTGTGTGTGTGTGTGTGTGTGTGTGTGTGTGCGTGTGCGTGTGTGTGTGTGTGTGTGTGTGTGAGAGAGTTTACCTTCTGGGTGGCTGAAATTGTTACTGGAGAGATAGCAGCAGATCTAAAGTCTAAAGGAGTTTCTGCTTAGGGACTCCAATAGATGTCTCTAGAATGGGCATTGTTAATGCTGAAAGTCAGGCATGTGGCAGGTGCCACCCAACTCTGACTTTTTTACTGTTTGGTTAATTTGACATAGAGTTGTTACTTTTTTTAGTTTAAAACGATTTTTATCGATTGGAAAATATCGAGTTAACACGTTCCTGTGAACACTCTGACTTGCTATTGAACGTGAAGAGGACTGTGTGGAGAAAGAAAGAGGGTGGCTATACAAGCCATTTAGCTTTTGGCATTATTCATTCCATCATATCTCAAATGACCGCTCCATCGCCTTAAAAGAAGTGGAAAGAAGGAAGAGTAAGTTTAACAAAGAAAGAAAAAAAGTAGCTCACATCAGCTTGGTAACTTTCCTAGATAGACTCTTACTTGTTTCAATGATTTTTATTGGTTAGAAAATATCGAGTTAACATGTTCCTGTGAAAACTCTGATTTGTTTTTGGAAGCGAAGAGGAAAGCGTGGAGAAAGAAAGAAGGTGGCTATACAAGTCATTTCACTGTTGGTGTTATTCATTCCAATCGCATCACAAATTAATGCTCCATTGCCTTAAAAGAAGTGGAAAGAAAAAAGAGTAAGCTTAACGAACAAAGAAAGAAAAAGGGTAGCTCATATCAGCTTGGTAATTTTCCTGTTGGTCTCTTGCTAAATCAAGTGAATCAGCTATTTAATTGTGAGAACCCATTTTAATTCATTTATCCATCGGCATTTCGGGTAACATTGCTGTTTAAATTCTAAATCCTTGAATGTTGGAATGGTATGATTCACAGAAGACCTGAATAAGTATCTATCTTGTATAGAACAGAGATGTTATTCACATCTTTAAAACACAACAATCCGAGAAAGAATTTCTAATCTATATGAATAAATAAAACAATAAAACTGTAGGAGCGAACGCGCGCGTGTAAAAATATGTAACCGATAAACTCTTAATCTACTGGTCACATAACACAGAAATTAACAGGAAATACTAATCATACACCAAGGATAGTTTACAACAAGTAAAATCTTTGTTTGGGTGAATGAATTAAGCATACAGAAATATGTGACAAGTTGAAATGCAAAATGTTCATTTCCACTTGCTGACATATTTCTATAACTTCTGCACATGCGCAAATTCATTTATAGCTTGTGGTTTAATTTTAAATCTTTATCTTTCTGTTGATAGCTCAAACGCTGGAGCGCTAAATGTTTTGGTTTTGATTATAGCTGATGGCACACAAGTAATCTTTTTTAACTTTGAAAATCACTATTATATATATATATATATATATATATATATATATATATATATATATATATATATATATATATATATATATATATAATAAAAGTTACAATAAGTTTACTAAGGTAATCAAAATGGTAAACTTAAAAGATATTATAAATATTAAAGAGTTAATATTTACAAGTAAAATAAACTCAGCCAGATGTAAAAAGCTCAATAAAACCGAAAAGGAAATAGAGCTTATAATATGAACAAATGATTAATAAAATATGTTAAAAGACATCTTGAAAAAGAGTTAGAAACATATTTAATTTTAAAAAAGGAAGCACAAGATAAGTGGATAGTCTTTAATCCGCGGAGTTTCGAAGAAATACTCTCCTTCTCATCAGAGGGCAGGAATTAGCAAAATGCAGGATCGGATTTTGCATATAAAAGTATTTAATGAAACTACAAGTAAGTCAAAGATCTTACTTGGTTAAAAAAAGGGTGAGGTAAGGGGAACAGGAGGCAAAACAAAAATAATAAAAAGATTTCACATGAATGGATAGTCCGGTGAAGGGTAAAAATCCAAAAATGGTAAAATCCAAAACAGTCGAATTTAAAATTTCAATCCAATGGGTAAATTCCAAATAGTCCAGAATCATCCAAAAGGCAGAGTTCCTTGGAAAAAAGCGCAAATGGAATGAATTCCAAATCATTAAAAGAAAAGCACTAGAGATAATATTTAAAACACGTCTGTCAAGGCTGGATGAATCAAAAAAATTAAGGCTAAAAAAAACCCCGAAAAACGGTGACAATTTAAATTTGAAAAGCAAGGTCAAACTGACCCAGACAAAAAAGCGCGAAAGTTAGCGTTAATAATTAGGTCAGCTTAGATATGCACGTGAAAGTCTCAGAATTAAATTAAGAAAACTGATCAGAAGAACAAATAAATGGCCAAGTTCAAGAAATGGGGCGTCTGTTATATATACATATACATACACATATACATATATATATATATATATATATATATATATATATATATATATATATATATACACTATATATATATATATACACACATATACATACATATAAATATTAAAAAAAAAAATTAAAATAAATAAATAAATAAAAAATAAATAAATAAATAAATAACTAAAAAATAGAAAATTATATATATACAATCACATACATAGATATATATACACATATACATACATACATACATACAGACACACAAATGCACACATACATGTATATACATACAAACACGCATATAAATATATATACATATATGAATACATATACAATAACACACACACATATATATACATATATATACAAACACACACGCATGCATAAACATATACACATATCCAAAAACATATACAAGTTAAACAAAAACATACATACTTACATACAAAATAAGAGGAGAGGCCGGTATCTGCAAACTCAGGAATAAGGCAAATAAATGTGTATGTAAATGCATATAGTTAAATATAAGTAAACAAATACATAGAACAAAAATGAGTAGGTTGATGTATATATTTAATTAATCGGTATACTTATACCATAAAACGGAGACAGCAGATGGAAAACCGGCCAAAGAAATAAAGAAAAACAAATAAAATTAAAAATATAAAAGAAGGTAAGATTATTAAAACAAAGCTATGTGATTTCAAATTTACCATATTTAAACTTGGACATATGTTTGCAATAGGAGATCAGTTCGTTTTTAGAGTTTATTATATTACTACTTTGAGGGGAGGTTATAATAGTTATAGCTTCAGATGTACACAGGTGACAAGACTTAGATCCTGGAGTATAATATATATATATATATATATATATATATATATATATATATATATATATATATATATAGTCATCCACATACAGTACTGTTTCGCTGTTTCACAGCTCATCAGTGCGGCTAGACAGGCAACTACCTCAAGCCAGGATTGAAACCCGACCGTTAGTACGGCAGTCAATGCTCCTAACCATTACGCTATTGGCGGCTGCTTGAACGAGTAGTGAGTTTAACGATGTTTTGATATCGTCTGAAATACCTCCGCTCGATTTGTTTACACAAAGAGCGTCGCTTATATGCTAATGGTAATTCGTGTTTCACTTCTCAATATGCTCAACTCAAGGTGAGGAGCACTATAGTCATCCACATATATATAATATTCAATAAAGAATTGGCTCCGTAATAATAAATACGAAATCTGCATGAATTAAAATATATTTAAGTGTATTTTACGACCGGGCAAATTAAAAATTTGAGTAAAAGAAATAAATATATATCAGAGTCACGAAAGGATCATGCAAAAAAAATACATAAAATTTGATAAAGACTATTCGTGTCCAATACTGAATGGTTTCTAATTTGATATGTGATCTACAAAGTTTTTTTTTAATGGAAATCATTCCAGACAAGACATGAAGCCACTTGATGAAAGAAGCGGGGGGGGGGATAGTCAGAAACATCGCTCATAGAATGTGAGGACTAAACGACAAACTAAGAGAAGCAAGAGTTACAAGACTGCCGAAAGTAGGGTTAGAGTTAGTTAATTATGGTTAAGATTAGGATTAGTTAGTTAGGGTCAGGGTTAATGGGTAGATTGCATATTGGGATGTAAATAATTTGGTAGATTAGAAGTTATTAAGTAGATAAAAAAAATTGGAAAAGTACCAACTATTCTTAGGGATGACTCATGAACAAAAATCATGGTATGGTATGTTTCCCATTTTAAAGCCTTCCTGTACAGCCTTCCAAGCAGCTGGAAGAGGAGTCAGCACTGTTTTGTGTGTTATATATACAAAAGACTTTTTACTGCTGACTTTCGATTGGGGACTTCCGGTTCGCCTGAGGTCTTCAGGTAAATAGATTTCCCTCAATACAATAGTCTTACTTCGATGTTAATCTCAACATAGTTTCCGACCACGTATGTGAAACAACAATACTTCATGGTAGAACTTTTGAAAGTCCAAATGTACCAGTCTGCATTGTTTCCACGACTTCTTACTGCTATCAACTAAAACAATTTCTAAGGAGTAGTTAAACTATGGATCTTGAACAAACTAAAACACGAGTTACATGGACATCCCTCATTTTGAAAAACTTTGAACCAAATGAACAAAAAATTGAATCCAACTTGGACCAATAAAATTTGGAATCAAAACAGAGCTTTAATAAAATTGCTTTAATAAAATTGCTTTAATAACATATTTAATAACGTACATATCCCCGACAAACCCGCCTAGCAATAAGATCTCACCCCTTCACCGCTGTTGTCCCTAAATGCCAGAAAGCTTTCTATTCTAATAGTTTCTTCCCTCGAACAGCTAGATTTTGGAATTCCTTTCCTGCTGCCTACTTCCCTGGTTGTACTGATATGCAGAAGTTTAAATGTAACATAAACAAATATCTTGTTAATCTTTCCTAGATGTGGCCCCAAATAGATTATTTCAGGGGCCGGCTCATCAAGAACGTGGTCATGTTGGATTTGAAGACGACCATATTGTAGTCAGCTGGAAAGCAGGAAAATGAAACAGAGTTCTACAGGCGTGCAGTTCTAAGAAAGAAGCTTTGTTTGTGGAATCTACGTTTAGGTTTAGATTCTGTAGGAAAACGATAGTTTAATTAAAGGAGAACGAAACCTTTCAATATGTTCATTTGCCAACCTGCTTCCAATGGTGTAGGTTGCCGAAAGTTAAAATGCTGTAGAAAAGGAATTAAAGTAAGAAAATTCAATTATCTGCCGAAACTGTATTCTTGGAGCATTATCTTTTCAGTGAAGATAGTTTTGCTTGTCTGTCCAACTGACAGACAGTGGCAGGGAAGAGGATGCTTTCCTTCTTTGGTTTCAGGAAACTCTCTGTTCACTCAGTAATGTAATTTCCTCTCGGTCTAGAAATAGTTATTTAAGGGTTGGTTGAAATTGTCACGCCCTAGTGGCTGATTAATTATCATGTGACCCAACAACCTCTAAGAAGCTGCTTTAGATAAAGGAGACAAAGTCCATTTCTAATATTGAAAACAACTTTATTGAGACACCTTTGTTTTGGTGTAATAATGTTATGGAATTCATGACATGAATAGAGCGGTTAACGCGACACTAGGTTGAACACAACTTGTCTGTGCCAAGGAGTGAAAAGGGGTCAACAAAGGTTACCAATGACATAGATCAATCCCAGGACTTCTGTTGACAGAGTTTGTACCTGTTTTGTGAGACAGGTCAGTGAGTGTATTTTGGGTGCGAGCGGTTACTGGGAATTACAGCCCCACAACATACCCTGATATAAATAGAACCGCACACATTCTTGGGAGAGTTCGGTTGAGAGTTTAGTCAGGACAGTTCGTCAAAGCAGTTAGAAGACAGTTAGCGAGATTTGAAGAAGACTGGTCATCTAAGAAATATGAAGAAGAGAAAGAGAAAGAAAGAAATCAGAAATGGGTTGCGTGCAGAAAAATCTTTCCGGAGGGTGTGAAAAACTCCATGAATAAAGACTGTCTCCACAAATAAGAAATGCGTTGTGTTTTTGGAGCGTGGATTTTGGTTCCAAATCAACGAGACATAGAGCACAGAAGGAGAAGGTAAGACTTTCATTATATGCATATATGTTACACACACCCACACACATGAAAGAATGGCACACGCAAAGAGACAGACAGTCACAGCCATGTCACAATCATACAGACACAAAAATATATACACCTCATCATCGATTGACATAATAATACTGATGTGTCTTGGAAAAAGGTATGTTTAAAATAGCTGAGTGGCCTTGGCTACAGGAATCATGTAATACAATCTTATAAGCTGCTTTAATGAATGGTTGGTTGTAATCCTAGCTGGTAGTATGTATAAACTCTATGCTTTCGATCTATCTTTCGACATCTCTCCCAGGTTGCTATACTCGTCCGTATCTATGGCTTACACCTGTCAATCATATTCTTGTGAGGAGGAACCCGGATGTATTCATATTGATTGCATAAAAATACACTAAGGCAATTCCATATTCATATGTACATTATTAGTCTCCAAAATTCTTTTTAAAAGATGGGATCGCCCAATTGTTGTACGTGCAAGCCAAAAGAGTAACATTTTAAATGTCATCTGATGCATCTGTTATGTCAAAGCAAAAATTACAATACACTTTCTTGGGGCTAGGATCAAGGTGTAGTATCGATTTATGGATATCTTAAGTAGAACAGCCCATAGAGTAAAGGAGAAGGTAAGACTTTCATTATATGAATATATGTTACATATACCCACTCACATGAGAGAATAGCACACGCAAAGAGATAGACGGTCACGGACATATCACAGTTATATAGACACCACAGACACGAGAATATATACACATCATCACCCCCCCCCACAGGTACATAGCAATAAAAGGAGAATAAATGAGAACGGTGTTAATAATGAGAGACGTCCATGAGTAATGACGAAGACAAGAGATGAGAAAGTCTTGTTTGTAAAGAAGAGAAAACAGTTCATATATGAAGCAAGGATATCTTCATATACACGTAAGGAAGACAAGTTGTATCTATGTGCATATGGGAGATACGTTAAGTCCACATGTTTCACCATGTTCCATCATGCTGAATTCTTATCACAACTCATAGCTGGATAGCTTTGGGAGTATGTGTGGGGAGGGTCTGTTGACTGGCCTGAGTAATGTGGATGAGGTTGTCAGTACCTGTGGCCTGAATAAGAAAAAAGGTGCATGAACAATGTCTTGTCCCTTTTATGGTCTTCCATCACATGCTCTGCTCGCATGAGAAATTATTCCTGATTGGGCAGGCTAGAAAGGAAGTTGAATGCTTGCATCAATCACCATCGAGCTTTGAAACTAAGCACAAATTAATAATTGTAGTAGTGGCTCATTGTAGACGTGTTATGGTTGCTGTAGTATTATTTCATTAATGTTTATGACAGCTACAGATCTTGTATGCTTACATTATGATTGAGAATTCTTTATAAAACTTCTCTGCAAACTTTATCTCACAAACATGACATTGGTAGTCTCAGTCTTTTCTATAAATAATATTAAGGCATGCGTTCTTCAGAATTGTGTGACCTATTCTCTTTTTTCTTTGTTCTGGTCTATTTTACTATTTTGATACCTCACTGTGATATAGCTTCCTATTCTATTAGTTTATTTTCAAGAACTACATGTTTGTGGAACTCTCTTCCTGCTGACTGTTTCCCTTCTATCTATAGCTTTGGCGAATGTAGTTAAAGACATGATGGCTCCAGGCATTGATATGTCATTTTCAAGACTAGAACCAATCGGCATCTCTTTCGTTTTTGTTAGCTTCTTGCATCAAGTGGCTTCTTACCTTGTCTGGAGCGATCCCCCCTCCCTCCTCTAATAGTCTAGCAAATATCTATTGGCGACTTGTAGCAATAATTTGTTGCTATAACAAATCTTCTGTTTTGTTGATGTGCAGTAGATATATTAATTAGGACTGTGAAATATGCCCATTTCTTTTTACAGACATGAGCCGAAGAAAAATATTTTATTAGATTTTATACCACATTGACTTTGAGTGATATTTCCCGTTTTCTACTTAATCTGACACTCAAAGTGGAAATTTCCATTTCTACATCATCCTAACACATCTCACATCCAGTATCTGTACTACGATTTTTCTCAAGATTTATTTACTTGTTTGGTAGTTTCAATTTTCGCCTTCTTTGAAGAAATGGACTAGAGTAACATATCGCAAAGCAAAAATCTGACTTAATTGAACGATAGCATCCTTCAATTCAATTCAATTCAATTCAGCATAGGTTAAAACATTACAAGTTTCATCACGGTTAAGAAAGCGGAAAGAGAGAGAAAAAAAAAGAAGGAAAGCGAACAAAGAAGGTGGGAGGGACACTGTAAATTTAGATGGTCGGAAATATAATTGACCATTACCTATCCAACTTCGTCTTGAACTGATCCATTGTTGGTGCAATGACAACCTCAAGTGGCATTCTATTCCAGGGAACTGATATTTGGATAGAAAATGCAGCTTTTCATTGGTTTAGCCAAAATCTCCAGGTAAACAGCTTCAAGTCATGTTCTCTCAGTTCATATTCTGGTGCCAAAGTGAAGAAAAGATTCCAACGGAGGTTGTAATGGCCATGGTTATAGGCCCAAATTAAGTCGCCTTGATATTGATATACACAGATTCTCCAAGATCTTTTCTGTTTTGGAAGGGTGTAAAATTTAGATATATGGCATAATCATGCTGACATACAGGTTCTTATTAGATCACCAAAGTTAAAGTTTGGACATCAAGAGGTGCTGCAGTGACTATCATCCTGCAAGAGCTTTGCCACTGGCACGGGCTTGGAATGAACACCAGTATCCTTCTGTCTTCGTTAGTGGAATGAGTCTCTTCTGGCACTGAAAGAAGGCCTCCCAGAAGGCTCTGAATTTTCCCAGAAAGTGTGAGTGACACTCAATTGGGTCCGAGCGAAAGTTGCCAAACATGGAACAACCTGCACAAATGGGGCTATGTACAGGATGCTTGGTGTCTATGCGACACCGACTTGCAGACTATCCACACAGACAATCCTCTAAGCCAGGCATGCTCCGACGCAGACCTCAGGGATGCCTCGTACACTGCCTGATGATGAACCTTGAGGTAGAGTGAAAAGCTATAATGATAACCAAAGTTAAACAACGTTGGGCCTGGGCAGTATCAGATGGGTGATCATTTAGAAATATTAAGCACTGTATGTAGGAGGAGGTAGCAAAATCTAACATCATCAAAATATTATCCATGGTTGATGAGCTAAACCGTTGGTTAATGGTGGCTGCAGCATAGCAGAAGGTAACTCCTTCTGATGTCTCAAAAAAAAAAAAAAAACTGGTAGAAGAGTGTTGCAGTCCTCATCACTTCCACCGAGAAAACTGGTTCTCCCCAATGTGACTTGAACCAAAGACTTAAACAATAGTACTTGATGCCTCCTTTCTATACATTCAGCATTATAAGGTGAGGATCAAGAGTAAGTGGAGCAATCCTGGGAAAGGAGTAGCACCATACTGTAAATCTCATTGCAGTGGCTAAAGCAAAGGAACCCTTAAAATAAAACAGGTAGTTGTTGGTGTAAGCGGTTAAACAAAGTACAATAGTACACATTTCTTATCTGAGTACTCTAGTTAATATATTGAAGAATCTGTCCGGTTATAATCATTGTAGGGATTTCTGACATATTTTCGTTCTATGGATGTTCATGTCCTACCTTACACATATCACGCTATTAAACAAACACTTTCTTCACTTTCACCAACACAGACATCACCTTAAATACACAAACATGCACACACACACATACACCCACACACATACCTTCACTCTGTGTGTAATGTCCATTTTTCACCTCTGCATTAACTCACTAACTCCAGTGACGCTCTTTAAATAACATTAAAATTATCGCTGTTGCAAATCACCGCTCCTTTGTTATTGTCAACAACATACACTGGTCGGCAGAAACAGACACGAAACCCGGCACTCCTGAAAATATGCCACGATCATGTATGCTAAAAATAGCAATGATCTTTTTCAAACAACAAAAAACACAAAACTTCATCTTTCACAAATTAAACAAAAACAAAGGACTATCATTTCGAACCTAAATTAAAATAAATACAGTTCATAAATACCGAAGACTTTTAACTGTAAGTAATATGGTGTGAAGTTATTATAGTTATTCGTTGTTCAGCGACACTACCACTGGTCATAGAGTCTGTATCACGAACGATTCTCTGTAAAGTTAGCCGCTTTCACAGCAAATCTTTTAGCTCAGGAGTTAGGAACGCTCCTATTTCGACTTGACTCTCGTCAAATCGGCAGACCTAGTCACCATAAAAACCATGGACAGCACCGGCAGTACCCAAACAGTTTTAGGGTTACTCAACAAACGAATTATGTAAGTCACAAACTACTTGTGTGCAATACACATTCAACTCTCTACTATTGCCTGCCTCCTGGATCTCACCCTTACAGCCTACCCCGCCAGTCTCTGCAGCTTCCAGCGACTCTGGCTTACTCCTGTAGCTTACAGCAACTCCAGCTTACTCCTGCAGCTTGCAGCGACTCCAGCTTACTCCTGCAGTTTCCAGCAATTCCAGCTTACTGCTGCAGTTTCCAGCCAATCCAGCTTACTGCTGCAGCTTCCTGCGACTTCAGCTTACTCCTGTAACTTCCAGCGACTCCAGTTTACTCCTGCAGCTTCCAATGACTCCAGCTTACTCTTGCAGTTTCCAGCCAGTCCAGCTTACTCCTGCAGTGACTCCAGCTCACTCCTGCAACTTTCAGTAACTCTAGAGCACCTAGCTCACTCCAGCATCTCCAGATTACTCCTGCAGCTCCGGTGCTTCCAGCTACCGGTTTCTGTGGACCACTGATGTCCAATTACTTACTCCAGTGCCCACTGACATCCAGCTACCAGTTCTTACTTCAAGATCCCAAGAATTTCAACCTCGTGTGATGCCCGTTCTTGCTCCAGCTGATTCTGAATTCATTTGCTGTTCATTTTACCTTTTTACTTGGTAAACAATAAAACACAATACATATCATCTTTAACTGATCATCTGTGTTTGTCATCCTTCTTTGCTATTGCTGTTACCTCTTTGCCTTGTGTCTACTTTATTAGTTCTGCAGTTGATTGGGGGGTCCTGGATATGACCTTAAACTATATCCGATGGTGAGGCCCCAGCTTGCGGGCTTTGGGGAGTGTGGAGCCACCCTTTAATTGCCTTTGCTCCCAAGTCCACTTTGACCCGGAGTGGTAGTACTTGTTAGGGTCCCAACTATGGGTTAAATAGAAACCCACTTAAAAAAAAAAAAAAAAAATTCTATTAAAGACTTTTCTTCAAAATCACTGGATTCGGCATTAAATAACCTGAAAAGGGTAGATATGCCATAAAACCAAAACAACCAACCAACCAACCAACCAACCAATTAACCAACAGTTGATTGGCACTTTCACACGCCTTTCACCTCTTTGCAACAAAATATCCATTCCATTCTTTCCAATTCCAATTTCAACTTTATATATAACTCTCCTTTGCACATCGACTACTACTAAGATTTTCACCACCTCATCACAATTAAGTCTTACTACAGAACGAACTTTAACATGCCAAGTAAGTAGAACATTTTTTTTTCTTACTTTCAAGCTTACCTATAAATTTTGTATATGTGGATTTATATCTGCTTTTCATATTTCCTTATCTCATGCTGCATCTAAATAAGAATAATCCATTCATTTGGTCACCCCCTCTCCTCAGCTGGAAATGATTAAAGGAGTAAAGGGGAGGAAAAGTTTGGGCCATTAAATATATATTTCTTAAATCATAGAGTTATCTCCCTTAAATGTTCCTGTAAACCTTAAGTGTTCAAATAAATAAATTAATTAAAAAAAAAAAAAAATCGTATGAATCCACAAATTGCTACATAAACTTGTAGGTATAATTTCTTTCGGTCATTTCACTCCTAGAAATAAATTATATACTCTAAATATAAAAATATTAAAAATAAAAAAAAACTGAATAATTTTTTAAAAAATTATCTATACAGGAATTTTCTGTTATAAAATTAAAAAAGATTTCCTCAGAAAAAAATGTTCGATTTCATTTAAAAGATTAAAGAAATATATTTTATAGAAATATGTCCATTTTATTAGAAACCGGAAAAGAAACTTTATCATCAAATTAAATAATTTTCTACAGAAGACAAGTTAAAACGGAAAAAAAGTAAAAATATGAATGAAAACTTATATGGATGAAAATGAAAAAGAAATCTTATAAGAATTGAAGGAGAAAAAAAAAGAGTGAACATAAAATAAAAGATAAAGTAATAGTAATAAGAGAGGAGTAAATACTCCTCCTCTCTTATTACTATTACTTTCTTTATTTACTAAACGGAGAAAAAAGACGAGAGAGATAGAATACGAAACACGTTGCGAGAGAAGAGAGGAAAAAGATGTCACATATAGAGGGGGAAATCGAAATAGAGTGAGTTTAACAGACTAAGACAGAGGTAGACGTAAAAGTGAGAGGAAGAGGAAGATTGTGTGTTTGATCACGTGAACAAAGATGGCGGACAGTGATGAGGAAGGCAGCAGTAGTCGGTCAAGCCCGGATGAGAGACGAATGATGAGTGAAGAAGCCGGCCCGAGAGTGGTGACCATCTCAAAAACCGAGACGGGTTTCGGCTTTAATGTCCGGGGCCAGGTCAGTGAGGGCGGTGTGCTGAAGTCTATCAATGGAGTGTTGTACGCCCCTCTGCAACATGTCAGTGCTGTGCTGGAAGGAGGAGCAGCCCACAGGGCAGGGATACGGAAGGGTGACAGAATCTTGGAAGTGTGAGTACTTGACATTTTTAATAAGAAAATATAAAAAACAAAAAAAAGTAAAAATATATATATATAAAAAAAAAAATCAAACACGTCCCACCCCAAGATCAATCGTGAAGTTGGCTGTTTTTTTTTTTTTTTAAAAAGAATTTTTTTTTTTAATGGCATGAATCTACCCGAGTTATTTCAAACTGAACGCGGTGGTTTATGTCAATAATAATAATACGCAGAAAAAAAATAATGGCACGGAACTGGGGGATTAGTTTGTAATTTAGCCAACATAATAAACTCGCCCCTCAGTTTATGACCGGCAAACTACACGCATCTTTTGTTTTTTTTTTCTCCATCATTTTTGTTTATATAATAGTTATGAAATCTACGAAAATATTGCTTGTGTGGGAACATCTGTGGTCGCAACAAAACCAACACGGACACTTGTAATATCGTTTATTTTATTTTATATACCACACATGCCATTTATCCGTGTTTTGTTATTGTGTATTATTGCTTTACATTTTTTTTTAAATTTATTAATAATAACTTATTAATTACTTTTTTGGAAAAGAACAAACAAAACTCGTGTCTTATTATAACGACTTGAGCTATTAATGTTTGTTAATGTCTAGAAAACGAAACTTGTTAAGTTTCTAATAAGTCTTTTTTTCTGGACACACACACCGAATATTGAAATAAACAGAAATAGTTTGACTAAACTTAAACTTATCCACCCACGGACTACAATTCTCATTTGGGTTCTTATATTCACAATGTTTCTGTCTACATAATCTCATACCTTAGGGTGCATATTTTCGAACTTGAAAACTTTTTAGTTAAACTTGAGGATATTTATCCGCATAGACATATGGCCTAATGTTTCATACCATTAACAATGTTTTAAGTGACAAGTCTTTTGGAGATTGAAGATTTAATCCTTACTACTAAAATAAAGTAATGGCTGACAGAATAAGAACAATCTACCTTCGTGGATTAGGTTTCGAAAATCCCTAGGTTGTATCTGTTCCCATGTATTTGTATTTTGGTACTTGTGCAGAATACGGACCGTGGTGAAATAATACCGTTTATTATTCAGAAATCTATTAACATAGAAAGGTTCCCCTCCTTTTTTTTTTCTATTAAACTTCTGTACTTTCACCTAACAATTTAATAAACAAAAGCTACCGTAAAATTGAATTTAACTTAGAGACCCTATCGAAAATCCGTTTATTTATTTTTCTTATTTTGAAATATAGAATAACTCCTGTCTCCAAACCGGTCTCTAGTTGGGCATTGGAGACAGGGGTAATTCTATAAAATTACCGATTCTAAAGTTCGGCTATTCAATTCTCAAATTAAAAAAAAAAAAAAAAAAATGCAAAATTCAAACCCGAAACCGAACTCTTTTTTTTTTAAACTTAAATTTTAGGTTTAGTTTGGCAAAAATCCGTTTCGTTCGGTTCAAATTCCGTGAAAGCATGGACGCACCTGAAGGTCGGAACTTAAATCGATCGACACTTTGTGAAAATAACAACCAAGATGAAAATAATAGCCCCAATAATTCAAATTATTGGTACTAGTGCAGAGAGTGATCCGAACGTAAATAATAACGTTATTATTTAAAAAGCCATTCTTAACATGGGGATGGGGAGGGTGTTTTGTACCTATTATACTTCAACCTTACAATTGAATAAAAAATATATAATAAAACTTTAATTAAACTTGGAAATACGATTTAAAAAATAGCGCGGATCTGCACTAGCACCAAATTATTAATCCTTACTAAAAAGAAAAAAAAAATCTGCAGCGTTAGACGTACATGTATATTTTTTTATGAATGAATTTGATATACGATTATCTCCATGTATTTACGCATCTTTTAAGTTTAATTAATGATAGTAAATGATACATTTGTTTTTATCTTTATTCGAATGTATATTATTTATATAGAAGTATTTCAAAAATTATTTATATCCGCCCCCCCCCCAACAATATTTTGGAAATGGTATTATTTTGTTTTTATTTGGAGTTCTTAGTTAAAATCGAAATATCGTTTGTGTATTCTTCTCCAGCTGTCAAATGATAAACAAAGCTGAAAGTGAAAAGCATTCGACAATCTCCGATGAATTATAAAAATAGCTAGATGTTAAGTACTTTAGACATCAAATTTCAAATTAAGTCCGGGGGTGGGGGATTAAAAATAAAAAAATCCCTTTAACGAGAAGGCCTTTTTTGTTTTGTTTTGATTGGTTTTAGAATACGATTTGCCGTTCCGTTTTCACATATTTAAATAATAAATGATGCTAAATATTTTGTTTACACGCAAACATGCTAACTTCCTGGTCTTTTCGGTTGGTGTATGCATGGTCCTGTTTGATCTCAAGAGATCACCCTGCCAGGTATTGCCTCCTTCTTTGGAAGAGAGAGATACTTTCCTTAGCCCACCCCCTTTTCGAAGAATGCAGACTGAACAGATAATGGCAAATTTCCAACTGACCAGAATGATCACTTTTTTTTACATATTAGATTCCTCATCTTAATCTCACCTTGTGTCACACCCAATCTTATGTGGGAAGAACGACGGTAAATAAAACTTACTTCCGGCTAGGAATAAAATTGTAAATATTTTTGGAAGCTTTTTTTTTTTTTACTAGTAGCAACAAAACGAACGTATTTTCGTTTTGTTGCCACTAGTAAAAAAAAATGTTTCCCAAAATATTGCCAAGAAATCTTGCTAGACTGGGCTAATTTTTTTCTCTCATTCAGAGCACACCTCCTCCTCCTCTCTCTCTCTTTTTAAAAAATTTTATTTTTAGGGGGATGTTGACTGTGTGTGTGTGTGTGTATATATATATATATATATATATATATATATATATATATATATATATATATATATATATATAAACGCTTTGCCTCGTAGGAAGGAAGCAAAATTTACTTATTTTTCAATTGTAGTACCTTTCCTGTCTCGATAAAGTAGAAAATAGCTTTCGAAATTTAGTGGACGAGGAGGAGTACCATCCTCCACTTCTTTTTCACAGAAGAGACGTTGCGAGAGTCATCTCTGTTTATTTTCCGAAAATAAATTTCATTATGGCATTTGCTTAAATAAGTTTCAGCCTCTGGTACCCTCCCCCTCCTATAAAATCATTCTAACTTAGGGCGATTAACTAAAACTTTTTCTACTAAACTAGAATCCGACTAGCAAGGTCGTAAAAACACATAATCGCCTAAAAAGTGCTCCCTCCCAAAAGATCTCTCATAAATAAATAAAATGGTTAACTGTTCTCAAACACTAGAATGACTCTGAAACAGGGGATCATTTTACATTAAATGTATATTCAAAATTGATCCCTTACTTTAAATTCTAAATATTTTTACTTTTTGCCAGTTGTCTAAAAAAGTAGAATTTTTTTTAGGTGGGAGTGCGTAATTTAGCTGGGCGTGTTAATTTACAATACTGAAAATATTGATTTTTATTTAATTTATGAAATTCTCTTCAAACTTTTGTAAATTATTTGAATAAACACAAAGTTTCTAGCATAAAAAAAGTAAATCATTACGATGTTTTTAATTAGGTTGTGACCAGTTTCCTCTAGACGTTTTTAATTTGTGCCTTTCATAAAGATGCCCCCCCACACACACTCGGGGAGAATACACTTAAAATGTTATAAAGGAGATATAGATGGGAGGTTAATGTTTTTATTTTTTTTCTTCGTTATTCATGCAAAACAAAATAGGTAAAAATGACTATTAGCCGCCATAACTGTTTATTTACATTTTACTCCCACTGTAGCAGAAAGGTTGGACATGACGTCAGTCTGATGTGAGTTCAGAGCTCAGCTCTCCCCTAAAAAAAAAAAGGGGGGGGGTAATTTAGCTAGATGCAAGAGTTGCCGAGATCGGCCCAGTCCTACCCCCTTGCTGAGGGGGCGCCTTAGGCAACCGGCAATAAATAAACCAATTAGAGTTAAGGTTGGGTAATTTATAAAAATATCGGTCATGGAAGAACGTGAGAAAAAACCTGTTTAGGCTTTAAAAGTAAGTTTGTTTTAGTTAGATATTACTAAATGAGGAATCAGTTCCAGTAAAAATCCAGGGTAAATTTATACGACGTGCCCCAGCGTATTGCCACTCCACCCTCCTCATGTTAAGAACGGCTTTCGGAATAAACACCACCCAATCTCGAAAGCCGTTCTTAACATGGGCAGGTTAAGAGATCGTTTATTCCGAAAGCCGTTCTTAACATGGAGTGGTTGGAGGTGCTTATACTACGCTGGGCTAGGTCGTAATAAAAAAATACCAAATCCAGTTAGTACTACGCATCTAAAATTGAGAAAAGAAGCACGGTTGAAAAGTGTCTGTTATGTGAAAAATCCGAATCAAAACAAAATGGCCACCGAATTTAGCCTGATGTCGTGTTTATCTAACAACGAAATTCGAATTTTAACTATAAATTCCCCATTTAATAAAATTTACTAATAATATAAATTAATATTTAACGAACAAATGATAAACTACTTTTAATACACCGGAACAAAATTTTCTCGTGTTCTTTCATGACCCACGATCTTCATAAATTGTCAGCGTTGTTTATTATTGGCGATTAATTATTTTAAACAAAATAGTTTTGAAATTAGTCAAAAAATTTTTTATTTGGGTTTACTCATTTATTACAATGGTTAAAAATATTAATATTGAAAAGAAATTATAAGCATTTTAATTTAAATTAATGTTTGTTAAATAATCCGCGATTAGCCATCTTCATATTCCACAAAAAAAGTACACAACTGAATTATTTTACTCACAACCGCCACGGTAAATTAAATGGTTTAGAACTTCTTTTTTGAATATTAATTTTTTTTTTTTTTAACACAAATAGGTTACAATTGCGTAGATAAGCCAAAATAAATTGTTTTTGTTATTTTGCCAACCGTATTGCTCTTAAATTGATTTATATCGTCAAAGGTAAGGTTTAACTCTTAGGCTTACCGCTTACCCATCTCGAAGAAGGAGGTAATATCTGGGAGAATGAAATATCGTTCACTTTGATGCTAGCTCGAAGGCATGCAGTGAAATGTGACGTCAATAATTCATTTTCTTTTTAACAAGCATTGTTTTTTTTTCTCGCACCTGTTCAGAATCTTCCAGTACAATTAATTGACGTCCAAAACAATGACGGGTTTATTTATTCGATCAGTTATTGTGTATAGTAGATATATAAGCAACGAATTACTCTCTTTAATCTACATCTCCGACGTTTTTATCCATTTTAAGTGCATAAAAAAGAAGGGGGGAAAAACCCAAACAAAACACGATAACAAAACCAACAACGTAAACAGTTGCCACTTAAAAAAAAAAAAAAAAAAATTCAAAAGTATGGCTAATATTACACTGTTCAAGGTTTTTAATCATTCTATTTTATTTACCTACTCTCCCGGAGGTTAGACACAAGGTCACGTGTCGTTAACGACTTAGCAACCGTCACCCCCTTCTCATTTTCCTATATAAATAAAACGGTAGACGTGTATGTATGTACGTGTATAAAAATATTTAACCGATAAACTCTCAAACAACTGGGCACATACTACTGAAATAACACAGAAATAGTAACCATACACCAAGGATGGTTTATAACTAGTAAAATCTTTGTTTGGATGGACTAATAATGCGTACATAAATATGTCGGCAAATTGAAATGTAAAATGTTCATTTCAAATTGTCGATATATTTCTATTCCTTTCTGCGCATGCGCAAATTCATTCATAGCTTGAAGTGTTAACGCAGCTGGAGAGCACTATATTTTTTGGTTTCGATTCTAGCTGATGGCGCCCAAGTCACTTTTTTTCTTTTTTCAAACTTATATATGTATATATATTCAATAGGGAATTAATTGGCTCTTTAATAATAAATATTAAATCTGCATGAATTAAAATATATTTAAGTGCATTTTACGACAAGGTGCCTCCGCTGCCCGCTGCCGTGCCTCCCACCCTGCTAGAATATAAATAAAATTGCCTGGTGCCTCCCAATCCCGCTAGTATATTAATGGAATTATTTCCAATTCTCGTCTTTGTATTTTTCGCGTTTACGTGACTTGCATACATCATTTTTTTTTGTTTTTGTCTTAATTGATTATTTATGAAAAAAAAAAATTTTTTTTTAAGTCTTATAACGAAGTTCGAGCTATCTTAGTTTATTTCGGTTTCTTTGTAAACAATCAACCATGTTAATAGTTAAAAAAAATAAATAAATAACCGTGATCTTTCGAAAATTGAAAAGAATTTGGAAACATTTAAACACTTCAATAGAAAATCGTTTTATCTGGATTAAAATTCGTAACAAATCCTCATGTTTTAAAAGATTTAAAGTTTTTTTTAAAGCTATTATTATCTAATAGCATAAAATAAGATTAAAACAAACTTTAAAAATTATATAGTTTTATAACAATTTGATCCGATTAACAATTTAGGACCTAGCAATTATTAAATTTATTTTTCAAAATCCCATGAAAGTGAGAAAACTCCCGGTCAATGCGAATTTACTTGCCTCTCTGCGAGGGCAGTTAGACACATGGTTAGTTTTTAAAGTGGAGAAATCCAGCTCTCCAAAAACACTCTGAAGACACAAGGTCGGAGTATGGAGAGAGTACAGTCAGTGTTCCTAAAGGCGGAGCTTTCTGGCTCTTCAAAAATTGCTATGACAACCTGTTGGCATTCCTCGATCAGAGTACTTCAGGCAGTAAGCAATAATTACTTCAGTCTAGAGGAGGGAGGTAAAGCCTGGGAGGATGGACCTCGTAGAACTGCACAGGACCAAAGCTATACTTTGGTCAACAGGGGAGGGGGCCATCTCAACAATGGCGTAGGCTGTAGGCTTTGGTGCTAAGAAAAAATCACCGGTTCTGGATTGGGGCAAAAATAAAATTTGTCTCAGTTTAGAAGAAATTTTTCTTTCATTGATTGAGTACTGAAAAGACGAAGTGTAGTATCACAACAGATACTGCACTTTGTTCCTAGCCATTCATGCATTTATCAAGTCGTCAAATATTTTGATAAATATGTTAAAAGAAGCGCAGTTTAGTATCTGTTCTGTTTTTTGGTCAGATGAGTAGAAATCCTTTACTGGGATAATTTTTAATTTTCATCCAAAGCAAAATAACTCGACATAAGAAACCGTTTTGGCAAGTCATTCAAGATTAAAACGCATGGAGATTTTTTATTTTATTTTTACCATTGTTCATTACAAATAAAACTATAATTTACCTGAATAAAATTTAAAGCATTAACAAAAAAATCTATATTCACCATGGCTGATATTTAGTTACACACATCTGTGTCAAAGAAATTGATTGAACCGATTTTCTTAGCAGAAAACAGGTGCATTTCCATTTCTTTTTGTTTTGTTTTTAAAGTGTTTCTGCTTAAAAAAGTAAAAAAAGCTCAGGTTTTTTCAAAATTAATATAGAAGCTTTAAAATAATTCATTATCTATTTCAAATAAAATTACATGTCTAACAAGTTAACAAGTGTACACACCAGTCATTAGCAATTTGACCAGGAGCAAAGTGAAGTGTCTGTTCTCATGCTGCACTGTCTATTATATGCTGTCTTCTTAGCTACAGTAATTGAGCAACACAATCACCTTAACTCTCTTCCCTGCAACCTCTTTCCCACAGAAGAGACGTTGCGAGCCTGTCTCTGCTTTATCGTTATTTTCATGGCAATTGCTCATTCTGAGCTCCAATCTATGGTTCTGCCTCGCCAAACTTTCACGAAAAACGCTCGTCTAGCTAAAACCACTATCAATAATTTCCCACACTCTTTATCTATGCCTAAACCTTAATATAGATTCCATAGACAAAGCGTCTTTCTTAGAACTGCACACCTGTGGAACTCTCTTTCGATTGTCTGCTTTCCAGCTGACTACAATCTGATTGTCTTCAAGTCCAACATAAACAAATTCTTGATGAACCGTCCCCCTAAGTAATCCAATTTACAAAGTTCACACTACTTATGTTTACTATGCTATAATCACATTGACTAATGTATACCTATTAACCCTTATCCTCGAGTGGCCCTCGGGCCTTGATAAGTTGTGATTCTTATGTAAAAAAAAAAAAAAAAAATTGGCGGTCGCCGTTATAGCTGGTAATATACTTAAACTTTTAGCTTATCTTTCCACGTCTCCCCAAGACTGCGATACCTGTCCCTATTTTTGAGTTACACCAACCAATCATTTTCTTGCATAGAGAAACCCGGATGTGTTCATACGCATAACATCAGTCAGTGAAAACAGATCCTTCTAGATTGAGGCAGTTTTAGTTTTTTATTTTAAGAGTACTCCTTTTTGGGAGTTGGGTTTTTCCTACATTAAAAATGTTATGTCTAAATTTTGTGGGGAGGCAAATAAATGGAAACAAGTTGACCAGTTTTCTATTTTATTTTGGCTAGGAGCAAAGTGTAGTATCTATTCTGATGCTACACTTCACCTTTTCTAACCTCACTCAATGGAGAAATCCTTCTAGATTGAGGCAATTCTTATTTTTGTTCCTATCCAGAGTGCCCCTTTTTGGGGGTTGGATTTTCCCCATTACAAACCGACCTTGTGTCTAACTCTACCCTCGTGGGAAGGCAAGTAAATTGGAATACTATGAGACAACTTCAAGTGTGTTTTTGTGTCATCACTTTAATTACGCAGTGGGTAATTATTTTTTTATTTACTTTTATTGAATATTGAAATAAAAAAGAATGCAATAATGTAAATTAAGAAAAACATTTTTATGATCAATAATTTTCTTTTCTTCAATATTTTTTTTTTTTTTTCACGATTTATCAAGGTTCAAAGACCACTTGAGGATATGGGTTAATGCATGTACAGTGGTCACCGGGAACAGTGTAGTAACTATTAGTGTTGGAAATTGGGTATAATTTGATTATTTAAGGAGACAACTCAACAAGAACTTGTTTAGAGCAAATGTCTGTGTTTGTATGTCCAACTAAAGAACTACAAAGTTGGTATATTTATGATCAGCGTTGCTCCGGATGAATAATTAGAAAAAAAAAAATAGTCTCTGCTGGTCAACTGGGCTATTTTTTTTTTTTTTTTTTTTTTTTTTTTTATTAAGCCACTTTGGAAAGAAAATGCTGGCTTCTTCATTGAAGAATCTATTTTGTCTGCGTGTATTCATATGACGACTACCATCTCGGTGGCTGTGTTCATATCCAGCTGGACAGGGCTGGGCAGAGGAGAAAAAGTGTTTGGGAAAGGGAAAGAGAGAAAGATATAAATATATCTAGAAAAGGGTAAAAAGATATATAGAAATATGTTGCATTTTGTCCCAGGAAACAAGGGGTAGCTCTGCTAGTACTTAATAAAATGTCCTTTTGAAAAAAGAAATTATGCAAATATCAGCAAATTTCACTGGATGTCGAGTTGGTTTGGCAAGCCAAGAGCAGGTTCAATAGGGGTGATGGAGAGACGCTCGTAAAGTTAATTCACAATCGTTCTCGAATTTGATCATTGAGAAAGTAAAATGAAATGAATGTTTAAAAATGAAAAAAATAAATAATTACGAAATTAAATCCACTAGGATGCATTTCGATTTCTTTGTTAATATATCAATCATTTTTATCTTTTGTTAATAGTTAAAAAAATTAAAAAAATTTATGACTGTCTAAATTTTATACACAAAATAAGAAACAAAACAAAACAAAACTTAAGTAAATAAGATTCCCGCCTTGTAAGAACAAGTAGTCAGATATAAGGGTACTTCTGCAGTTTACGAACCGTGATGAAATAATATTATTTACAAAGACCTTAGCATAGGGACAAGGAGAGGCTATTTTGTATTTTCATTTAACAATTACATAAACAAAGAATACTTTAAAAATTGAATTTAACTTGGAAATCCTATCTAAAAATAAGTATGGCTCGTAAACTACATAAGTATGGATGTAAAAATCTGCCAACAATTCAAATGGAAGGTGGCTGTGGTGATGTGGATCTGTTATGAACTGATTATAGAGGTATTCCAACTTTGAATTCTATCTGTTCCATAGCATCACTTTCACCTATAGATGTTGGCAACCTTCACATCATCCCTCCTGTAAGTACCTGATTCTAGAAAGAATTTGCTAAGCTGACTGATTGATCTGAAAGTTCAGGAACATTATCATGCCGTCTTATGTTTTTATTTATTTATTTTTTGCACTCTTCCACCATTCCTTTTAGACATACTAGATGAGCAATCGATTGGTTTACGCTTTTGTATAAGTTTTCTTACTTGATTACAGAAATGACATTAGAAATCTGGTAATTTAGGCACGTTTTGAAAAGTGCACGTTTTTATTTAATTTTACATTATATTTTATATGTAAGTGTTTAGTTGTGTCATTTTTTTTTATGCAAAGCTAAACTGTCTTATTTTAGCTCTTAGCATCATGAAATCTAAAATGTAAGGAATGTTGAGTATTGGAATATATTTAATATGTAATCTCGTTCAAGTTTTATGTCAAAATAAAGTGAATTTGATTTTTTGATTGTTTTGTCTGATGTATATGTGCATAAAATAATTTTCTTAGAGTCTGAATTGGTTCTCAAGTTTTTTTTAATGCCAAAAAGTTTCTCTATTGTTTGACGTATCTAGGATAACACTTCTTGGTGCATAGGAAAATCTCTTGTGTAATTGTCCAACTTTGTAATTAAGATGACCAATTATGAATACGATTCATAGTTTTTCTATAATTGCATTTGCTTATATAATATTATATTTTTTTAATTACCTAATAATCAATATTATTTAAATAAAATTAGTAAACTAGATACTAGTTTCATCCTATATATATATATATATATATATATATATATATATATATATATATATTTTATAGGTGACATGTACTTTGGATTACTGTTCTCGACTTGTATGCCATTTTCACAATGTTTCGATCAGTGTAATCTCCAACCTTCTCTAAGTTTATCTTGTTGAACTCGGGGAATCTTTCCGTTGAACTTGAGAATCTGCATGAAATTTCAAATATAACCATTTATTTAATTCACGTAACATGCTCTTGTTCCGCCAGCTGTGACTGGGTAGAAATCCTGTCCTAAGCAATTCGCAATTACATTTTGAGTGTCGTCAGCACTCAGGATTGAACTTTTAATCTTCAGTGTGGGCCACACTCAAAATGCAATTGTGAATTACTTGGTACTTCTACCCAATCATGGCTGACAGAATGAAAGCCTTCTACCTCTGTGGATTAAAGAGTTCTGTTTGAAATTCTATGTAGATTCCGAAGTTCAACAAGATACATCTGAAGAACGTCGGAGGTTACATCAATCGAAAAATTGTGAAAATAACGTTAAAGACGAGAACAATAGTCCGAATAATCCAAATAATATGAATTATCAATTCTCGTCTCAAAAATTCAGAAACCTGAAGACGTGTATTTTGGAATTTGTAAAAAAGGACTAACAATTGGATGTTTTGGTTCATTCTCTCTGTATATTATTTTTTTTCTAGTTATTAAATTTATCTTTATAAATAAAACATATGTATTTGTGAAAATATTTAACCGGTAAACTCTTAAACTACTGGTCAAATAACACTAAAATTAACAGGAAATAGAAATCATACGCCAAGGATGGTTTATAACAAGTAAAATCTTTGTTTGGATGGATGAATAACGTACAGAAATGTCAGCAAGTTAAAATGTTAGAAAATGTTCATTTTTAACATGAATTCTGTATCTGTTTATATTAAACTAGCCTGGGTGCCCGGTATTGTCCGAGTGTTTGTGGGTGTGTGTTGAGCAAAAAAAAAAAGTGGTAGTAGGCAGGCAAGCAGGCTCGAACCCGTACCGCAAAGGAGGAAAAGAATGTGAACCAAATCTGAAGTGGCAAAGGTTTAAATTAAGACAAGTCAATCAAAAAAAGGGAATGACTTTCGAAAATATTGGCGAAAAAAAGCAACCCCCTCCTTGTAGAAAAGTGCCCAGTTGAGGGTAAAGGAATTAATGTTTTTAGCCAATTTTTCAACATTTGTCGTCTGACGGGTCAAGCTTCAAAATGATACCAATCTCGTAAAAATCTGTCGCCTCTGTCGAAGATTTTAGGCAGATATACATACATTTAAACAGACAGATGAGATTTATATCATAGATGATTCTTATTTGAACCGGTTTCTGTATTACCTATGGATATTGTTTTAAGGTTATTTTTAAAGGCATTTTCTTAGATTTTTACAACAGACTTTTTTCTGCTCCTTAAATTTTTTTTGTTACCTCTCTCTCACCCCTCTCACTCATATATAGTTCAATATCTTTATTGAATCTCTGCCAATTTGTAACCAAGTTTGTCCAAAAAACATTAACATTCAAACTGGTTAACAATAAGGTTTAGTACTTTTTTGTACATGAAAACATAATAGAAAAAAAAAAAAGATGGATAGTTCTTAGTTTAGAAGTAAAACGACTATTGTCAGGAAGGCTTCTACTACTGCTTGGTGTAGTCAGTATTTTTATTCCTTTGTAAGACAAATCCAAATCTTATATAGAAATATTCTACTTAACAATACTAATAAAAATGATTAAAGCCACCTCATTTTTCTATTTTGATCATCAAAATGAATATCATTTATTTTCTATTAATGAAAATATATAAAATAAAAATTTAGTCGAATATTTTATTCATTATTTTTTCATAGGTAATCTCATAAGTAACTTTTTTCTTTTTAATTAATAATCTTTGTTTCTTAAAGAAATTATTTTTTATAAAAACTTAAAAAAAAAAAATAATAAATAAATAAAATAAATAATGTCTTTTGTTTTCCCCCATTTTCTCTTAGTGGTTGTGTCAGTATTGTTAGGTTTTAATAACCCTAACTATTAACTATGCTCTTACCCCTTGGGTTGAGAACGGTGGTAAGTGATTATACCAACGATCATTAACGATACCATTATTGATAAACACAAATGTAGCACTTACCGGTACTTGATGAATGTTTATGAAAGCATTTAAATGTTACTTACTAATATCTACCTTACAGAGGAATGGTTAGAATCACAATCAACTAGACGGTCATAGGTTCAATAACAGCTTGAAGCAGTTGCTGGTCTAGCCACACTGAAGAGTTGTACTATAGCAAAAACAGTCTCTCTGTGGATGAATCTCACACATATGAGAGAGAATGATTAAAATAATCAACATTCACCTTAAAGTAGGTTTAATTAGCTTCTTCTAAAGGAGGAAGTTTCTAGGAAATATTAAATTCGCAAATGATCCTCAGTCACATGTATATTCTGGTCAAGGGAGATGACGACATTAAATTTTTGCAGTTTCTACAGGGAGGTGCCAACATCCTCATACCTGGTATTCTCAAACGCTCATCCATGTGGAACTAGTCATGCTCGACATTAATTTGGTGTATTTTAGATAATTAAAAATGCCAATGTTGTCCAGATTACACAAAAAAAAAAAAAGCACTTCTTGTGACATGATGCTGTTCCGTCAATCGTTTGCAAAGATGATCATGCAATTGTTCTGTGGGTTTAGAAATGGTTTGTTGGACCGATTCGAGCTCTGAAGTATTTCCTGCATGTTGGACACTTATGGATGATTCTATAGCAGAGGTGCTGATTGCTCTGTTTTTTTTTTTTTTTAAATTGTACGTTTTTTTTATAGTGTTCTTCATTGTGTACGGATTCAGCAATTGTAGCCCCTTTTTTTATGTGTTTTATCTAACAATCACAGTGTTCATTTTACTATGGTAGTTACATTATAAACTAGTCCCCCCTCCTCTCTCAGCCGGCTAAAAATATATCAAGTAAGGTTATTAGTGGCTAAAGAGACCAACCTGGACTTTAATTGGCTAATATAACCGACTTCATGCTTTCCATAATTGTTATGAATTTAAATGTGTTTTAACTTTTGCCAACTGATTTCACTGCACAAATCAGTTCAGTAGATTTGAAAATTTTACTCAGATCGCTTGAAATCCTGTACTCGTATCGTTTTATGAAAGTTTACATTTCCACCACAATATAAATATGCTAGTTATAAAAACAAAATATCACTCTAATTTCCTGCATAAAGGCTTTATTTTATCACATCTTGTATCAAGTTATCAGTTTCATACATCTATTACGTCTATTCATCAACTATGTAATAAGTGAATGGATAAGTGTCTGGCTCGCTTCAGTAATCATGTATGCAAATTTAATTTTATGAGCAAAGGAGAGGCATAACTGATAATATTGGAAAGAGTTTCTTTTTCTTTTAATATAGGCTGAAAAATATTCTCAGAATGGAAAGAGAAAAGTTTTGTCCTTTTCTCCTTAATTTCGTTTCGATGATTTCAAGTACAGAATAGGAATTAAATTGTGAAGTGATATTAAGTGAAGCCTGTGAGTCATTTATTCTGGTTAAGAATAAAAATATTTTAACCTTTCATGGCTATCTCATTTTTGTAATATTACATGGAACTTGTGGTGGCTTTTACATGCCATCAAATATGAGCCAACATTTTATTTTCTTTAATTTTATTACATCTTAACAAAGTAGGTCGTGTTTTTTAAGTTTGAAATCTATTATGAGAATTGTTAATATATATAATCCAAATATCAATGCCAGGTTTCTGTTTGATTTATGCGTATTTATGATTTTATAACTATAAATTATATATATATATATATATATATATATATATATATATATATGTGTGTGTATAAACTGTATGTACCCAACATTTTTTTACTTGCAACTAGCAGTAAAATATGCTTAAATATATTTTAATTTATGCAAATTTTGTATCTATCATAGAGCCAATTTTCTATTATTATATTATATCCAATATATAAATAATTTCAAAAGTAAAAAAAAAAAAATGACTGACGTGCCATTAGCTAGAATCGAAACCCAAATATTGAGCGCTCCAGCCTTAGTCGTTACCATTTGACCATTTGATAAGAAATAATTAAAAATGAACTAACTTTAACATATGAATGTATATCTGTGGATGTGTAGAAGAACACTTTAAGTTGACTTATGCCTGACAAGTTCAAATTTTATTTTCAATTTTGATCTCTTAGTGTTTTATTTACTAGCTAAAAACCAAATTGAATTTGTTCCACAGGTTCAAAACCCTTTTATTCAAGTTTGAATTTTCTAGATCAAAAATTGACACAGTAGTTTGGTAGACCATTTCTCTCTCGTGTACACATGTACACACACAAGGTCATGTTTTTATAAATATATATATATATATATATATATATATATACTAGTAAGCCGCCTGGTGTTGCCTGTTTAAATATTTTAATTCACGCAGATTACATATTTATCATTACAGAGACAATTCTCTATCGATGATTATATATAGTAGTGAGATCAAAACTAAAAAAATGTGACTTGGATGCCATCAGCTAGAAACGAAACCAAAACGTACAACTCTCCACCCTCATTGCTCTGAACCATGCCTATAAGCATGCATATATATATATATATATTAGTGGCCTGGCAAGGCCACAGGGTAGAAACTGAAGCAGCAAAATTGAAGCTGGCCTGCAGGCAAATTTGAGCATATTTTATTGGTTTGAAAATATTCTTTTTCACCAATTGTCATAAAATTTTTTCCATAGAATAGTGTTATAATCTTCAAAATGCCTGCAAATTTTCATGTACTTTAGTCCCGTATAACTGAAGATATGAACATTTCAATATTCAATTTCATGAATTCAATAAAAAGATCAAAATATGGACAAATAGTTGGTACACTGAACATGCTAATGTTTCAGAAAAGTGGTCGGTCCAGACCACAAGCCTTATGTAAATAAATATATAAATATAAAAATATAAATAAGAATATATAAATAGATATACCGCCTTTTTTGGCAATTTTATAAGTTCAAAATCTTAGCGACTATTGATCAAAATTTAACAAATGAAGGCTCACCAGAAAGGTAATGATCTGAATTGGGTTGTGTGACATTTGCTCTTAAGGTCACACATTAAGGGCATCATCCCTCATCCAGAGCCTATTCTTAGCACATTTTTACAGCCATCAATCATAGTTCATTTTTTTTCTAGTTTTGCATATGAATTACAAAATATCTGATGTTTCCTCCAAATTTACAATTTACAATTTTTTTTTTATTTTACTTTATTTTTTTTTAATAATTACACAACTGGAGGTTACATCGACTAAAATGTCGTGACAATAACACTGAAGATGAGATTGAAAAATTCCAATAAGATAAATTGGAGGTCTTCTCAATTCGTTATGCTGGCTGTTTGCAGAATGACAAGACGAAAAATTATGGATGGCTATGAAAAAATTACCTTACGCCTCTTTCATTAGGGATCGGTTATAGCCGGAGTTGCCTCTAGTGGGAAATTTGAATTTATTAGTTTTCCCAACAAGACTAGACGTGACACAAGGTCGACTAAACTCCTACCTCTGGTAACGTTCAAACCTGTCTGCATTCTTTCATTTTTATTTTTTTTCTGAATTTTGAATAAGTGTTCTTTTTTTAATAATTACACAACACTTTCATTTATTTTGTTTAATTTTGTTTGTTTCATTCAGTTCCATTTTTGCATTAACTTAAATCCCCCCCCCCCCGGGCCATTTACGCTGTTGGTCAAAATTGCCAAATATTAAAAACATCACGTGAATGTTAATTCCTACAGATAGCCGATATTGAGTCTAATTTTTTAAATTTATTTTCTAGATATGAAGATTGATAAAGATACATACTTGTAAATGTGTCCGAAATCCCTGAATGTGAAAAATTATAGTGAACTTCCTCCTTGTGCATCCCAGGAAGGGAACATCTAGCTTTTTCCATAATACATTGCACTATTTTATCTTTAAAAAAAAAAAAGTTAATTAAAAAAACATTTTAATCTTTATTTTTTCCTTTTGGTTAACCCAATTTTATCCCTTCCCGTTACTCGTTTATTATCTAATGTTACTCTCCCATTTCTTGTCTCTCTGTCATTCGTTATTCTGTTAGTGTTTTTTAGCAAGCCAAACATTAGACCCAAACAAAAAGAAAACTGGGCATTTTACAGTTAAAACATAAAAATGAAAAAGTGGTAAAAAAATAAAATAAAAAAAATATAACAAATAAATATTACCAAAGCTAAGAAAAGTTACTCTTCTACCTACCTGGATAAGTTTTTGTGCTTTAACTTATTTTAAAGTGCTTATTTACTTTGGATCAAAAGCAGTATCAAATCTTGAATTAAGACAAGAAAAAAATGGCTAATATTAGATGGTCATCTAGGAGGTCTTGATATTTGCTCAAAAATAAAAAAATTAAACAAAGTATTAGTAGAACATTACATTTTTACCCGATTGGTGATATTTATTGAGTTAGGGTTACAATCAGTATTTTTTTTCAACACTCCACAAATGGCCTTCTAATGTTCGTTATTTTTTTCTTGTTCTAACTTAAGATGCGATTACTACTTTTGTTTTTAAAGTAAATAAACGTTTTAAAATTAAAACAAAAAACTTGTTTAGGTCGGTAGAAGAATAGCTGATCTTGTCTTTAGTAACATTTTTTTTTTTTTTTAACCACTTTTTCATTTTATCTTAATGCAAAATGCCCCAAATTGTCTAGCTGTAATTTTGTTATGCTAAAAAAAAATATTGATCATAAAAACATAGTTCATATGAACTGTCATTAAATGTAAAGATCATTTTAATTAAAAAAAAAACAAAAAAAAACTTATTCTGTCAAATTACAAAAGAACAAACTTCCAAAGTTTTCTGTCATATATATATCAAAAAGAACTTTTGTTCTCTCAATTAAAGTAGATTAAGGCAATTAAAATTGTTTTCCAGAACAATGATTAAAATAAATTTGTGTGGAGATAATTTAAAATTTAACACAGCAATTTAGTTGATACACATTGAATTTTCTAAGAACCCATTCAAATTATGTTATATATCCTTGAACTCTCTACATTTAAAAAAAAAAAAAAAAAAAAAAAAAAAAAGAAGCCTGTCAGCATCACCAATATATGCCCTTCACCTCTTATTTTGAACAATTTAAAGATTTCCATTCTCTTAATAACTGGTGCTACCAGATCCCAGATCGGATTGTCTGAAGATATCGGCTTCCTGACTTAAATGTATCAAACATTGATTTTTTTTCCTTTGGTTTTGCAAAACTCACTCATGTTCTACAAAGCCCCCCCCACCCCCAAACAAAAACAAAACACAGCCAACTAAACACCATGAAGAAATATTTTAAGATATAAACAAATTAAAGCATAAAATCTTTTCCCAAAATACTGGATTTGACATTAAATTACCTGAAAAGGGTAATATGCAATAAAACAAAGCAACCAAACCATTTCTCCTGTATGTAAACTATTAATTTTGCAAAGATATTTACAGACTAACATCCTCTGGATGATGAAAAGCTTATATTTGATATTTTAAAGAATGTCATTGTTAGATTATGAAACCTTAACAGGGTTACATGATGTTGTCCAGGATCTTAAGTTGTGTAAGTTATGTTGACCGATGCCTCTGTTCAGTCTCAAGAGACAATGGATACTCATGTAAGGGTAGCTGTGCATGTGATGGTGAGGCAGGGGTTGTGCAATCGCCAAACACACTTCCTGAATCAACACTGCTTGAGTCCAGTGGCAGGAAAAGGCCAAAGACTAACTGGAAACAATGCAGAGATAAGCAAAGAACACATACAGCACCTGGAATTCCCAAATGGTCACCCATTTTAGTACTGACCAGGCTCAATGTTGCTTAACTTTAATGATTTGACAGGAACTGGTGTGACAATGTGATTGTGTTATATATAACAGGATTATAGAAAAAAATAAAATGGAACAGTTTGTTTAATATTGTAATTTTAAATATTTATCTTCATTTAATGATAAAATCAGTAAAAATATTTATGCTCAAGTGAGGCTTGAATGCCTATCCTCTGCCTCTTATTACAGCATTCTAATCTATTGAGACATCTATTCAATTTTGTCTTTCTCACAGTATTAGTTAAAATCAGAACAAGTGACGTTCTTTTTGCCTTCTTTTCCTCTTCACTTTCTTTTTCCCCTGTAAGTCAACAAAAGAGAAAGAAAGCAAAAAGGACAAATTAAAACTTTCCCCTTTTTTAAACTGATGAATCTTTTAGAAAATTTGTCTTATTTTTTTTTTTTGTGTCCATAGGAAGAGTAGAAATACATCTGAATTAGACGATGAAAACTCTTTTCCTTTGACCAGAACTAAATATTAAAATCGATGGAATTTAAATTAAAATTTGTTTTTAACGACATGGATCAATGTTTGCCATATTTGGCTGATAAAACAGAATTTTGTATCTACATTCAAATGTGCAGGGAAAACCTGACTCTTTTCAATGTAAGATAAAAACCGTTGGCTTTGAGTTTAAAGGCTTCATGTCTAACCCAAAGAAAATTATGGTGTTATTTATTTTTATCGTAATTTTATTTGTCTGAATAAATTAGTTTTGTTGGGTTTCAGTTTTATTCCAACATTTGATTCAAACAACCTTACTTGAGAAAAAGTCCCATCTTCTAATCATTTAGCTATTAATTCACATACCTCCTCACTTATTTGTGAAGATATTTTTATGGCTTTGATTCTGAAAATAAAATTTGTCATACTGGATAATTAAGATTTATTTATTTTTTTTTATGTTTTTTTTTTTTTTTTTTTAAATATAAATGTAATATTTTGTTTGCTTCTTCTTCTGGTTTGCCAATATACTTCCTGTTGAACTGTTGTTTCATATTGATTGACAAAAGAAAACAACCTAACCCTAAACTTGATGATTCTAATATTACACTAAATTCTATTCTGGTGGCCAAGGAATTGAATATTTAATAAGACAAAGAGGAAAAGAATTCTATTTTTTATTTTTTTTTTATTTTTTAAATTTAGAAATTGCAAATTTCATTTAAATTATGAGAAAGTGATTCCAAATCTCAAAATTCATCCTTAAAGGGCCTATGAGGCTAGAATGTCTGTAAAACTTTAAATATATTCTATTTTAATGAAATTTAAATATGTATAAAATTTTCTCTATAAAACAATAGAAGTGGTCTCAAACCTCATGGTGACCCCTCTGTGTGACAATCTCTAGATGCCCTAAGGGGAGATATAGGGACAGAATCTTAACACCTTCAATATGTATATTGGTCCCCCGATTTATCGGAGAGGGACCTATGTCTTCAGTGGCGTTCGTGTGTCCATTAGTCTGGACGATTGCCAGATAACTGTTCATTAGTTTTTCCTTAAATTTTACCAAAAATTCTATCTCATTAAATAGATGTGCACAGTAAAAAAAATTTTTGTAAAAATTCCTGTTGCATCCCCAGGGGCTTAAGAGGTCAAAAATGCCTCAAAATGGCAAAAAATGACATGTTTTGTCCCATAACTTTTGATCCATCCATTAGATTTTTCTGAAATGTGGCCAAAATATGGAGCCCTTAATATAAATCCTGTATGGGTGATCGTGGCAAAATTCTGTTTCATATCCCCGGGGGACTTAGTTCTAAAAATGCCCCTTTTGTGGCTCTTTTTTCATATTTCTCAGCAAAAACTTGATATTTCTGACTATATAGTGGTTTTTCACGGTGGTCAACTTGAATATAGATGTGTTAAGGCCCGAAACTGCACCATTTTCCATTTACACTGTGATTCGGCATATCCAGGGGTCTCAAAAGAGGTAAAAAATGCCTCAAAATGGCCAAAATTGACACTTTTTGTCATAGCGTTTGATCCATCCATTAGATTTTGCTGAAACTTGGCCATTGTTAATATTAATTATTGGTGACCCTGGCAAAATTCTGGTTTGCTTGGGAACTTTTAGGGCTAAAAAACATGCCTTTTGGAGCTCTTTTTTTTTTTTTTTTTTTTTCATATTACTCCAAAACTTGATATTTATGTTTGTATAGTGGCTTTCCATGGTGCTGAATTCAAATATACATGTCTTAAGGCGTGAAATTGCACTGTTTGTCCATTTTTCACTGAGATTCGGCATTTCCAGGAGCTCAAAAGGGGTCACAAATTGCAAAAAATGATACTTTTTACTCCATAACTTTTGCCCCATCCATTAGATTTTTCTGAAACTTGGTGAAAATGTGAAGGCAAAGTTGGCTCTTCACATTTCTCACATTCATCATTTCTTCACTATTTTTTTGTGGCGTCATCTCACATGCAGCACCAGAGGGGGACCACGCATGCACAGCTTGTTCTATTTTAATCACATTGAAACCACACACACTAATATATATAATTTTTTTTTTCATTCAATATATATATATATATATATATATATATATATGTGTAATGTGTATGACACTAAAGCAGTTAAATTTCAGCTTCTTTCAACTATATTAGATAGATAAACAAGAGACAGTAAACAAAATGAAAAAAAAAATTGAAAGTAATAGTGTTCCTATGTACTTGCCTTGCCACAAGGTCGGAGTTAGACACAAGGTCGGTTTTTAATGTGGGGAAAATACAGCTCCCCAAAAAGGGGCCCTCAATTGCCTCAGTCATGAAGGATTTCTCTGCCACTGACCGAGGACAGAAAAAGTGAAGTGTAGCATTAGAACAGATACTACACTGTGATCTTGGCCTGAAGTAATATAGTGTTATGAGCGAAAAAGGACAGTCATGTTCTTCGTTCAACCATCTGGGCAGGAACTGCTAGAAAGGACTTATCCTGCCTTGATAGGGTTCAAAATAGATTTTGTAGGGAATGCCTTTTTCTCTGCTCTGCAACCTCTTTCTCACAGAAGAGATGTTAGGAGTCTGTCTCTGCTTTATCGTTATTTTCATGGCAAGTGCTTGTCTGAGATCCAATCTATGGTCTCCCCTTGCTAAACTTTCACAAGAAACACACGTCTAGCTGAAACCACTATCAATAATTCACCCCACTCTTTATCTGTGCCTAAACCTAAACGTAGATTCCATGAAGAAAGCTTCTTTCTTAGAACTGCACGTGTATGCCTACTTTCCAGCTGACTACAAAATGGTTGTCTTCAAGTTCAACGTAAACAAGTTCTTGATGAGCCATTCCATTTAAGTTAACAAATTTACCATCACTAATGATTACTATATTGTCCAATTGACTACTGTACACTCTTTAACCTTTATCCTCGAGCGGCCTCTTGGCCTTGATAAGTGTTGATGCCTATGTAAAAAAGCAAAAAAAAAAAGCATTCAGTCTTGTGTGTATAAAGGCTAGACAATTTCTGTGAAAATAACCAGTCTGGTCCTTTATCTTCAGTGCCTCATAAAATTTCAACTGACATCAAAGGGAAAAAAGTAAAGGATATAATCTCATCGGTAGACTGTATTTTACACATTAAAAGTATAACAATTAGGTGAGACTATTTAAAGTGGAGATTATTTCCTTTTAAAAAGAATCATGTCTCCTCTTGTGGGCGGTTGCATCTGGGTGGCATTTCTCAATGGGTCTCAAGTCATTATGATGGAGGAGTGGGGAGGGAGTTATAATCTTGCATACAAATCTGACACTAAAGTATGCAGATGAGCACAAATTTATCTTATTACATTAATGAAGCTAAAGTAAAGCAATGAAGAAAGACTGTTTATAAATCTTTATTTTTAAAAGTGTGTACATTTTTTTTTTAGTCAAAACGCAACTTAGTGTTTTATTTTTACTAATTTGATTTCATTACAATGTTTTTTCTTATTTGATATGTACATCTTTTAATACAGATATCAGTTTTTAAAACCGTTTTCAGCTAGAAGTTACTAATTCGCCAAACATTATATGCTTTTGTATGAAACAATGATTCATTGATGTTGCAATGCATTGTTTGGTCATAAATTGTTGTCGCTACACGAGGGAGAGAGAGCAGCAGAAAAAAAAAATGTGTGTGTGTATATATATATATATATATATATATATATATATATATATATATATATATATATATAATTTGTTTTCACAAGTGACGGCACAGTCCTTAACAAATTCGTCCACGCAATTCCGAACATTACCACCAAATCCCTACACCATGAACAAATACCATTGAATTGACACACACGTTCCCAAGCAGGACCAAACAATCTCGCCGAATCGACACTCCACGATACAAAAATGCAATAATGTGAGACACGTTGTCAAAGCTGTCTATTTCCAAAAAAACGCCGAATCACTTATCGGCTTGTTCTTTTCATAGCTGTTGGGCGAAACTAAAGCATCACTTTGGGGTAAGATGGGTGTAGTTCATTAGCAGATTTGATTTGTAATCGAAAGGTCCCGGGTTCGCTTTTCACCGCAGGTAGGCCCGACTCCTACACTTGTGCGCTTCCTCAGCAAAATTGTGTCATTATAGTCTGGTACTACCAGATCAGGTTGTCTGAAGATATCGGCTTCGTGACCTAAAATGTACCACAATTGTGTGTGGGGAAATTAGTGGAAAATTGTGTTTACTTATTAAATGTTGAGAAAAAAACTAGGATTTTTCTTAAATATAAGGAAAGAACTTATAACCCATGGAAAATCAGTGTTATAATTTCATTAAGCACATTGCTATAAGTTCTTTGGCAGTTTGTTGCAAGACGTGTGTAACCCTAAAGGTACCAATACTTGCTTTATGCTATCTAAGCTTAGGAGTTTAAAAATACTTTTAAAAAGAAGTTCAAAGGAACCATGAAGCCACTTTGTATAAGGGATTGTCAAAAAAAAACAAAAAAAAAACAAAGAAACCCCACTGAAAACAAAAGGAATAAATTTATTTTAGACTTGAGAGTTTAGGTTATAAGAATTTAGAAACAATAAGATGAAGTTCCAAAATCTGACAATTTGAAAAACAAAAAAGCTATTTATGACCATGGAAAAACCTTTTTATTTGTGGAAGCACAACAAGATGATGAGGATGGTGAGTTTAGAGTTACGTGAGATGATACAAATTAATCTGCAACCAAACGAGAAAATTCGTCAGTATCTTTATAGTAATAGCGAAAGAAAAGACTAAACTTATGTTGAATCAAGGTTTCAATCAAATTAGACTTGTTTCTGAACATGGTTCAGGCAGGTAAAAATGCACTACAACTTAAAAATGCAAGTATTGTAGACATTGTCAACGAAATGAACACTGTCTGGATCCTGATACACGTGTGTGTATATGGAGGGTGGTGCATCAGGTATAGTTTTAGTGAATTTTAGGAAGTATCCGAGTTTTAAAGGATGCAATACCACAGCAGTCAATAATTGGCAACTGATGCAGGCAGTTTCATGTTTCAGCAATTCTGAGCATAAAAAAAATGTCTGAGAATCAAGGGAGCCATGCTGTTTTCTGATTTTGCAGGCATTTTCACGTGTTATGTATACTTATAAATCAAAAAGTTCCGCTTATGTTGTTGTAGGCAAGATCGTTAATAATTTCATGAGTATCTACCAAGTCAATACTAGACGTTGGAGTGTCAATGAATTCAAATCCAGGGAAACAGACTTGAAGGCTACCATACTGTAGTTGGCCAGGAAGTAGACCAATAGAACTGTGTTCCACAGGCGGGTAGTTCTAGGAAAGAAGCTGTGTTTGAGGAATCTGTGTTTAGGATTAGGCACAGATAGTGGAGGGTGGGGAACTGCTAACAGTGGTTTTAGCTAGTCGAGTGTATTTTGTGAAAGTTTAGCAAAGGGGGGACCATAGATTGGAGTTCAGATGAGCACTTGCTGCGAAAATAACGACAGAGCAGAGACATGCTTGCGACGTCTCTTCAGTGGGAAAGAAACTGCAGGGAAGAAAATTAGTTACATCCGCATCACATAATTTAGGTTATTTTCTTTGGAAGTAAAATAATAAAAAAAACCCACAAAACCTTATGTAAAATTGAATAACAGTATTTTTCTCAATTGGTAAACAATGGTGAAAATTAGATTTTAAATGATTAGAAAGAAAATGGTTGTTAGAAAATCAATAACTCATTGAACATTATTATTATTTCACACTGTTTTCCTTCTTTGAGAGGCAAATATCTTAGTAATTTGAAATTGTGAACATTTTTGTTGCCGCAAATATTTTTTTTCTTTCTCCAATTTTTTTTTTTTTCCTTAATTCTTTTTCTATTTCAATCAAACATTCCTTGCCCATTTTTTACTTGACCCAAATCAATTCATGGTTTACTTGGTTGCATTTCAATCTGCCAGTTTCCAAATTTTTACTATTTTCCACTACCTGAATCCTTTTTTTTTCCTTTTGAAACACTAATTTCATAAATAGAATACATATTATACACGTTTCTTTCTATTTTTTTATATTATTAGGTGACATGCTTGAGATAATCTGTGAAGAACACACAAATTTGCACATTTTGAAAAAAAAAATAAATAAAGGAAGAATTTCTTTAAGTAACTTCTCAAATCTCAATGCAGTTTTGCACAAATATTGAATTCTTGTCTTTATTCTAAAATGGAATTAAATTCTGATCTTCTTTTGTAGGTTGAGGAATTTAACCATTTATATTGAGCCAAATCAATGTTGCCTCTACATGCGTGTTTGATAGCTGTTGTAACAAAAACTCATATACAGATCTTTTTCGTTAGTGATTTCTGCCACATACTGATCTGTTATAAAAAGAAAAAAAATTAGTTTAGCTCACTTCCATTTTAATATTTAGTCCTGTTCAATATTTTTTTTTTTCTAGATCTATTACTATTGCTACCAATGTGCACTGAGATGACTTGTATTTTGTTAAATAAGAGAAGTGTTTTTGGTCCCCCCAACAAAAGCGGGATTGGACCTAGTAATTCACTCCCGTTCATCTGTTCGCACTGTTTTCAATAACTATGCCTTGAATTTTTTTGAAATTTTGCACAAACATTAGTCATGGTGAAAGTAAATTTTTCACTGCATGCTTGGTTTGTTATATTAGAAACTTAGAAAGTGCTTATCAGAATTTTGGAGCATTTGACAGTTTAGAATTGATATAAGGCAATTCATTTCAATTGCAATAATAACAAAAATTGATATTTTTATGATAATTCTATTTATTTTTATGTGTTTAGCGGTGATAATAATTAGAGATAAAATCAGTGTGGCAGACAGACAAAACCTCTAACACAAATACGTTGACACTTGGGAAAAAAAAGTAAAAAAGAAAAAGTGCCCCTCTCCATAAAAACTAAGTCAATGCACAATGTCTAAATGCTTATTTAAAAATAAGTACTTACATTATCATAAGACATAATGATAAAAGTGCTTTTTCAATTCAACAAATATTTCTTTATGATGCTGTTTTTTTTTTTTTTTTTTTTTTTATAAGTATTTCATCTTGTGATGTATATTTACATTACCAATAATTATATGAGCAGACTTTTTCTTTCCACCTGTAATATCTATTTCACTTTTTTAAAGAATAAAGTAAGCCCTTTCATCATCATCAGTTTAATATCTATATATGCATTGAATAGCTTTTAGAAATTGACTTCCAAACTATCTCTGGCCAGGTCTTTATTTATCCTTTCTAAAGTCCATCCTTATCACTTCCTCCCATGTTTTCTTTGACTTTCTTTTGTAAACTGAACATGCTACTGCAATTATTCTAAATCTACTACTACTACTACTACCAGATCAGGCTGTCTGTAGATACTGTCTTCCTGGCCTAAAAGGTCCTGGATATGGCCTTAAACTATATTCGATGGTGAGGTCCCAGCTTGCAGACTTTGGGGAGTGTGGAGCCATGCTTTAATTACCATTGCTCCCAGGTCCACTCTGGAGTGGTAGTACCTGTTAGGATCCCAACTATGGGTTAAATAGAAACCGACTTGAAAAAAACAAATATATTCTATAAAAAAAATTTTCTTTAAAATCATTGAATTCAGCATTAAATAACCTGAAAAGGGTTGATATGCCGTAAAACAAAAACTAACCAATCCTGACCTAAAAAGGCACCAAACATTGATGTTATTTTTTCCTTTCCCTTTGCAAAACTCAATCATGATGAAGTCAAAAGCAAAAACAATTTTCCTTTCCAAAACTACCAAACCAAACACCATGAATAAATATTTGAAGATTTAAAGAACTTGAAACATAAAAACTTATTTCAAAATTAATGAATTCATCATTAAATAACCTGGAAAAAGGGTTGATATAATCTAAAACAAAGCAACCAAAACTAAATCTACTAACCCAAGAACGCTCATTCATTCTTTCAACATGGTCATATCAGCAAAGTCTCCCGTTCTACACACATCTATCATATTTAATCTTAGGTCATTAGATCTAAGTCTGTCTTTGATACAATGGACATGTAATGCAAGTATTATTCTCATATTATTTCTATCCATGCAGTTCAAATCCTCAATCTTCACTAACGTGGTTTCACTTTTATACATTAGTAGTACGCCACCTGATCTGACCTGATTGTAAAATACGCTTAAATATGATATTTTAATTTATGCAAATTTTGTATTTATTATTATAGAGCCAATTTTCTATTGATTATTATATTGTACCCAATATATAATTTTGATTTCAAGAGTCAAAACAAAAACCTAGCTTTCCAGCGTTATTTGTTATCATCTGCAGTAAGTTCAGATGCATATCAAAACTTAAAAATCATTGTTAAATGTATAAATGTATATTTATGCATGTGTAATAGATACACATTTATTCGGCTTATGCATTACAGGTTTTTTTTTTTTTTTTTTTTTTTTTTTCAATTTTGATCCCTTAGCAGCTATTAGCAGGCTGCCCAGCATTGTCTGATCGTAAAATCTGCATAAATATTTTAATTTATGCAGATTTCGTATTTATTATTATAGAGCCAGTTCTCTATTGATTATTTTTTTTTTTTGTATCCAGTATATAGTAATGCTTTCAAAAGTTATTAAAAAAAAAAAAAATGACTTTGGTGCCATCAGCTAGAATCAAAATCAAAATGTTTAGTGCTTTAGCTCTGTTACCATTTGAGCTATCAACAGATGGGTATGAAAGGTTAAAAATTAAGCAAATTTAAGCTATGAATTTTTTTTTTTTTTTGTGCATGTGCAAGAATAAGTTTTATTTAATTTACTTCTGTCAAGGTCGACATTCTTTAAATTTTGACCCCTTAGTAGCTATTTTTACCAGCTGAAAGCATTGAAATTGTTCCACAGGTCTAAATACTCTAAAAATCAATTTTCAAGTTTGTAGACCAAAAATTTGGAGAGAAGTTTTATAGACTTTCCGCACACACAGACAAGATCACGTTTGTGTGTGCATTTATTAGAACTTTTTTATTGTAAATACTACATAATTATGTAGGAAATATGCACAAATAGAACTGAGCGTAATAATTAAATGAAACCAAGCACCTAATAAGAAATCATGAAAAATGAGTAATTAATTAATGAACGTTCATATTCTAAAGAATATGCAAATTAGTTAACCTTCATGTAGGTGCTTGCATATCCAGGACTGAGTATATTAAGAAGTTTGTTTTTAATAATTTTTAAATAGTAAAAGCCCACTTTTTCTATCAATGTAAGTGCAACAACAACAACAACAAAAAAAAAACTCCACTTTCTAGGTGTATAGATAGATTACACTAGGTTTTCAATAGATTAATTTCATGACGAAAATAAATTGAAATGAATTCTTAAAAACGATTCTGTAAGTCTCATCACTTGTTTCTTGATACTTTTGTTCTAGAGAAAACTCCTTTCGAAGTCTTAAATTTTTATATTGAATCACAAAACTTCTCGGTTATTTTTTTGAATTTTTATCAGTTTGGATTATTGCTAGCATCTCTTTGATCTTTTGCAAAGTGCAAGCCTCGTTAACTAATTAACCATATCTTTAATGACTCTTTGTGTTTGCTCGTTATTTTATCACTTTTATTTGGTGTGCTCTCTTGTCCACTATTTTGCTGGCAGTTTTAAATGGAAATTAATTGAATCTGCTATTCAATAAAAAAACAAAACAAAAACACCCAAGCCAAACTGAAACACTTTTTTTGCAAGAATATTTTGAGAAGGAAACAGACTTGTACTGTAATAAGAGCCAACTGTGAGTAGAAAGCCGAAGACTGAACAATGATTATGCCAAAAGTGGTAAATGAACCAAGTTGTGACCTGGATGGCAAATTGATAGATTACAAGCACACCAGATGTAAGGATTCTCTAATTTTTAGCTACATACGGCCGGTGCTATCTACTTATGGTGAGGTGAAAGCCTGTTGTACGTCTCTGGAAGAAATGGTTTCAACAGCTTTGTAAGTTTTAGTGTTTTTATCTTGCGTAAAATGCTGTTGTGGGGCAAAAATTATAGTCATTTTTAACATTTCAACGGTATATTAAAAACCAAACAAAAATAAAATCCCCTTTTGACTTTGTATCTGGCCCAAACTTTTTACTCTTTTGAAAATGACTATTGACAGTTGTATTCCTAATCTATATCTAATAAAGTAAAGCCTGTCTCTTCATCATTTTTTTGTCATCAATCATTTACTTCATATAAAATCAACATTTGATTATGGTTTGTCAGTTTTTCTTGTAGATTGTTGCAGTGTGTTAAGAATAAAATGTAATTTGATTTAATTTTTTACAGAAAATACTTTTTTTGGGTCAGGATTATTTTCAAATGTCTGCCATCTTAAAAACAAGGGACATAATTCTGGTTTTGTTCATACAGAGTTATACAGAGGAGGGGATAACTTGAGAACAACATCGTTTAAACAAAGAAAAACAAAACTAAATACACTGCTGGGTAGCATCATCTACTAATATATATGCCATAAGATGGAATCGATTCCTGCTCATAGGTTTGTTTTTTTTTATTTTGGTTGTATTTTTTATTTAATTTTTAACATATCTTCTATATAATACTTTGATTACAGAAATTCCCCTCTGGACCTGGATCAAAGTACTGTAGGTTTGCAACAACAGATGGCACACACAAATATATTATTAGAGCTATAACAAGAGCATATTCTTTTCCTTGTTTGGATTCTCATGTATATATCCATTAATATCTTATATATTTTTATGTTGAGTGATGTGGTTCTCGGTTGATTGTGTTTGTGTCGGATATATACCTAAGTCAAAACAATGTTGTCATAGCCCTATTTATTATATCTAGACTATTAATCACTATCTTATGTAACTTTAGAACGACAGTATAGACACATTTATTCATTTCAATAAAATCCTACATTTCATCCTAGGAGCAACATCACAATTGCACCATCTTTTAGAGGAAGTAAATTCTATTTTTCCCTTCTAAAGTCCTCATACTACCCTCGGTCATCACCAGGAAGAAATATACACATTATAACTATATTTTTCAGGCACCTTTCGTAACTAAATCATCAACTCATAGACATATTATCTTTTCATTTTCCGCTCCAAAAATAATTTCTTCCTTTTAAAATTCCAGCAATTTTCATTGGCTGAGCTCTGAATATTCCCATATTATGGAATTCTATTCTTCTCTATATAAACGAACAGTTATTAAAAAAAAAATGATGTCACTAAGAAACATTATTTGGCCGGTGACACAAAAAACACACCATCTTTTTTTATAACTATTGCAACAAAGAAAAAAACAAAATTTAATGCATAAAGATATTCGGTAAACTTACAATATATTTAAACTTTTTTTATTTATATTTTGCTGTCACGTTACTTTGTTTACATTTACATGTCTTTCTGTGTGTGTTCCTATAACGCAACTTTTGCTTTTAAATACTTTGCAAACATATTTATTAGATGTTAATAAACATTACAAACTGAAAATTCTTTATAGATAATTAGATATCTATTAAGTCAGTAATTGTAATGTAATTAAATATTACAAAAAAAGAAAGCTTCCTAACTCTCTCTCTCTCTCCACTCCCTCCCTATCTCTCACTTGCTCTCGCTCCTCTCCCTCTCTCTCGCTAGCTTTTTAAACCTGATGCAAATTGTTGATATTATTTTGGAAATAGGTTCTCAGATACATTCTGAAGCTTCATATCCAGAGTAACTGATTAATTATATTTTTATTTTGATCAAAAGAGTTACAATGTTGTCATGGGGTCTGTTTTCATTTGACATAAATAAAAGGAAAATAGATTTTATTTTATAATTTGAAAATTATTGTCATTTAAAAAAAAAGATAAAAATAGTAATAAGAGATACAGATCTGGGAGGAAGAGTTCGCATAGGTCCACATTGATTCCATCAAAAATGCTGGATGTAACTTGGCAATGTTACTGATGTATGAATGAAAAGCTGCATTCCAAATTCTGTATAAATTGCTAGGTTTGACAAGATGCACTTGAAGAAAATCGGGTTACGTTGTGAGGATAATATCCAAGATGAGAATCGTGGTTTGAATAATCCAAATAAAATAAATCATAAAAGTAATTAAAAAATGTGATTTGGAAGCAAATTTGAATACATTAAATCTAGCAATTGCATTTTATAAATTGGGTCAAAACAAATTCATCAAATTGAAGCAGAATATTTTTGTAAACAAATAGTTTAGCATGAAATTAGATATGGTGCCAGTAACTTTGTCCATATTTTTTTTTTTTTGTTTCATTTTTTTTCATTAAAGATTGATACATAATTATTGATTAAAAAAAAGAAAAAAAGTTGCCCCAAGAGGCATAAGAAACAGATAATATGCACCCTTATTGCTTTTAGAGTCTTTGCTGTCCTTCTCCATATACAGTAGATTCCGTTTTTTTTCCTATTTCATCTTCCCATGGATGTTTCTCGGGGTGGGGGGCTTTCTTATATCCAATTTCTATTAACATTTTCACAAGCGGTTATCAAAAAAAAAAAGAAAACATAAAAAATAAAAAGCTTGTCCAATAACTTAATGTTTAATCTTGGTTTGGCAGAAATTCTTTAATAACCTTTTTATCTTAACAAAAAAAAATTAGTTTTTAATGTCGTATCCTTGAATATTTACTTGTGAGTTATTAACAAGTTGATTTGTCTTTTAATCATAAATTTGTATTAGACTTTATTTGATTATATTTGTTTGATCTTTATTGCAAACAATTTGAGGGAGGGCATGAGTAATTGGTCAGGGGGTGAGTAATTGGTCTACCATGTTTATGTCATGTTGTAGATCATCCTCATATGTAACCAAATGCTATTCATTCCATGTATCATTTTCAATCCTCTTATAATTTTCTTCAGCATCCAACTGACAATCCATTTCATTAATCCTTATCCTCGAGTGGATTTTAGCCTTGATAAGTGATGCCTCATTAATAAAAAAACAAAAACAAAACAATAACGGTTGAATGCATTTATGGTTTTAAGATTCTTAGCATAACTCCTGCTTCCTTTATTTTGTCCTTTTAATCCTTGCATTCCATCAGCCATTTTTCTGACAAAGTGGAAGAATTGCTGTTTTCTGGGTTGAAATCTATTCATCTAACATTTCTCGTTAGCTATTTTTTAACCTTGAATTTTTTTTTTGCCTGGAGCGGTTTCCATAAAAAACAATCCTGCCACTAGTGAACTTTTCTTTCTTCTGTCTGTGTAATTTCTATGAAGTTTTCTTTTTTTGTTTGTTTTTTTTTCCAAGAAATTCTTATCTGTGGAACATGTTGCTACAAAATTGCTTCCCTGGGGGCTACAACTTTGACATTTTCAAATCTAATGTCGATATCTACTTATCATAAACTTTCTTCATAAATCATAACTTGTGCTACAGATCAGGCTGTTTGAAATATTGGCTTCCTGATCTGAAATGCACCAAACATTGATGTTTATTTTTTTTTCTTTACCTTTGCAAAACTCCATGTTCAGCAAAAACAATTTTCCTCTTCAAAACACCCAAACCAAACACCATGAATAAATATTTAAAGATATAAAAAACTTGAAGCATAAAACCTTTTTCCAAAATTACCGAATTCAGTATTAAATAACCTGAAAAGGGATTATATGCCGTAAAACAAAGCAACTATTAAAAATAGACTATATATATATATATATATATATATATATATATATATATATATATATAAATAAAAATAAAAATAATGTACGCACACGCACACTTAAAGGTATCAATCATACCAGTCATTATAGGAGCAACTGGGCTAATGAAAAAGAATTTCAAAAACTCTGGCGAATATACCCAGTGAACCAAGTGCAAAAGAAATACAAACAATAGCACAAAGGGACGGTTAGAATCTTAAAAAGATCTCTCGGTTGGAGTAACTAAACTAATGGGAGAATGTTTGGTAGGAAAAACACAATAAGAAAATTAAAACATATTAAGAAGAATAGAAAATGAATCTTTGGTTTACTTTCTCATAATTCTTGCTTCCCTTATTTTGTTTAGTCAAGAGGAAGAATTGCTGCTTTCGGAGCCAAAATCTATTTCATCTAACACTTATCATTGGCAAGTTTTTGACCTTGAAGTAGTATTTTTGGAAAAAAAAATTTTTTTTTCAATTCCTTACATCACATGACTTCATTCCCTTCTCTAATACTAGGTTAATTGATTAGGCTGTTTACAATGGGTATTGTATTTCAACACTGAATGATTCCCAAAGTTTAGACATGCCATAAAAATGTCTACTTAAAATCATAATCACTAAGCATAATAGTGATAAGTGTATTTTAATTGCTCTAATTCAGAATTTTTCCATAATAAAAGAAACTAACAACTTTTAAAGTTGTAACTTTTTAGTTGAGGTTTTAGGCGCGAATTTCTTTGAAATAATTTTTAACAGCTATTTGTGCAGACTAGATTTGGCAAATTTCTTTTTTGGTTCTCCATGCTAATCAGAGTAGGCTTTATTCCTGTTAATCTGCTTCTCTTAATATTCCCCAAATTAGTACATTGTTATTTATTTTATGAACACATAAACCTCACTTAGATTATTTGCTGGAAAACTCTAGTTTGTCCTTCAAGGAGCTAAATTTTCTCTTAAACTAGCCTGGGTGTCCGGCGTTGCCCAGGTGTTTGGAGGTTTGTGTTGAGCAAAAAAAAACAAAAAAAAACAAAAAAAACAAAACAATGGTAGTGAGCAAGCAGGCTTTAACCCGTACCGTGAAGGAGGAAAAGAACGTGAAAAAAAAACCCCTGATGTCTTTGCCGTTGTCCATCGCCAAACCGGAAGTGGCGAAGGTTTAAGTTAAGGCTAGTCACTCAAAAAGGGATGAATTTCAAAAATATCTGAAAAAAGCAACCCGTCCTTGTAGAAAAGTGCTTAGTTGAGGGTGAAGGAATTAATGTTAGCCAATTATTTTGATATTTGTTGTCCGAAGGGTCAAGCTTTAAAACAATACCAATCTCGTGAAAATCCGTTGCCTCTGTTGAAAGTTTTAGGCAAACATACATTTAAATAGACAGGTGAGATTTATATAATAGATGACGATATTTTAAAATATCTAAAATTTACATTAGTTTTTTTTCTTCTAAAATTCTGCAGAAAATTAGAAATAATAGTTATATGAAATACTAGTAATTTTATTTTGCAATGAAAACTGCAAAATTTTCCAAAATATTCAGTTATGAGTGCACTTTCCTTTCAAGTCCAATAAAAGATGCAAGTAAAGCCTGTTTGAATTATTCAAATAGTCGTTATCACAAGGGGAGATAATTTCTCCTTGTTACCCTTTACTTTTATAGCGATAAAACGATAGCATTTATTTTATAACTAAAAGCTAACAAATGTTTTCTTAGATATGAAATCTTTGTTTATGTTTTTCCTTTTATCTTGTGAAAAGATAATCTTTAATAAGAAATTAGGTTAAAATCCTGTGACTTTTATCAAGTAGTTCAGAATAAATTGTCTCTGAGGTGAAGCAGTTTGAAATTATTATCTCTATATAAGTGTGTGTTAGGACACTTCTCAACCTATATACTTAACATATTTTTGATCTACAGTTTTGAAATTTGGTATATATGGTATTCAGATGTGTAGAAAGCTTTTTAAACTGTTTTCATTTCTAAAAAAGGGCTAGTCAAGGGTCAAAATTGAAAAATTAGTACTTTAGAGTGATCAGATTTTTATCTGTTTGCTAACTGTTTCACGAATGCACATACGTGAATAGTTCAGATTATTTATTTTAAGGATAAGTAGGTTCGAAAACACTTTTTTTTAAAGATTGTATCCAGCTGGTCTAGTGGTTATCATACTTTACTCACTGTATTTAGGTTTTGGTTTCAATTATTATTTAATTAAAAAATTTTTTTTTTTTTTTTTTTTTTTTACTTCAAAGAAGTGAATTGTTTAGAAAAAATATAATAGTTGCATGCACATGTCTCAGTTTCTGTATATTATTTATACATATTTTATGACCGGGCAACACCGGGCAGCTTGCTAGTTTGTTTATAAAATTTAAACTGTTTCTAATAAATGTAAACTGAATCTAAATGTGAAAATTTTATACATGTGAATATATCTTGAGGACTGAATTTAAATGATTATTTTCAATATTAATGATTTTTGTGAGATAAGAGATTGGTGGATCTTAAAAAATAAGAAAATGTTTGTCATTTATTTAGGAATTTGATATAAGATTGCAGGTGCATTATGTTTTTTTTATTTAACCAAAGGAACACGGTTAGCACTCATCAGTTGAATATACACATGGTAGGAAACGTGAGAAACGACACTGGCAGATAATTAAATTTTTTTCTTCTTTTCTTTCAGGCTTGATTTCTTATTTGTCTTTAGCAACTTGGATCATTTTCTTTCTGCTGTCTGTTTCCGAATCAATCTCAGTCTAAAACAACTTGAATGCGCCATAAGATATGAAGGCTGTCAAGTTTGTTATTTCTATCTCTCTCTATTTGAGAATAACATTTTCCATTTTTTTTTTGTGTTTGTAATTTTTCTTAGATAAGCTTATGAAATTATTTCAAAACTTATCTTAAAGATATTTTTTTTCTCCTGACAAATTTGATAAGCTAGGTGTTATTATTTTTATATTTTTAATCTTTTCTATACTCATTTAGCGTTGTCCAGTAGTGTATATATACTTGCATTTTGTCCCCCCCCCTTTTTTTTCTTAGCTATACTGTGTTTTTCTTTTCCAAAATATACAGTTATGTCACTTTTATAAGATGGCAGCCATTTAAAAAATTATAACTCAGGCAAAATATTTTCAGGAAGGAAATAAAATGACAATCTTGATAACATACTGGAACAATAAAAATAAAAAAAGGCAGAATCAAATATTGATTTTGTTTGAAGAAAGCTATTGATGACAAAGAAACAATAAATAATTCTGATTTAAGACAAAGTATTTTCTGGAAGAAATACAATGGAATCAAATTTTATTCTTTTGAACATGCTACAATGATCAACAAGAAAAAAGTGACAAACCAGAATCAAATATTGATTTTTGTAGAAAAGCTGTTGTTGAAGAAACTGTAAAAAGACCAACTTTATATATTAGATTTTTTTTTTATATTGTTTAACATTCAGACGCAACACAACTTGAACAAATACAAAGAGGACATTGCTACAAAGAAAGTTGGTTTCTACCATGCTAGAAAATTACTTAATCTTAAGATTATCCAGTATACTTACCATTCCCCCATGCATGGAGTTTGCCACATCTGTAATGGTGCCTCTACCACTAGTCTCCAAAAAATGTCTCAAATTGAATAGGTTCCACACTATTGACCAAGCTCAAACCTCTGTCCTGTCACTGCTATGCTGTATCCTTGTGCTTGTTTTATGAGTATTTTAATGAAATGTGCTCTGATAAACTCATAACACTTGTATGCCCTCTATGTTCATATGCCTAACTAACTTGACAAACAGCAAAATTCCATCCCAGTAAAGTGCCTAGATGCCGGAAAACCTTCTACACTAAGTTTTTTTTTTCCTTTGAACTGTAAAACTTTGGAATTCTTTCTGTTTCCTGCTTTCTTGACTATACTAACATGCAGAAGTTTAAATCTGATGTGAACACAAATCTCACTACTCAACTCCCCACAGCCCCCTGTAGACATTATTCCAAATAGTAGCCATTTATGTCCAAGTGGCAATATGCCTTGTTTGGGGTGAAAAGGAGTTTAAAAAAAAATTTTAAAAATGGGGGTAAAATAATATGAATGTTATTAGCTATTGATATTTCATAAAAATATCATTTCTTGTCTGTAATAATACAGTGACTACTAATGATGTAGCAAACGGGAATTGGCATGTTGGGTTCAAATTTTGTCAGTTATTGCGACACTTTCACTTGTACCATGGAAAAGTTATGAATGTATTCTTTTTTCATCGATCGATTTCATAGTTGGATAAACCTTGCTGCTCAAATCTTGGTAGTATAGAAAAAGAAAATACTACTTAACTAGCGGGACCTGTGGAAATTCCACAGACTCGTTCATATGTAATATATTGATGTTGTCATTCTGTAAATGTTCAGCGTAAATGGAGATGCCCTGATATTATTGTACCTATTTACTATGCCTCCCCACGGGACAGAATTAGACACCAGGGTCGTTTTTTAACGTGGAGAAAAGGTACAAGAATAAAAATTGTCTCAGTCGTGAAGGATTTCTCCTCCACCGAAAGAGAACAAGAAAATGAAGTGCAGCATCTGAAGAACAGATGGTATTTATTTGCTCCCCCACTGAGCAAATTAGGCACAAGGCCGTTTTTAATGTGAGGTAAAAACCAGCTCCCCAAAAAGGGGGCACTCTGGTTACCAAAAATAATAATTGTCCCAGTATAGAGGGTTTCCCCTCCATTGACTGGTACAAATTATCTTAAGTGCAGCATCTGAAGAACAGATACTACACTTTGATCTTAACCAAAAGGCCCTGATATTATTGTAGCTCTTTTGTTAAAACTGCAAATATATTTATCTAAGCTAGCAGCAACACCCTGCATAGTCTTGTCGTAAAATACGCTTAAGTATATATATTTTGATTTTTGCAGATTTCATATAGTCAGTTTTCTATCAATTCTTATATTATAAACTTGCGATTTCAAAAATAAAAATATATTCATATGACTTGGGTGCATCAGCTTCAATCAAAACCAAAACTTATGAAGAAAATATATATAGCAACATGATTAACATTTCTGTAATATCTATCATATATATGTGTGTTATATATCTATCATATATATATATATCATATATATATCAATCAATCATATATATATCATATATATATATCAATCAATCATATATATATCATATATATATATCAATCAATCATATATATATCATATATATAACTTGAGTTCCTTCAGCTATAATCAATACCAAAACGTATGAAGAATTCTTGGTAAAATTATTTATTACAAGAATGGAAGGTCATAACAATTAAACGACAGTCACTCTGAAGAAAAAAGATGTAAGCATGACACACAAAATAGCACACACGCTATCGTATATAGAAATATGTTATTGGATCTGAAAGCTTTCCATTGGCCACCAGAATATATGATAGGTTGTATCCTGATATCTCAAATCTTGAAAACCAAACAGAAAAAAAGATTCATCCAGCTGGTGCACACCAATTTGTTTCCATGATAAGACCTTCGTTGGCAGAAGACCCAGAAAGGAAGTGTTATACTCTTCAATGAAACCATTTTTTTTCCTCACATATATGCACAAGTTCTATTCGTTATCATGGCTGTCTAAAATTAATGAACACACAGATACTTGTGTGTGCATCTTCCTCTCCCTCCCACACTCTCCTTCTACCATCAGTCTCTTCCCCATCTCTCTTCTCTTTAAACATGCTTATTCCCTAATTTTTCATGCGGCTCAATTCTTGGCAAACCTCTCTATCACCTGATTAATCTTGGCATGCACTTTGACTTTTTTCCATCCTACATGGTGATTGGGGGGGGGGGGTAATATAAAAGAAGCAATATTTTAAGTACCTCAATCAAATTCAAAATTAAGAACTCTTTAAGAGTTGATTATTATAAGAGTACTTAATTGAAACGAGTTTCTTGCCTCCATGCAGCTATTGTTTCTTTTTGATATTGTTAGTCTATAGGTACGTCCTCAGTTTCTTCTGTCCTTTTGTACATATTAGCTGCATTATTCATAGGGCTATGGCAACAGAATATTATCATTGTTTTGACTCGAGTATATATCAGACACGGTTAGACACAGTTAATAAACCGAGAACCACATCTCTATATAACAGCATATAAGATATCAACGAATACACACTCGAGAGTCAAAACAATGAAAAGAATATGCTGTTGTCATAACCGTAATTATTTATATTTCTGTTTCCCTCATCTTCATCGTTCTTCTTTATTTACCTCCCCATGTTGACAGACATTCAAAGTTGGTTTTGCATGTGAAGAAAATCCAGCTCCCCCTTCCCCAAAGAAAAGAGGGCACTGTGGATTAGGACAAAAGGAGTAAAAATGCCCCCCCCTCTCTCTTTTTTTTTTTTTTTTTTTTTTTTTTTAACGGGTATTCACAATTTTTTCTGCTGTTGTATTGTCTTGCTTTCTTCAGATGTCTTTTGTTGGAGTAATCTTCTGGGAATTTCAAACTGAACCTTTTATTTATTCTGCATTCCATACTCGTTTAGATATCTTGTATCAGCTTTTTTTTTTTTTTTCTTAAAACATACCATCAAATTTAATGTACGTTTTTTAATTATTAAAATTCTTTACCAATTTTTTGCCTTGTTACTTCAACTATGACTAAAAATTTAACTATTTTAGTCAACTTTTCATCGTTAAATACTTAAGTAAGCATTTCCTTGGCCATTTAGTTAAGATTAAAATCAAAATATAGTCTGTTCTGTCCTTGATTGAAGCAGGCGTTTTTCTAGATTGAGGCAATTTTCATTTCTGTCCAAATCCGGTGTGTCCTGTTTTTGGGACGGTGGATTTTCCCCACATTAAAAGCCAACCTTGTGTTAAACTCTACCCTTACGGAAAGGCAGGTAAAAAGGAACATTTCAAAAGATGTTGAAATAATGAATTATTTTTCACTTGTTAAATGGCATTATTTATTTTATTTATTCTAGATACTAAGATTTTCCAAAATGAGAACATTTTTTTTTATTCAGGTAAATAGGAAACCTTGCATTGCTTTATCGCAATGGTTTGAAATTTAAAAAATATTTTAAATCGTTTGTTTTATTAGATAACTAGCTATACTCACTTTGTACTGTTTAACTTTTATTTTAATTTTTTTTTTTTTTTTTAATTATAAAAGAAAGGTAGATAACTTTTATAAATTCCAATTTAAAATGAATTATCCTCTTTGATTATATTTGTTTTTAAGTGATTGTAGAAATAGGTTTTATATTAGCAGTCGTCTGGGCTGGACTAAGTAAGTTAAAAAAAATAAATTGTAGTTACGTATGTTATGATATTTCTAATAACATGGTACAACAATGATAAATGAAAATTGGCTAGTTAGAAGGAAAGTTCGATTTGTCAACTTTAAAATCGTTTGGATTCGACTTTGAAAATCCGACAAGATAAGTTTATGTTAGATTATATTTAGAGATTTTTTTTTTCTAGTATTTCTCATTAATATTTCTATAATTTGAGAACTGTGCTTTTATGGTTAATAATAGTAAGATTGTTTTGTTAAAGTTTATTAATTTCTCTTTCCAATGAATTAATAATTATCAATGACAGAAAATCTTTTGCTCTCAGTCTCAATTTCAACACTTGAATTAATCCATCCTCATTAAAATCTTGTTCTGATCTGTTGAGTGCAAGTTTTAATATCATTCTTAATTTGGATTGACAACCATATGAAATTTATTTAAAAAAGTTATTTTTTTGTTTGTATAATTGGCAAGTGTTATTTAAATGATACATTTTAGGTTTTTGACTTTTTGTTCAAATTTAGTTCTCTAAAATTGAAAATATAATTCTTCCTTTATTGCAAGAATCGCGTTCCCTTTTTTCTGTTTGAGGAGAATGCATCACATGATGTCATCTTGTTTTTTCCCACCTTTTCGTTTCACCTCTTTCCTACTTTACTACTTGCCATTTTGTAGTGCATTCACCCCACCCTCACGCGCACACTTTCTTTGCATAATTGGGCATATAATTGTTATCTAAAGAATACTTCAGATTGGCCTTTATCAGATGATAAAAACAAATTTGTTTCATTTTTTTTTTTTTTGTTCTTCTTGCTTAGTCAACATTTTGAAGCAATTAAATGATGGCTATATTTTTTTTTTTTTTTTGTAATTATTTCTGAGGTGAGCTTTTTTCTGCCTTGACAGGGTACAAAACTGTCTTCGAAATCTAGTGAGCCACGTCCTTTTCTCCTCCCTACAACCCTTCCTCACAGGGGGGTGGGGAAACAAAACAAAAAGACATTGCGAGTCTATCTCTGCTTTATCGTTATTTTTATGGCAGGTGCTCGACTCAGTTTCAATCTATATCCGCCTCCAGTAAAACATCCACAACACTCGTCTAGCTTCAACCACTGTTAAAGCTAAATAAAAATTCCATAAGCAAAGTTTTTCTCTTAGTATTATCTGTCTGTAGAACACAAAACCGTGGAACTGCTTCGAAGTTGACTATAACATAGTCGTTTTTCAGTCCAATGTAAACAAGTTCTTGTTGAGCCGTTCTCTTAGATATTCAAATCTCACCCAATTTCTACCATTACCAAACATCATTGTGATGTCTCACTAGCCACCTGACTCCTTAACCGTTGACCTTGAGTGATCTTTGGGCTTTAATAAACGGTGACCCTTTTGCTCATATAAAAAAAAAAATGTTAGAATTCATGGTGTTCTATTTAGAAATATCTTTACACTGATATAGTTGTCACTACATATTATGTACCTACTTATGTTATCTCCTATTATTTCTCATTTCCAAGGATGTAACTAATAAACATACATATTCATTTAATATATCAAATGACCATATACATGTTATAACATATTTCAAGTCCCTCCCCATTATTTTATAGATAAAGTAAAAACCTTTCTCTCTTCCCAACCTTCATACTTTGGAACATGGTGGAAAGAAAGAAAAGCTATATTATAGAATTTATTTTTTATTTTTTTTGTATCACCCATTTTATTCTAATACATTCGTGTAGTAGTAGTAGTAGTGGTGGTGGTGGTAGTAGTAGTAGTAATCCAGGTAACGTTTATATCCACCGGGTAAAAAAGTGGGAATCTTTACTGTATTTATAATAGTGCTCGATAATAAATAGAGCAATTTACTTGTAAAAATTAGACACTGAGTTGTACACAGACCAACAAATTCTACTGAAAATACAACCTCCTTGGCAGAGGTAATTATACTCTCTTAATACAGCCTACAAAATATTCTTACAAAAATCCAAAAGTTTTAAATGATTACTCTATTTAAGTAGTTGACTTTAATAAGCTTACCGCAATTAAATTTGAAAACCCACTTATTTAATCACTTGTTTATTATACGAAAGCTGAGTGTATCAGTTTGTTTCCATAAAGCCTATTTTCTATAATTACACAAAATTCAGGTTAAAAATATTTATTGGGATTGAGTTATGTGTGCAAAAAAAAAACAAAAAAAAAAAAGCAAAAAAACAAACAAAAAACAAACAACTAATTTTAATGGTTCTAATTAGCCGTAATTTGCAAATAACTCAAATGATCCATTGCTTGAGTCAGTTTCAATCTGTTGATTTAACTACCTTTTAACATTTTTAATGTCTCTGAACATTATTTTTCATTGTTGTTTCTTAATTGCTTTTTGTTATCTAATGTACATCCATCGTGTGTTCATACACACTGTGAACACGTATGCAAATTAGTTATTAAAACAAGTTTCTTTATTTCTATATTATTCATATGAATAATATAAAAATAGACCTTTGTTTAGTTATGCAAGATAAAATATTTCTCAATTTATGAATTTTTGAATGAAATTCAAGCCGAATAAATTGTGGTTGTTACACACTGTGCCACAGATTTTATATATATACTAGCAGTTCAGTCCTATGTACTGTTCATAACTTTATGTGCATGATGACTATATATATATATATATATATATATATATATATATATATATATATATATACTAGAAAAAGTACCTGTCGTTGACTGGGTTCAAAAACAGCCTACAGAAAATGGACTCTGATTTATGAAAGTATGATAGGTTATCAAAAGAAAGGGTTGTAAATTTGCGTTTGAATTTGGGGGTATCAAAACCAAAGCAAAATATAATGAAAGTAAAAATAAAATAGATAAACCCCATAATTTATTATACCATACCTGTTCACACTGAAACACTTATCACAATATTCTGTGGATCTATATTAAAAAAAAACTTTGTTAAACTTTGTGACATATTTCCATTCTATGGAGGTCAGGTGCGAACGAACACCCCATAATTTTATTATACCATATTTCTTCAAACAGAAACATAATTATCAAAGTATACTTACACAGGTAGATATGAAAAGTCTTTATTAAAGTTTGTGCCTATTTCCATTCTATGGAGGTCAGGCGCGAATGCAGACTCCACAATTTTATTATACCATCCCTATTTAAGTTAAGAATACTTTGATAAGTATGTTTTATGTATATCTATATCAGAAACACTTGTAAACGTTTTTTTTTTTAATTTTCAAATTTATTTCCATACTTTGTGGAACAGGCACGAACGCAGACCCCACAATTTTAATGAACCACTGTTCTGCCAGATCAACCATACCCTTTCCTGTGTCTCGATACAGCTATCATTATATGTAATCAGTTTTTTAAAATATTCAACTGTATAGAAGCCTATTTGTGACCAGACACACACACACACACACAGCTTTATATATATATATATATGTATATATATATATATAAAAAATTTCAAGTGTCTAGAGCCAAAATTGGCAGGAGTTTGGTAGTTTCAAAGGTCAAATCGTTGAACTTTGACCCCTTGACAGCCAAATTTCTGGCCGAAAACTGATTAAAGATTTTCTCAAATCTCAAAACCCTTATGTCAAATCTTGAGTCTCTAGACTGAAAATTGATTGAGTAGTTTGGTAGAGAAATATACAGACACACAGACGATATTTCACTATATATATATATATATATATATATATATGATTTATTATATATAATCAGGAGAGTGTATGTATATGCATGTATATATATATTTATTAATGTTGTTTGATTTATTGGAATTGGAAAAATCAGAACTTTTTTAGATTTATAAAGAGTCAGAATCTGAAATTGAAGTATGGGATCGAAATTGGGGGAAAATTATTGGAATCCTCCCATCACTTATATATAATAATTATTATTTAGAAAAATCAAAGAATTTCTTTTTAAGAGTTTTATTCCCTAGTAAATGTATCTTGATTCATGGTCTTTTTGGCCATTAGTGTTTTAATTTGAATCTACTTTGAATTGCACAGCTCATTTTTATCCTTTTAAATTTTCTCCGAGAAATCAAAAATTTTGATCAATAAATACAAATTCACAACCACTTTGTTTGCTAAGCCCTAAATATGTTTTGATTACAGCTTAGCTGCCCTATTTAAAAAGAACATTTTATGGGTTTGTAAGCACATTTTTAATAATGATTGTCAATAAATCCTCAATCCTGTTTTGTTTAAAACGTCTTCATGCGTTTATTGTTTTTTGTTTTTGTTTTAAATATAGGTTTGAATTAACATTTTCTGCAATAAAAGCAAAAAAAAAAAAAAAAAAAAAAAAAGTCGATGGCTGATCACTTAAGAAAAATAGAAATATGAATATTTTGAGGTCTTCTACTGTTCTCATTTTGAGTGTTATTTGTAAAACGTTTTAGCTGGTGTAACCTCTGACTTTCAGGTGTATCTTGTCGAACTTGGAGAATCTACACAAAATTTCAAATGGGACCCTTTATTTAATCCATGATGGAAATATGCTCTCATTCCGTCGGCTGTGACCAGGTAGAAGTCTCAAGTAGTTCACCTCCAGAAGAATGCCACTTAAAACTGAATTTTACCTAGTACTGTATCCATTATATCACACGTTCATATGAAAGATTCTAGTATGAAATTTGGGATCATTAAACTTGTTCTTGTTATTTAGACATACAACTTTACTACTCACCACTATAGGTGTTATAATGCCTATTACTGGATTATAAAATAACTATTTTAAGACTTTCTATTAAAAAAAAAAACATAATTTTTTTTTTTTTTTTTTTTTTTTTTACAAAAACACTGCATATTTGTTTTTTTTACCTTAAGTTTTTTCATTATTGAACAGCAATTCAGTTTAAAAATTTAAATATGAAAATTTCCGGTTAAAATGGCTAAAATATACATAAATAAAATACACTTTTGTGCTTATTAAAAAAAATTGATGCCTTGGATTTTTATAAAACTTTTTGAAAAGTTGTAACTAATTGATTTCTATATAATTTTGTTTATACTTTGCAATAACTCTTGGATGTGCCCCAGGGCCTCTTTTAAGGCTTAAGCACTACATTTTTGGGACTATTTTACCATATTTGTTCAAAATTTTCTGTATGTCTATTTAGCAGTTTTGCATGGTACTGAACTCAAATTTAAATAATGTTAAAACCTTGGGGACTTTTGGGGCTAAATGGGGGGGGAGGGCAAATGATGAACTTAGACTTTTTTTCTTTGCATGGTGCAGAACCCAAATTTACATATGTTAAGGCATAAAACTGCACCATTTGTTCATTTTCACCAGGATTTGATGTCCCCTGGGGACTTTTGGGGCTAAATGGAGGTGGAGGGCAAATGCTGAACGTAGTCATTTTTTTATGCCTCGTTCACTGTGCACTCATGGGGAACCATGCATGCTTCACTTGTTAAACTTTAATTCAAGCCATTATAAAAAAATAATTGGATAAAATCAACCATAGGTTCTCCACAGTGCAATGTAGACTATACTATATTGTGAATGAAGTCACTGTGGGAGGGGGGGCATGTAAAGCTTCTTCCCAGTATATCGTGGTGAGTCCCTGACTAGAGCAGGCAATCAATCGATTTAATTGAAAAATGGACGATTTTATCAATTTTTATGACAATAAAAAATATTGGAAGTGTGAAACATTTGTTAATCCTAATTCAATCCCAAGCAATGTCAGGTTGCCCTGCTACTATATATATATATATATATATATATATATATATATATATGGCCTTGTCTGTCTGAACAGTCTCTAACAAACTCCTCTGCCAATTTTTTTTCTACAGACTTAAAACTTAATATTTTTTTTGTGGGAAAAATTTAATTTGATTTTTAGCCATTAAAAATAGCTGCTAAGGGTTCAAAATTGAAAAATAACACTTGGCGGGTGTAAGTTGATGAAGTGCTTTTCTATGCATGCACAAATATATATTTATACATTGAAGTCGGTTAAATCATAACGTTTTCTTATCCATCTGATAACTCAAACGCTAACAACTAAGGCTAGAACACTTTGATTCTAGCTGATGGCACTTAAGTGTTTTTTTTTTTTTAAATTTGAAATCACTATTATATAGTGGCTACGATATAATAACCAATAGAGAATTAGCTCTATGATAATAAATACGAAATCTACATCAATAAAAATATCATGTAAGTGTATTTTACGACCGGGCAATGCTGGGCAGCATATATATATTAGAGAGAGAGAGAGATTTCACCTGTGACCAATCAGGGCATTGACTTGGTCATAGTTGTAATCTTTGATCTTCACTTAAAAATAGTGTACTGGGCTACAGGAAACACCTTCTTCCAATATTGTAATGGATACCTATTAATATAACTACTATTAAAGGTCAGATAGTGATCATTTGTAAGGAAGTCAGAAGTAAAAGTGCATGTAATTGCTGGTGGTTGTTCTATACAGACATTATTTTATCTAGTTTTACTTTTAGTGTAGAGAAATGAATGCCACTGAAAAAGTGAAGTAGATAAATGACCTGTTTTATTATTATTAGTTGTTATTCCCATGGCTCTCGTATCGCCCCCCCCCCCCCGGTTTCCGGAACTGCTTCCACTGATTTGTTATGGAGATGGAAAGATTCTATTCCTTGTTTTTTGTGCATCTTAGTCCACCTCATTTTCTTTCCTATTTTAAACCTATTACTAGTTTTCTAGTTTTGTTTTGTAATCTTGATCAGGTGAACACTAATTGATTGTTCTCAATCCATTCATCATCATCATTATATGCTTTTTTTTTTTTTTCTTTAAATGGAATGATACTTTGTGGGTCAGTTTTGTCTATCACACTTCAGTAAGAAGTAGCCTCTTTAGATATGTCCATGAATATCTGTAAGAGAGACTGTCACTAAGTTTGAAATCGCATCACATGTAAATTGAATGTGATGCCTCTGTTCAGTCACAAGAGACAATGGATATCCCCTGTAAGAGTAGCTGTGCATGTAATTGTGAGGCAAGGGTTGCACAATCTCCAACCATACCTCTTCTGAATTGGAAGTGCTAGATTCCAGTGGCAAGAAATGCTAAACGACTGGAAACAATGCTAAGATAAGCGGAGAGCACATACAGTACCCGGAATTTCCAAATGGTCATCTATTTTAGTACTGACCAGGCTCAGCATTGCTTAACTTCAGTGATCTAATGGGAACCGGTGTGTCAACGTGAATTATGCCATATATTGAATGGACACATCTTAATACCTGTACTTGTTTCCTTTTATAAAACGATTAGTTGTACCTATCTGGCATAGGTTTCATCTTTTTTCGTTTACTAATTTTTCAAAACGCATACAGGAAAAGAAACAAATTTTACTTGTAAGGGAGACCATTGCCTTTTTGTTCTTTGATATAAATTATTCCCCTTGACAAATGATTTTTTTTTTTTTTTTTTTTTTTTTAGGAGGATTAGTTTAAAAATAATGCAAAATATAAATTGTCTGGGCCCGATTTAGTAATTTTAAATGTAAATTGTAATGAAATGTAATGACATGAAAATGAAAGTAATTTATCAGGTCCAAATAGCTTTCAAACTTTGAAAATCTGAGAAAATATAGATAAATCGATATGAATGTTAGATTTTAAATTGATGAACCTTGGTGAACATCATTCCTTTCCTCCTCAAGTCCAGTTTGATCTTTTTATGAGGGGATTGTGTAATCAACTTAATGAATATCATCACAACTCATGAATTCTATTATGCAGAGTTCAAATCCTATCAAATCTATTGTGACAATTTATGTACTAATACTGTTGGGAAAAGTATGAACCCACAATCTTTTTTTAGCTATGGGTAAAATAGCAACTTGTATTCAGTTTATTGAATACATTGAATTATTTACAATAGGGATGTTTCAACATTAAATAAACAATGTGCCCTCACCCATTCCTGTAAGATCTTTTATGAAAAAAGGGAGCTAGTTGCATAATGTAAATGTTTAAGATGTTGGCTATTCCACGAATATCACATTTTGGAAACTAATATCAGCTTCTGTATTGAATGTGTCTGGTGGAAAGACAATCTGTAATTTAAAAATTATTAGAAATTTTTGTTTTTTTTTAAGTTGTTTTATTTCAGAACATTTTTGAAAATAACTTCTCCATAGAACCGTAATTACAGACTTTTATACAACGAGGAGGGTGGGTGGGGTGGGGGTGGTGACGAAATGTCTAGAAAAATTCATTTTTTTTCATTTTGAAGAATATTGAATTTTTTTTTTTTTTTTTTTTACTTGTTTTCGTAACATTCTCCAAACTTATATAGAAGAAAAATAACCATATTAGTTTTGATTTATTTTTTATTTAGCAATGTCCAAGCGTCTACATAAGTATCTGTTACTCATAAATTTAAAATAAAATTTCCATTGCTAAATGTGAGATTGAATAGATACATCTTAAGAATACGTTTTCATTATTTCCAAAGAAAGTACTTTATTTTGTACTTAACAATTACAGAAGAACTTTAGCCTATTTAAAGCATAATGACCATTTTCTTTTATCTTTTTCAGTATTTGTCAATGTAGGTTACTCTTACAGACGGATGAAAATGAATATTCTTGGCTACTTAAAAGTTGAGCAACATTCGTAGTATTAATCATTCTTCTATACAACTAGCTGTACATGTGCAGTGAAGTCATTTTAGTTCTTAATTTGTATTTATTTAAACTTTTTTTAACTTAAGGTAGGCAACTGCCATTATATTTTTCAACTTAAAATGAGTTATTTGCTTGCTGATTTTTATTTTTAGGTGGCTATTTAAAAATGTTTTATATCTGAGCCAGACTAGATCATTTTTAAATAAATTGTAGCAAAGAACATTATATTATTTGCTAATAACACAGTACAACAATAACAAATGAAAATTGACTAGTAAGAAATATGATTTTTCAGCTTAAATGCTATTTGGGCCTGCCTGTAAAAATCTGGCAAAATAACTTTATATGTTGGATTTAGTAGACAAAACACATTATTTATAATGATATCAGAATTAATTCTGTTAATTTTGTTAACAACAAATATTGCTTAAAACTAAGAAGTATGGCATGGTTTGCTTGAAGCATTGCTAAAGGATAAAAGGTATTTTTGAAGGCTTAAAATGCAGAAATGTACACACGTTATGAGCAGATAAATAAATAATAATTCAATTTTTTTAATTTACATTTATTAATTTATCTACCTGAATTTTTTTTTCTACTGTGGATGGTACTTATTCCAAAGGTTCTTTCGAGTAATAACCCATCATCAATGGAGAAATAAATCCTCTTTCTCGACTGTAAATTTACAGCCGAGAGAGAGAGGATTTATTTCTCCACTGATGATGTGTTATTACCTGAAAGGACCTTTGGAATAAGTACCATCCACAGTTAAAAAAAAAAAAAAAAAAAAATCAGGTAGATAAATAAATAAATGTAAATAAAAAAAAATAATGAAGTAAATTATTAAATTATTTATATATCTGCTCATAACGACTGTACATTTTTGCATTCAAAAATACCTTTTATTGCTTAAAGCTATTTTAAAAACACGTTGGACATTTGGTCAATAGAGGTGTTTAACTTTTCGGAGATGAGTTGATCATATCTTTTATTGGAACTGAAATTAAATCATGGTTTTACTACTGTGCACAAGTTTTTAATAGTTTTTGACATGTGTAGCATAAAAAAGAAGAAATCCTTAATGTATATAGTAACTATGGTGATATTATCGTTTACAAATACATAAAATAGGGATAAACAAGCAAAATTGAGGGTGGCCAAGACAAACTCTTGTGTATCGATTTTGTTGACTTTTCCTTCATGCCTTCGTTTTTTGATTTGGTATTTTTTATGTCTACAGAAGCCTTTCATTCTTTTGATTGATGCATAGTTATTTTTTATTTTATTTTATTTTATTTTATTTTATTTCTCATTGAATTATGACACTATTTCAATAATCTGAACTAATGGGACGTTGAAATTCCACAGTGGATTCTTTCCTATGTAATATATTGATGTTGGCATTCTGTGGATGTTCAGTGTAAATGGAGACGCTCTGATATTATTGTAGTTCTTTTGCTAAAACTGCAAAAGTATTTATCTAAGCTAGCAGGGATGCCCGGCATAGAAAAATATGCTTAAATATATTTTAATTTATGAAGATTTCGTATAAATTATTATAGTCAATTTTCTATCAATTCCTATATTCCTAAGTTGTGATTTTAAAATATATATTCACATGATTTGGGGTGTATCAGTTTGAACCGAAACCAAAACTTGTGAAGAAAAAAAAAATGTGTATATAAAACTTGAGTTCTTTCAGCTATAATCGAAATTAAAACTTATGAAGAATTCTTGGTATAATTATTCATTACAAGAAATGGAAGGTCATAACAATCAAACGACAGTCACTTGAAAGAAAAAAGGTTAAGTGCGACACACAAAATAACATGCTATTGTATTAATATATCAATAAGGTGCTCGGTTTTGTGACTCTATCATTCTTTTATTTAAGGAATAGAAAGTGGACCTTGGGTTTATTTTGACAGCTTCGTACCTCTTGGTTCTCTGATTTTGTCCTTTAGTCCTCACATTCCATATTTCTGACAAAGGAGGAAGAGTTGGTATTTTCTGGGTCGGAATCTATCCATATAAAACTTATTGTCTAGTTTTTGACAGTGAAGTGTTTTTTTTATTTTAAAACCTTTTTCCATAAGAGAGTTCTATAAAAATAAAAAAAAGGTTAAAATTAAACTTCTAAATAGGAGAAAATAATGGAAACAATTGACAATGGTGATGTTTGTTGAGGATGTCAAGATAACAATTTTGCAGAAACTGACATGTCTGTATCTAGCTTTAATATGGTCTTAAATATGAACTTGTATCTCATCACCCACCAATTCCTGGTGGGAGACAAGGAAGACAATACTGCTGTCAGATTCACATCTTAGCTTGAACTGATTTGTATTTTAGCACCAAGCTAAGGCTGGACAAAAATGAGATACGTGAAAGTCTGGCAGTGATGCAGCAATTGCCTATATAGCAATGCGCGAGTTTGTAGGTGTCTCTTTCTGCCAATCGAATCACAACTTATTACACAAGAAATTTTTGTCATGTAACTGCAACTAATATATATATGTGTGTGTGTGTGTATGTATGTATATATATATATATATATATATATATATATATATATATATATATCTGTATTCCCGTTTGTTTGTTTGTTCACAAGTTGATTAATATATACAAAATTCCATTACTTTATCATATTATTCATTCCTATATATATATATATATATATATATATATATATATATATATATATATACTATGATTATTGGAAAATATAAAGAGGACGTTATTTGCATATTACATTAAGGAAAATCGACTTTATTAAATTGCGGTGTATTAGTTATTGTTTATAGCGAGAGAATTATTTTAAGTGTTCTGTTTAAGTTTATTATTTAAATTTGATTTACATTGATAACATTTAATTTATTTTTACTGACATCGATTTTTTTTATGAATCGGTTTGAGTTATTTCCCTTGGGTACGAACTTTGTTCTTTTTGTTTTTGTTTTCTTTTTCGGCAGATATTAAAACTAAAAACTTTCAAGCATTATTTTTGGAATTAGTTTAAATAAAATAATTTCCGTGATTTTGCAATTAATGTTGTGACCCAGTGAATTTCTACTTTAAAATAAACAAACAATTCAACTACGGTTCTTTATTTAAAACAAAAACTTTCATTTACGTTTTTTTACCAGTTTTTTTTCTTTCCATTTTTTTAAACCTCGTAACTAATTTTTTTTTTTTTTACATGGAGGTCATCACTTATCAAGGCCCGGAAGCCACTCGGGGATAAGGGTTAATAAAGATTAATAACGTAATAAGTCATAACTCATCATTTTTATAACATAAACATTCCGTTAACACAAATTCTACTTTATTATTTTTGAAACTGAATTATTTACAGTCTTTTTTTTTTTTTTTTTTTTTTTTTTTTGCAACAGACCGTAAAGACAAATCTTTCTAGACCGAGATAGCATAAAAAGAAATTCGCTTAAACTGGAATATAGTCATAAAAAGGTGCTCAATATCCAGAGAATAGCTTCTCTTTCTATCCCTTCTGCCAAAATATCTGGTGGAAAGTTTGTCACATACTTTTTTTTGGGGGGGGGGTACATTTCATGTTTTCATTCGTTCTTTTATTTTTGAAATTTTTATTGGGTAACGATAGTTGACATATAATAATGAAAAACTGCTCAATATTCTTAGCAGGTATGGTGAAACTGAACTTCATGTCAACCCTGGCAACACTGGGTATCCATACTAGTATATATTATACTAATTTTTTTATACAAACAAGTCTTACATACTTGCTACTAAACATGCTAATATTTTGGATCAAATTGATATATTATAAAACCAACTGTACCTCATCAGGCGAGAGAAATAAAGCTTATATCTGCTATAAATAGCATTTAGTTTAAAGAAGCTGTGTATAAAAAGAATGTAAAAATAAAAATGCAGTTTAAATTCCCAGAAAAAAAAAAGTAAACTAAATTTAACCTATTGCAGACTTAGCACCTGCATAATCAGACTTCTAAGAAGTTTATAAAAAAATTCTAAAAATTACAAGAAAATTCAACTAATGTAAGGATTTTGGAGAAAAAAGGGAATTGTTGAATAGAAATTGACTTATGACTTGCATAAACTGGCTTCTCAAAAGTCTACAATTATAAAAGAGAATTCAACGATATAAAGATGAAACCCCACCCCCCCAAAAAACCTTCAATAAAATTTTTTCAATAGAAAATGGGGATCCTCAATTGCATACCATGTAGCTGTTTCAGAGATTTAAAAGCAGGACAGCAGTTCTTGTTAGATCATCAGAGTGAAGCAACATAGTCTGGTTAGTACCAGATGAGTGACTATTTGAAAATTCTAAGCGTTATACGTAAGAACCTTGACACTTTCCTGTAAGAACTTAATGTCATCTCTCCTGAATGAGGACATATATATGACCGAGAACTTCTCTTGACACTTCCTCCTATCTAGGAAGCTTGTTCAACCTGTCTAGGGTGAATGCCATTATCACCTACTACAAGAGATTCAGACTTTGAAGTAAATTAATCATGTTCTCTTTTGATATGCTTTTTTTATTTATTTATTTATTTATTTTTTTAATTACATTTTCACCCCAAACAAGGAACTGTGCCACTTTGCTGTAGGGGGTACTATCAGGGACATAAGTTGCAGGGATACTATGTAGGGAGTTGAGCAGCAAGATATCTGGTCACATTAGACTTGAACTTCTGCATGTCAGTACAGTTGAGGAAGCAGGAATTCTGAAGGGAATTCCAGAGTCTAGCAGTTCTGGGAAATAAACTTTTGTGAAGAAAATCTTTGATTTTGTTAAATTTTATATTAGAACTTATTAAAAATATATATATATATATATATATATTTAAAAAAATTTTTTTTTTTTAAAATAAAATGTTAAAATGATAAAATTATTATTGATGCAGATTGCAATTACATTGTATATATGTATTTTTTGTTATTTGCATTTGATTTTAAAGTTCTAAATATTTGAAACTTTTAAAGAAAAATATATTGCAAGTTTGTTCCTACTATCATGTCTGAAAGTAACACAATGTTCAACGAGCAAGATTGGAGATGCGCTGCTGTACAACTCGTGCTCTCTACCAATCCAAGTTATGACAACAGGACCATTGCCAGCACACTCAAAATGAAAATCTGGACAGTTCAACGCTTGAGGGCACAGCTCAACAATGTTTCCGGCCACGGTTATGGTCTTTGGTGTGGTTCCAAGTGAGGGTCACCTCATGCCACCTTACATCTTTGAAGTCGGCTTGAAAGTCAATACCAAAATGTACCTGGATGTGCTGAAGAGTGTGACCTCCTTGTGCAATCAGGTGACTGCTGGCATACTCTGGGTGTGTCAGCAGGACTCTGCATCGGCCCACATTCAAAGACACCCAGGTTTGGCTTCAGAAGGAGTGCTACGACTTTGTACCTTTCTCTCATCGGCCACTTCTTCTCCCAACCTGACCTTGCTGGACTACTTTGTTTAGTCATACATTGAGAACATTGTCAACATTACCTCCACAGCACAAAAGCCAGCATGATCACTGTCCTCCACAAAGTATTCGCTGAGCTCCTGCTGGCACTTGTGGAAAAGGTATACTCCCAGTATTGGATCCATATTAAGGCAGTGATTGAAACTGAACAAGGCTTCATTGAATAGATGTCAGCTCTACTACATAATCAAGTTATTTGGATTGATTTTTTTCAATAAATTTTAAAATAAAGCTGTAGTGTTGTTTTCTTTAGGGTGACAAATTTATCGTTCCACCTTGTAGATATGTTTAATATTTGGTCGAGGTAAATTTTAAGGAACCTGGATTTAAGGACCCCCTCCCCATTTAAAAATTTTTTTATTATTATTTACTGGACTCTAAGATGATGGATACAAGAAAAAAAAAATCATTTACAGATAGTAATAAATGATTATTTTCAATGAAAATAGAAAACCTGGTGTTCTATTATTTAAAAAAAAAACAAAAATCAAATCAAATACTTTGTAAACTTTTGTGTACTGTCTTTTAAAACCTCTTAGTTACAAAAGACGTCCCAAAAGTAATGCCTCCTATTTTTTCATTCTACCTGAATTGATAAGAGGGGATTGCAAATTGCATTGTTATGATGACTGAACGTGTGCATTCATGACATGAAAGTTTCATCTCTCTGTTGCAGATATTGATAGTGTGAGACTCTAAGAAAGTAATCCCTGTCAGGGACGTGTGTCAGAAGCAGATATGCATCATTGAATTCCTGACAAAAGTGCAATGAAAATGGTAGTGACTATGTAGAAAAATAAATTATGGAGCACAAAAGGTTGCTCGTTTTAATGGTACCATTCCCGTCTTCATAGCTCTAACTTTTTGAGTTATAAAAAATTTGAATTTGACAAAAAAATATTTGTAGCTAAAAATATTTTTTGTCAAATTCAAAATTACTGGTCAGAATTACCTTTGAGATGTCGGATGTGTCCCATTAGGATAAAAAAAGAAAGTTAATACTAAACGCAATAAATACTGATAGGCTCGAAAATTATTGGAGATTTGCACTAAATTTGGCTTGAGGTACTCTTGGTATGATTTGTGTATTGTAAGAATGTGTAAAAATTTTAACATTACTATTAGTACTATTTCTAATAATAATAATATAAAAATACACAATAAACGGTGATGTTATTGTTTCTTTTTTCCTTTCACTTTGCAAAACTCGTGTTCTGCAAAGCCAAATACAAAAGCAATTTTCTATACAAAATAACCAAACTAAACAAACATTTTAAGATATAAAGAACTTGTCGCATAAAAACTTTTACCAAAAATGATTGAAATCAGCAAGGGTTTATATGCCGTATATTACCACATATCAAGGCCCAAAGGCCACTCGAGGATAAGAGTTAATGTGTGTATTGTAGTCATTGGGACGTAGTAATCGTTTGTGGTGGAAATTTGGTATAATTAGATTTTTTTTATGAGGATGGTTCAATAAGAATTTGTTTATATTGTAGTCCTGCTGGAAAGCAGACAAGCGGAACAGTTCTACAGGTGGGTAGTTCTAGGAAAGCTTTGATGGATTCCACATTTAGGTTTAGGCATCAATAGAAAGTGGGGGAATTTATTGATAGTGATATTAGCTAGTTGAGTGTTTTTTGTGAAAGATTAGCAAGAGGCAACCATAGATTGGAGCTCAGTCGAACACTTGCCACGAAAATAACGATAGAGCGGAGACTGGCTTTCAAAATCTCTTCTGTGGGAAAGAGTTTGCAAAGAAAAAAGGGCATCACCTACTAGATTACGAAGTTGGTTTTGAACTCTGTCAAGACAGTGGGAATTGATAAAGATGAAATACAAATAAGTATAATTGTGACAAGAATTGGCAATTAAAGCTCTCGAGTTGGTGCACTTCTTCAGGTCAACATTTTGCATATTTTTTCCCATTTGCCGTTGATAGCAGTTTTTTTTATTGTAATTAAGTCTTAATGAGGTGGTTCTCCCTTTCATCACAGACCTTTCTTGCAAAAATAGTTTCAAATTCCATGAAAGCTAGAGAATTTAGAAGCCCAAATTCACAATCAAAGTAAGTATTAAAAAAAATGTTATCACTTAAAAAATCTTCATAGAATAAATCCCTGTAAAGCTATTCTTTTCCTTTCAGTACCTGGAAGATTTTCATTCAACGGTGTTTAACTTTGAACTTTTTTTTTTTTTGTCCACATTTTGTATTCGAATATAGCACATCTGCTAACAATTGGCAGCTGTTAACGTTAAACTCTCCTATTATAAAGATAAAAATCATTTTGCATATTAGGAATGTATAAATTGAAAATATTTCTCCTCACTTAGCTTTTTCTCTCCATTTTATTATTTTCTGCTTTTTTGTTCTGTTTTTCCCCCCATATTTTTTGCTCTCCATTTTTCTCTGTTTACAAGTTAAAAACTTCATATTTTTCTCAGATTGAACAAATAAAGTTATGCTTAGAATGAAAATGTTGGAATATTTTCTATTATCCTCATTTTTTTTTCTCAATAAATTCAATTTAAAAAAGATGTTAGGCAAAAAAATGTTTTTTTTATTTTCTTGCTGAGAGAGACATTTCTGAAGGGCGATTTCTATTTTTATCCTTAGAATCGAGAAAAGAATTTTATTTTATATAACGAAAATAAGCATTTTCAGACATATTTTCTCTTTAATGTAATGTTATTAGCTTGGAAAGAAAATTTCCATCTAACTATATTTACTCAGCATTGCCCAGGTGAAGATATATTACCTGGGTGGAAGAATTAGAAGAAAATAATTCCAAATATTGTCGTAGTTTACATTTTTTTTTTTTTTTTTTTGTAGAGAATAGGATTTAGAAACTGCTATTTCAATTTTCCCATAATTTTTAATTTTAATAAATATTCGATTAATAGTGAATAAAAAATAATTCAATGTGTATTTATCAATGTTATGTATAGGCAAGAAATGTACGCACATAAACATACAATATCTTTTTTGAATAGATAATAAAAAAAAAATCATGAAAAGAATCCATTCTTCTTGATTAAAAAGCAGCAGCTTGTATCATTTTAAATCTATTCCTTCAGATTATCTAGCAGCTGCTTGCATTGTCTTATTGAAATAGTTGATTAGTTTTTGTGAGAGTAACAATCAAGATGAGAACAGTAGTCCTAACAATCCAAATATAGAAATTATCAATCCTTATCTAAAAAATTCAACCCAAATTTATACAAAAAATGGAAATGACTCAACGCTATTTCCATTTTATAAAATTTTCGTACATTTTACAACTATAGTTCCTTGGAAAACAAAAACAAACAAACAAACAAACAAAAATATACTCTTTCGCCATTCATCAATAACAGCTATTTTGAAGATACTCTTGGAAAAGGTCGGAGTTTATATTGGTGGAAACGCTGTGAGAATAACAACCAAGATGAGAATAGTAGTTCGAACAATCCAAATAAAACATTTTAATTAGTTGTTTGAAATAAAAAAAAAAAATAATGGTTTAACTAACGGGACCTGTGGAAATTCCACAGGGGACTCATTCATATGTGATATATTGATGTTGGCATTCTGTAGATGTTTAGCATAAATGGAGATGCTCTGATATTATTCTAACTCTTTTGTTAAAACTGCAAAAATATTTATCTAAGCTAGCAGGGATGCCCGGCATAGCCCGGTCGTAAAGTACGCTTAAATATGATATTTTAATTCTTGCAGATTCTGTACATATTATTATAGTTAATGTTCTATCGATTTTTATATATTATAAAGTTGCGATTTCAAAAATAAAAAAAATATATCCATACGACTTGTGTGCATCAGCTTAAACCAAAACTTACGAAATAAAACTAGAGTTCCTTCAGCTATAATCGAAACCGAAACTTATGGAGAATTCTTGATAAAATTATTTATATAAAAAAAGTAGATTACTGGATTGCCGTCAGTTATAACCGAAACCAAAATTAATGCATAATTCTTGGTAAAATTATTTCTTACTGGAAATGGAAGTCCATAACAATTAAACAAGTCTCTCGTATGTAAGCGTGACTCACAAAATAAATAACACGCACGCTATTCTATTAATATATTGATAGTTGTCTGCTCTGTGATATAAGCGGTGCTTAAATTTTAAAATGAAATACGTATGTTATACATTTAAAAGTCAAATAACAAAATTTTGTAAAATAAACATTTAATTTCAATGTGATACGTCTTCAGATTTTTTTTTTTTTTTTTTTTTTTTTTTATAATCCTTTCTGTGCCATGGTGTTACTAAAATATTAAAATGAAAAGAATTTAGTAGAAAATCTTTATTTTTCTTCAACGGGATATTTTTTTTTAAAAGTTGTGGTGGTGGGGGGACGCAATGGTGCACGTGATATGAAATTGTTAGGTTGTGTTCTGTGATATAAGCGTTGTTTAGATTTTAAAATGAAATATGTATCTTATGTTTGAAAGCCAAATTACAATGCAAAGATTTTTGTAAAATAAGCAAACATTTGTTTAAAATTGATAATTTAAATGGTTTAACATTTCTTTAAAGCAAATAAAATTGTTTATCTGAAATCTGACCGAGCAAATGTAAATTTATTCATGTTGCAAGCTGCTGCCATTGTCATTGAACATCGTTCATGCATTCATTTGAAATGAATCAGATAATTATTGTTGGTATTTGTTTCCCCAACATCTTTCTAGTTAGAATTCTTTCTAGAAAGACCTCGTGTACTTATGGGAAAGGCCATGTGAAGGTTGTCAACCTCCCTAAGTGAAAGTGTTCTGTGAAACGAATTGAATTCAAGCTTAGCACACTTATGGTTGTCAGTTTATATCGTTAACCACTTAGCCATAATCAGCTCCCTGATGCTGCTATTTTAGTTAGTATTGAAAAATAAATGTCTCTATTCTAACAATCATCTTGGGCAGAATAAATGTTTTAGAAAAAAACTAAATTGAAATACACTGTGGTGTCATGATCCACAAAAACTGATTATTCAGAATGAAATATTTAGTAGAAAAACATTAATAACAAAAATCGAATCTGACTTTATAAATATAGATGATTATGGTTGTTGCATATTCTTCTATAAACTGATTATTTTACTCTGATATTATTAAAAGATAAATGACTTTTTGAAAATCTAAATATTTAAATGCATCTTCACCTGTCTGCCTGAAAGGCTTCGTCTCTTGCTTGCTCTGTTGCATTTCGGTTTGAAAGAACATTTTCAACGCTAAACTTATGGAGTACATATCTTCACTGGAGCATCTGTAAAAAGTTGAATATCAAATGTAGCAGCAAGTTCTGGGAACATATACCAGAAAGAACAGTTGGAAATAAGTTATACACCATCCGCTATGATTATGTAATTCCTACAGCTACGTATGTACCTAGAAAACGGAGCTATTAAACTTGACATAGTGATATGAAACAAGGAGAAAGACGCAACCTTAGAAGTTAGTATCCTTCAAAGATGCTGGTTTGACCAGATGCGAGAGAGAGAGTAACGAAATACTAAGGTCTTATAGAAGACTTGAAAAGAAACTGGAATTTTAGGAAGATCTCCATTATTCCAGTAATTATAGGAGCAACCTGACTAAGAGTCGGGTTGCTCCTATAATTACTGGAATAAAAAAAAATTTAAAAACTACCTAGCAAATATACCCAGTGAACCAAGTGCAAGAGAGATATAAACTATTGCACTTAAAAGGACAGTTAGAATTTTACAAAGTTCTCTTGGTTGGAATGTATGAGATAGCAGGTGAATGTTTGGCATCCGATAGGATGCTCCATCCTGAGCTAGAAGAAAATAAGAAAATAAACACATAAAAAAAATATTCGTTCTTGTTATGCAGTAAGTCACCTTGAAGAAATATGGAAGTTTTATGGGAAAATATTCTAATGTTCATCCTTGCCTGCATCTAATCGCTTTATGAAGTCGGTCTTCGTTTTTGTTAAAAGAATTTTCAGATCTTGCTGCAAGCTATTCTGATTTCATTTTGCTCTGCCAATATTCTAAGTATTTGCCCAAAAGGCAAACATTTTCTCTTGCATTCGCTTTCAGTTTTTGCATCTTCAAGTTGTAGCAAAAGAAAATTGCAGAAAAATACATTCAACATTTGTGTATGATTGTACCTCCGCTCAGCCATGTTTATAACCGACAATTCTTTCGATATTTTGGGGGGAAAATTCATCTGCTTATGAGTTTAATGCATTTTATTCAACAAATGCTGCTTGACCGTCTGGCTAAGAGCAAAGTGTAGTATCTGTTCTAATGCTTCACTTAGTCTATTTTGTCTTTGGTCAGTGGAAGAGAGGTTCCTGTAGATTTCTTTGTTTCAATCCAGTGTGTTCCTTTTTGGGTAGTTGGATTTTCCCCACATTAAAAACTGATGTTGTGTTTAACTTTGCCCTTGTGGGGGAGGTAATAAATGTAAACAAGTTGACCAGTTTTTCTATATTAATAACGTTATGAAACAACTTCAAGTGTGTGCGTTTCTCGTGTCAACATTAATTTAATCACGCAATGAATTATTTTAAAAATTTACTTTTATTGAATATTTATTGAAATGAAAAAATTGCAATGAGGTAAACTTAAAGAAATAAATTTAATCAATAATTTTCTTTTATTCAGTAAATAACAAGTAACAGCTAATAAAATGCCCTTTTTACAAAACAAATATCCAACTATTAGGAAGTTTCATTGGTTGTCCTGCTGGTTTGGCAAGCCAAGAGTATGTGGGAATGGAAGTTCCCAGGCTAACCCGATTGTCACCCTTTAACTCTGATAACCGGAAAGTCACACAGTCACGTGACTTCCTGTCTCTTATATTTCTCCCTCTTTTCCACTGAACGCTCGACCAGTCAAGATGTGACAGAAACCGCTCCGGTGGCATCATCCACCAACAGCGGTCCTGACTATCCGTCAGCCTCTCGCAGCTATCAATCGCAAGTAACGAACTCTTATTTTCAACAAACTCTCATTCCTTCTACCTGTATTCCTAATATTTCTCATGTAAATAAATCTGCATTCTTTCACTGATATATACCGGTGTGTTTTCGTCGTCATTATGCGACCTTTTGCTTTTCAATCCTTCTCCCATCCAATACATTCACCATACACACGGGGACGGGATCGTCTATCACACAAGCAGACCATCCTGTCCCCTCTACAAGCAGGTGATGGAGAGGAGCTCGTAAAGTTGATTTACTCTTATTCAGAGTGCCTCTTTTCTGAGACTTCGATCACTCCACATTAAAAATTAACCTTGTGTCTATCTCTACCTTGCAAGTAAATAGAAACATATCAAAACTAGCTTTGTTACTTTCAGAAATTTGTCTTTAGTAAAAGTATTAACTTTCATTTGGATTATTCAAACTGCTGTTCTTGTTTTGGGTGGTATTTTAGCCAATGTAACTTCCGATCTCCTTCAGGTGCCTCTGATTGAACTTGATAACCTACATGAAATTTCAAACCGAATCCTTTCTTTAATTTCTGGGGGAAGATTTTTCTTGTTTCGTCGAACAGACGCCACACTAGACGATTTGAAAATCACCCCTTCTCAGGTACATGCTATTATAAAAAACCTAGACACCTCAAAAGCATGTGGACCAGATCTCATCCCGGTTGTGCTATTAAAAAAATGCTCTGCCGAGGTTGCTCCAGTTCTGTCCAAACTTTACAATAAATGCCTTAACGAATCTTGTTTTCCCGACTGCTGGAAAACCGCCTCTGTGGTACCAGTCTTCAAGAATTCTGGTGAAAGAACTGACCCACTAAATTATCGCCCCATTAGCCTCCTCCCGCTTTTCGCCAAAATATTTGAGTCCTTAGTTAATCAAGTCCTAGTCCAGCACCTAACAGCTGCTAAACTCCTGACTGACAAACAATATGGATTCAGGCAAGCCCGTTCAACAGCAGATATCTTAACTGTAGTTTCTGAACGTATATACCGTTCATTGGATAAAACAGGGGAGGGTAGAGCGGTGGCCCTCGATATATCTAAGACTTTTGACAGGGTATGGCACGATGGTCTTCTAAGGAAAATTAGATCATATGGAATCACTGGAAGAATTCATAATGTAATTAAATCCTTCTTAAGTAATAGAAAAATCAAAGTTGTCCTCGACGGTCGTACATCCAAACAATATGACATAAATGCGGGAGTACCTCAGGGGTCTATCCTTGGACCTCTATTATTCCTGATATTCATAAACGACCTCCCTGATAAAATTGTTTCGGAGATGGGTATATTTGCCGATGACACCACTCTCTATAACAGATATGAGGGGAAAACAAATGAACACATATCTAAGGAAATGGCAGAAACACTAGAGGATGACCTCCAATCCGTAGTGGAATGGGGACAAAAATGGTTGGTCACATTCAATGCTGCTAAGACTAAGCTTGTTTCCTTCAATAACTACAAGAAACCTTCTCTACCACCAATAGCAATGGCCAAGAACACATTACCTGAAAGTACTTCTTTTAAACTCCTCAGCCTAACGTTTACAGGGAATATGAACTGGAATAGATACATTGAGAGCATTGCCAAGGCTGCTGCAAGGAAGGTTGGCTCCCTCTACCGTGCTAGAAAACTACTTACGCCTGACAGTATCCTATACCTCTATAAGGCAACCATTCGCCCATGTATGGAGTACTGTTGTCACATCTGGGCTGGTGCATCTGCTGCTTGTCTCTCGCTCCTGGACAGGGTTCAAAAGAGAGTCGCCAACCTGATAGGTCCTGAACTGTCATCTAGGCTTCAGCCTCTGTCCCATCGACGAGATGTTGCATCCCTCTTCCTGTTCTACAAATACTTTAATGGTAAATGCTCTGACGAACTGCAAACACTTGTACCTCCCCGACGTAACTACCCCTGACAAACCCGACAAGCTACTAAGTCTCATCCCTTTACAGTAGAGATCCCTAGGTTTTACTCCAATAGTTTCTTCCCCAGAACTGCAGGTCTTTGGAACTCCCTTCCGGGATTCTGCTTTCCCAACTGCAATGATATGCAGAAGTTCAAGTGTAATGTTAACAAACATCTTTCTACTCATCTCCCTTCATAATGACCCCGCTAATTAAGTCCCTGATAGTAGCCCCCTGCTTCAAAGTGGCACTGTGCCTTGTTTGGGGTGAAAATTGAATTAAAAAAAAAAAAAAAAAAACCATGACTGGGCACAAATGTTAAATAGTTATTTCTGGTTATTATCCCCTGTAGTAAAGATTGAATCTTCAGTAGACTGTTGCTGAGAACTTAAGTATTGCACCACCATGTGGAATACTGGTTTGAATTGTACTGTTGCATCCATGTGCTTGTTCTACAAGTACTTCCATGGAATGTGCTCTGATGAACTTTCTGCGCTTGTACTTTCTCAACAAACCTAACAGCAAAATCTTACCCCTTCACTATATAGCTTCCCCGATACTGGAAATTTTTCTACTCTAATAATTTCTTTTCTTAGACCACTTGCCTTTGGAATTCACTTCATGTTTCAATAACGCTACCAATATACAAAAATTTAAATGTGATGTGAACAAACATCTTGTACAAAAATGCAACCGGGGCCCAGGCGACAAGATCAAAGTGTAGTATCTGTTCTGACAGATACTGCAAGCAAAGACCAGATGTGGGGGCAACCCCACATACCTGACCTTTAACCAGCTCCCATTTCCCACCTCTCGGGAGCTGGTCCCCTTTTTCCCTTCCCCCTCCCTTCACTCCTCACATTAAAAATTGGCCTTGTGCTTAATTTGCTCGGTGGGGGAGCAAATAAATACCCACAGTAGGCCCCTTATGTCTCAGTCTTGTTTGCGGGTGAATAAAAGTTTAAAAAAAAAAAAAAATCTAAATTATCAATCCTCATTTCAAAAACAATTTTGAAACACAAAATGTTTGATTTATTGGTTACTTTTATTCTACCACTCAATAGATGGGGGGTTGGTAGAGGCTGTATTCATGATTTATTATTTTTAATTTTATTACATCATTCAAAAGGTTCATGATAACAAATTTTGAGCAATTATATTCAATATTCTTTGTGCATATTTTTGTTATTTGAGGTGGTAGAAATATTTTGACTGCTTATTACATTGATACCAAGGCCTCTTCATTCCAAATTTAGTGTAATTGTGATCAATACTTTCAAAAGCTAAACATCATTATTCCCCTCCCCCTTCTCCTTCTCACTAGTTTTCACACAGGTCACATCAAAGAATTTTCTCTGAAAATGACCTGTGGTGTTCCCTTGAGTCTGAGTGACAAGTCTTCCAAGATTTCCAGTACTCACTACCTCTTTCAATAACCTGTGCAAATTAGTTTGTGTTATCGCTAACAGCCATTTAACGACCACTAATATTTGGGTGATAATTAATAAGCCTTTGCAAAGTCCCAACCCTCTTCGCATTCATCTAGTGGAGGTCTGGTTAGTGCTTTTTCTCCCTGGTCTTTCCATCCTTCTTGACTCTCCTTATTTATTTGGGGTGGGAGTGCAAGAGAGGATAAACGTACAATTATACAGTTTCAGTTTTCATGATTCCATGTTTCTTTTTATTAGTAGTGGTAGTAGTAGTGGTAGTAGTATTATAGGTCATCTGCCTTGTTTGCTTTATGTCTGTTTTACATGTTGGCATGTATTGGACGGCTTTCAGAAACTAACGTTCAAAATAACCTATCTCTGGACAGGTCTTTATTTATCCCTCCTTGTCTCAATTGAAATCTTATCATTCCCTCTGTTTTTCTTTAGCCTTTCTTATCAACTGACCCTACTACCTCAACTGTTCTACGTATACAAATCCGTAACCTTCGTGTTTCAACATGGCCATATTATTGAAGTTTACTCTTCTACACACACATTTATTGTCATCATGCTTTCTACACATGCCTGATACTCTACCCTTGGTCAACAGTGGCAACACTCTGCTGGTTAGTGATGGCAGAAGTTCTCTGAATCTACTCTATCCACTTCTAATTTTTTTCAATGATGCATTCTTCAGAACAACATTGTGACTCTGGGTCGATTGTTTTGTCATCACATGTGTGATTTACCAGATTATACTTGAAGTATTTTGCTTGTCAGACTTGTAGATTTTACACTTTTACCATTCTCTTTACTCACTAGACCAGTGCACTTTTTCAGCGCAAAGAATGATTTTCCATAATTTTAATGGAAATCGCTCCAGGTATGAAGCCACTTGATGTTAGGAGCTAAAAAAAATTTGAAAAAAAATTTTTTTTTTTTTTACATAGTAGTTACCATTATCAAGGCCCAGAGGCCACTTGAGGATGAGGGTTAAAGAGTGTACAGTAGTCAATGGGACAATATCGTAGTAATTGTTAGTAGTGGAAACTTGGTAAATTGGATTACTTAAGGGGAACGGCTCATAAAGAACTTGTTTACGTTGGACTTGATGATGACCATGTTATAGTCAGCTAGAAAGCAGGCAGACGGAAGAATTCCACAGGTGTGCAGTTCTAAGAAAGCTTTGTTCATGGAATCTATGTTTACGTTTAGGCACAGATAAAGAATGGGAGAAATTATTGATAGTGTTTTCAGCTAGACGAGTGGGGCCACTTAAAAGTCGCAAACTAGCCAATGGTAATTATTAGATGGATAGATTCTGACCAAGAAAATAGCAATCCCCCCCCCCTTTGTCAAGAACATAGCTTATAGAATGTGAGGACTAAAGAATAAAGTAAGGGAAGCGAGTTATAAGGCTACTGATGAAAGTAAACCAATTTGCCTTTGCTGATGGTTGCCATGGAAACTACAACTACCTAGAGGGATTTTTATTTAAGAATTCCTCTTCCGTCTTCTATGTTCAGTCTATACCCATGCATACGAATAGATGATGTGGTGTTTCAGATCATCAATTTTTCAAAGGAGAATTGCGTGATTTAGCCTGTTTTTTGTCCATCTCTTCGGTTAAAACTGACAGATTCTTAAATAGTGGGAAATTTGGCAGCATTTAAGGCTCCCTGAGTGACATTTTAAATAGTGAAAGCTAAGTTTGTTAATGACATTGTGGTATCAAAAAGAACAGACGAACTGTGAGATCAATCAGATGAATGGAGACCATTTAACAATGCTTTATATAATTGTTGATGTCACTACTTACAGTTAGTTTGATCAGCTCATGAAATTTACAGGAGCTTCATTAAGTAAACAAAAAAACAAACAACAAAGTATAAGAAGTGTCATCCTTTAACCTACCAAATAAGTCTCATGGCTTATTGAACCATTGTAAACTCTTCAGTGCTCAAGGTATGGTTTGTGTCACTGGAGTACATTCTTTTGAGGTGTTTGAGTTATTGCTCATGTTCGTGATATCTGGTTGTGACAACAGGTTCATTTGATCTTGGTATAAAATTGGTTGAGACGTGAAATGTAAAAGAGCTTCCAGTAACTAAGCAAACAAAATAACAAAATTATGTGAAGTGTCTACACACACTGACAACAATATTTTTATGTTGGAAAATTTGGAGTCCGATCTCAATTCACAATGTTGTCTTGTAAGGTTGAAAAAGGGATCTTATGCAAGTGTTTTAGATATAAATATTGAAATGTTGTTTTAACGGCGATGAGATTTTATCTGCTCACGAGGTTTTGCATGCATCTACTTGCATGTGAAATGCATTACTATAATTATTCTTTGGGAATTTCTACAGCAACATGCTATAACTCGTGTATTTCTTTGTATTGCATTCAATTAGGAAAAGTGATTTCCTTGAAACTGAGATCATCTGAATGATTGAGCACATTTCAAATTTAATGTAAATTATATGTAGGTACAAAGTGATAGCAAAAACCAACACTCATTCTTCAGATGAATTTATTTCATCAACCTATGTTTGATACAAATAAACTTCAGTATATCGTTGACTTGTTCACCAAGTTTCTGTTATGAATATTCAACAGTCTTTGCTTTATTGCCATTCATTGGTGGTGATCGGTTCATCAGTTTGTAGTCTTAAGTTAGCGTTATATTCACCAGACGATGATCCCCACTGTGCTAATTGTGCAAAAAAAAAAAAAAAAAAATGGGAATAAAATCATATCTCAACAAAAAGTTATCATTTGAGACTGGTTAAGGGCTTCGAAGCAGATTTAATGACGTTATGGATGGAAGAAAAAACAACTTTTAAAAATCAAATTCTAGAGGTCTTCCTGTAATTTTAGATGTTTGTCCGTCAGTTTTCAGCTCCAAATCACTAATACTTTTTAAAAAATTAAATATTCGAATTTCTACAATTCGGAATGGCTTAATTATTATAAATACTCGAGGATTAATAATCAGCAAGCAATTCAAAGTGTTGTCAAAGCTGTAACAATTTTTTAATTAAATTTTGAACTTTGCAAAAGACCAGTGTTGAAAACCTTAACTTAAATCATACATCTGTACTCAAATTTATTAATTTAAACTTCAAAACTAGCTTCATCTGCTATTTTAATCAGTTTGGTTTCCAGTTTTTATTAGTGAAAATTTTTTATTTTTATATAAGTGATAAAGCACTTATGATCTATTGTTTTGCATATATCCCATCTTCCAGTTTTAAAATCTGCATCATTTAGCTATAATTTGGTGATCTCAAAATTTTAAGTATTTCTTCATAACATAGTCCCATTTTGTCAACTATCATGTCAGAGCTTTTTGAAAATTGCTCATATTTACTTTTATTTATACAGATTAGATTACAATTTTTCATCGTATTGGGTTGCCCAGACCAAATTGACTCTTTCTCGCCACACGTCTCTATCTTCTATGTATCATATATTTGCTGCAGCTGATCGTCAAATGGTGTTTTTCAGTCTATATAATTTCTTAAAAAAAAAAAAGAAAAGCAACCTTTTCATTGTCTTGATATATACAGTCGGCAGCGTAATGAAAACACGTACAGCTGGTTATAAAAATATTTTGTTTATTCAAAATAATCTTTTCAGTTTCCAAATGACAATTTTGACATTAGTGACAGCTTGCAGGGTGGGGTTGGTATGTTCTTATAGTGGAGAAAAAGTGTTGCTTAGCCTGGTCATTGTGGTCTCTCCGCCTGTTTCCCGTTGTCTTCACATCTATTTTATAGGGATAGATGATGTCAACATTCCGTCATGCATTGTCCTGAAATGTGGGTCTATCTTGCTGACCCAATCTCCAAGGATTCTACGTTCCTCATTTTGATTTTTATGTCATTCCCAGGCATCTGCATCCAGGCTTCTGACCGACTTTTCTTTTTGACGTCATTTATAGGGATCTGGATTATCCAAAACATGGCCTTAGGAAGATCTTCAAGTTGTAAGCAAGTGTCTTCTGTCAATAATTTTGTGTACGTCTTGACAGGTTTTCCTACTTTAACAGTTCCATGGTTAGGATCTCACAGTACCATATCACTGACAACCTCATTTTTTTTTTTTTCTAAAGCAATGTCCGGCATATTGTGTTCTTTCGTTTATTACTCGAGATCCTGGGCAGCCGATCATACGGATGGCTGATGGTTGGACGTGTTTTCTAGTTTAAGTTTAACACTGCCCAGAGCATTCTAATGTAAGTTCCATCTAACTTACTTTCGATTACAATTTTTAAAAACAGTAATTCATGATTTAGTAAATTTTGTCACATTATTTCTGTTTTTAGTTATAATTTTGCAAGGTAGAATGTATTTGCATTGGAGGGAGTGCTTATTTATGTACTACTTCAACTGATGTGTAGTTGGATAATGTTAAAGAAATAATGACAGCTGAATGAAAATAAGTATAGCTGTTAATATTGTAACCCAGTGACGTGAGTATTGTGAGAGGATGTAATGTGTAGAGGGTGAAATCGTTTGGTACACTCTGCATTGGGGATACATGATTGAGAAAGGCATTTTGTTTGGATTAAATTTAAGAATGTTTAAATGTGGCTGAAATGTATGCATAGTTTCATAGAACATACTGTAGGTAATAGTGTAAGTTATGAGAGCCGAATATTTGTTTGATTTCCGATGTATTAAGAGAGGAAAATTGAGATCATGTTAATATAGTAGATGGTATGTGAAATAAGATATTTTAAAAGAATATAAGATTAATTTTAAAATATTACAAAAAAAAATGTAATTTTTTATTAAATGATTAAAATCTTTCTTTTAAATTTTTTTATAGGTTATAGGTTAGTAAAACTTGTTTAAAAAGACTTTTTTTTACTTTGCTGGTGGTATTAGCTTCGAGGGGTCAGACATACGTGTGGAGAAAGAAAAGTATACATCCAATGTTATTGATGATGGTTAAGTCTGAAATCAATGTGTGTTTGCATGGTTAATTTGAAAATATTAGAAAACTAAATGTTATATATATATATATATATATAGTCGTAAACGAATAAAATTTTGAATAGAAGGAACTTTTTTTTTTTTTACATAGGAGTTCCCACTTATCAAGGCCCTGAGACCACTTGAGGGTAAGGGTTAATGAGTGTACAACAATGGTCAATGGGAAAATGTAATAATCGTTAATACTGAAAATTTGTTAAATTGGATTACTTAAGAGGATGGCTCCTCAAGAACTTGTTTATGTTGAACTTGAAGATGACCGTATTGTAGTCAGTTGGAAAACCGTTATTAAAAAACAAAGATGTGATCAAGTTCCTTCTATAAATAGATTAGTTTTGGTGCTGCATGTGGAGATTTATTATTTCTTAGAAAAAATGTATGAACCAACATCATTGTTCTGACACTCCTGACATTCTTATTAAATGAATCACAAAGTTTATCCTTTTTCTTTTTGAGACAATTTTTCTATAACTGGCATTTAATACTTTCATATATGCTTGTCCAGATTGGCAGAGTTGGAGACAAAACATTCATCGCACTGATTTATCAGTTTCTAATTCCTCAACCGGCTTTTAAAATTGATAAAATTGGTTGCAGTTTAAAATACTTGTTAGCTAATTTTGTAATAGTATATGTTCAGTCCAAATTAATTTTATATTTTTTAATAACTTTATTTTTATTTTATATGTTCAGTGAAAATTGTTTTTCATAAATTTATTTTCCTTTTTAATAAAGTAAAGTGGATTTTTCCTGTGAAATTTCCTCTATAAGAGCAAAATAACAGAACACTTTACATGAAAAATGGTTCTGCAAACCAATTAGCCAAGGTTTTCAAAGGTGTTTCTAGAAATTCCGCATTCAAATTATCTTCATTCCATATTTATTATATTTAATCCATTCTCCCATACTCTCCCAAATACCCCTCCCCCAAAAGTTAGAAAAGTTGAGTTTAGTTGGTTTTAAACAACACTGTAGACACTTATTAAAAAAATATCTATTTTAAAATATTGGATGTAGGGGAATTATTCATTACTGATCTTACTTGTTTGTAATGATAACCCTCATCCCTGAGTGGCTTCTGGGCCTTGATAAGTGGTGACCACCTTGTAAAAAAAAAAAAAAAAAATTGGAAAGATTTTTTTTCAATATTTGAAGTTACAATTTTTTTCCCAGTGTACATTTTAACAAAATTAAATTTTATAATCTTTTTTTGATGTTTGTAAACTTCTGCTTCTCCTTAATCACGTGGTGAAAGATGACACCTGTGTTAAGTGCTTCCATTTACAAGACACAGGTTTGAATCATGTAAGAGTTTCATTTTTCACTTTGTACTTTTCTTTGTTTATTCCCAGCTTTGTGGAACGTTTATTTAATGATGTATTACCTATGCAAACATTAGCATCAAAAAGACAAAAAAAAAAAAAGCAGTGTGATACATGATATATCATTGGAAATAAATTCCAATGTTTTGATATACAAACGGTTTGGAATATCGATCGTGTGGGGATTATGCTTTATGTGTATAAATAAAGATTTGTTTGTTTTGGTTGATGGCATATCAACCCTTTTGGATTTTTTAATACTGAATCTGATTTTAGTAAATTTTTTTTTTTTTTGCTTAAAATTCTTTATCTTTAAATTTCTATTTATGGAGTTTAATTTTCTTGTTTTGTTGAAATCATTTTTATTTTTTTGGCTTTGCAGAACATGGTTGTGTTTTTTAAAAGGAAAAGAAAAAAAAACATCAATATTTGGTGGATCTTAGGTCAGGAAACCAGTATCTTCAGACAACCTGATCTGTTAGCACCAGTTATAAATGATGCAAAACATTTCTCATAAATATAGGTCTGAAAATGCTTGGTTTCACAGATATAGGTTGTTAGAACAAATACTAATCAGCATTCTATATTGTAAACATCTAATACGTACAATGTGTGTAGGTATTTCTACGTAAGGGATAGAGAAACACTATACCTGTGAGAGGATCACGGATAATATAAGGCTGGGCCTATTTTTGTCACATACACTAAGAAAACAATGTAATTATACAAAATATAAAAGCTGTGTGGTTCTGAAGAAAGACTGGAGCATCATGATCAGCACTCAGCAGTGGCATCTTTGATAGCCAACATGGGAAACCCAGTCAGTATCCTGCAAATGTCGGTTATTATTTCAGATAACAGAATACACTAGATCAAATACACTACACCAAATATAAGTAAAAAATATAATCATCAGAAACCAAAAACCATTGATTTTCCAAACACTCTGTATGTGGTTGGTGATAAAACTTGTGCCTTGTTTAATTTATTTGAGATGATAAAGTGAGTAGCATGTTTTTTTTTTTTTTTTTTTTTTTTTTGTTTAAAATGAAAGGTCCTGTCTTTCCAAGAAATTCTGTTGCTTTTCTGAATTTTTTTTTTTTTTTACGAGCTGATAAGAATGATAGGCATCCAAACTTACGACAACCAATTTTATTGCAGAAATTTCCTTCTAAACTAGTTGTCTTACCAAGCAAGGCTTTAAAGTCTAGTCTGTTCTACTATTAACACATGGCTGAAGAAATGACAGATGGAGTCATATGGAAGGGTATTTATGAAAATGATATAATAGCCCCAACAAAACTTAAAACAAAGCACACCGAAGTGAAGAGATATTGCTGGTAAACATTGCTACTTTCTCGTACAAAGAAATATTGTGATGAATCAGCATTTTGCATTCCATTATTTTTTTTTTATACTTCTCTGGAATCATTTGTGAGGTCATGAAATCGAAGAAAATTGTAATATTTTTCTGCGTTTACAAAAACCACATGTATTGCTCTGCATGTCAAAATCTGATTTGTTGTTTAAAAGTTGGAATATTTTTAACTTTGTTTGCTTTTAAAGCCAGTCATTGTGTGTACACATTCCGGTTCTACCGGTCCTATCAACATTTTGAAGTTTTCATTTTTCAGCTATTTTTCTTTTCTTTCACTTTCTACCCGCACGTCGTGTCGGACTGACATTTGCTGCCTTTCGAAAAACACCAAGACTTAGACGTTTTAGATGTGAATTTCCTTATGTGAGGAATTACTTTGAGTTTCATCTTGGTTCTTTTCTCATTATTTTTGGTTGTAATATCCCTTTTTCCATACTAGTCAGATTCTTTCTGAGCCCATTCCACTTTCTCGTTTTATATTTTTAAATATCTTGCTTTCTTTCATTTCCCGTCTTTTTATTCTCTTATCTGTTCACTGAACTGCTCAGCATTAATTTAATCTTTTAATCCTCGTTAAAAACCCTTTCTTGTATGTATGTATGTATGTATGTATGTATGTAGTGTGTGTGTGTTTAAGATTGGAAATTTATTTGTATGTTATGTATTAATTTTTTATGCTGTTACACAAATATTACTAAAACAATCAATGTTTTTTAGGGCTGGATATAAGCAAAAATTACCATAAAGTGAAACTTTTGTATTGTCTCGTTTTTTAACTTTGTGTTATTCAGACCCTATAGATTAAATATTTATTTGTTTACTGTGGACCTATATGTTCACCCTTGTCCGTTCATACTTTTCTCAATAACTATGCCTTTGAATATTTTGAAATTTTGCACAAACATTAAACATGATATGAGTAAAAAAAAAGTAACAGAACGGATTTTCTGGGAAAACTCCAGTTGCCCCCTTGGGGGTGCCTTTTGGGTTAAAATGGTTAAAATTGACACTTTTGTGCTTATTAAAAAAAAAAAATGATGCCTTGGATATTTTATAAAACTTTCTGAAAAGTGTAACTAACTGATTTCTATATAATTTTCTTTGTCTATACTTCATGATAACTCTTGGGTGTGCCACAGGGGCTCTTTTAGGCCTAATAAAAACACTCCATTTTTGGGACTATTTTACCATATTTGTCCAAAATTTACTGTGTATGTCTATTTAGCAGTTTTGCATGGTGCTGAACTTAAATTTAATATGTTAAGGCCTTGGGGACTTTTGTGGCTTAATGGGGAGGGAGCAAGTGATGGACTTAGTCATTATTTTTTTATGCTTCATTCACTGTGCACTCCCGGGGGACCATGCATGCTTCACTTGCTTAATATACGTTGTCTCATACTGATTAACTTTTCGTGAACGACTTCCAACTTCTGTCTTGCTATTTTGCTTGTGCAACAAACATGCATATATGTTGAAAATTGTCTTTTTAGAATTTAGACTACAAATAACATCTGTTCATTGGAGATATGTGTTCAAATATATTAATAAAATTAAATTAAAACCAATATCTTTTTCCAAAATGCTCAATATATTATAGAGCATTATAAACTTTATGTGAACTTTAAAACAGTCTACAAAAATTTAACCTGAATTAATGTGTACACTGTTTTAATCTTTATATATATTTTTATGATAGCGCTTGGTGGAAAGAAATACAATACAATGCTAGATTGTTGTATAATAGCTTAATATTGATTTGTTAAGGATTTTATGAAAATTTAGATCCTGTGATGCCAAAGTTTCATGATTAAAGCATAATATCTGGCTAAAATTTTGTATCATCTTTGCCTCATGAAAAGTTGGATGTGTGTATGTATATTTATATATAATCTCATTTACGTGAAGCATAAATCAGTTTGTATATCCCAATCGTAATATATTAAACTTTTGTTTTATATATATCAAAAACTTTCCCATTAAATTTTTTTTTTTTTTCAATTAGAAAACTTTCCTCTATATATAAAATTGATAAATTCCAGCTCAATGAATGTCTTTTCAGAGCATATATAGTGTAATTTAATAGTTTTCAAAACTCCCAAATTAAATTTCCTCCATTGGTAGTTTATTACATAGCAAAAGTGGCAAACGAAACCATATTGTAATACAGTAGAACCCTGGAATACGGTGACCCTAGGATACGATTTTTTTCAGTTTACGATGTGAAATACAATGTTTTTCCGGACCCTTGTTACGGTATTTGCCTCGCTTTACGGTATTATTTATAATGTTATTTGATTATATATATGTGTATTAGATACTGTACTGTTTTGTTACTAATTTTTGATATGTACTGTATAAAATTTTACTTATACAGCGATTTCACCTTACAATCCCAACCCCGGAACTGATTAATGCCATATCCCGGGGTTCTACTGTAAATTACTAATTGAGGTAGAGAGCTGATTTAATACACTTTTAAAATGCTCCACCTATCTCCTCGGGATCACGTCTTTGTCAGTGAGGAGAGTGGATCCGTCTGCACTGGAGGAGACTTGATTTTGGAATTTTGAAAGCTATTATATTACACATAAGTCTTCCTTGTTCGCTTCATTGCTATGTATGCATGCATGAAATTCTCCTTCCTCCGTATTTTCTTGTTCATGTGTGCTTACTTGGGTTAGAACTTAACTATTACTTGGTAGATATTGAACTGTTAACATTTAAAAGAATAAAAACACAACTGCCTTCTGATCCTTTTAATAGATTCTCATGTCTTTCTTTTTATGGATAATTTTAGCTGTCCATCTATTTATTAAGGGAATCAACAGAGCTTAGTGTGTGTGTGTGTGTGTGTGTGTGTAAAACCCTTATTCTTGGCTATTAGTCACTGATTTAGTTTTAGAGGTTTTACAATAATTCACCATCTTTGAGGAAAAGCCAATGTTTCTGCTTCATTTTTCATGACTAACAGAACAGATCCTATTCATTTTAAGTTTGAAATAGAATTGCTATAAATTGTTCATTCTCTCTTGCGTTTGTTGTGACCTTTAGTTATTTTTATGACTTTCTGTAATCTTGAGGAAAAGAGCTATACATTTTTTTTTTTTTTTTTTTTTTTTTTTGAAGGCTCCAAAGAATTGGAGAATTGGTTATTTTAGTTTCGTTTCCAAAATAATCCTAAATAGATCACTTTACTGAGTTGAGATGACAGCTATCTTTTAATCCTGTGATAAAATCTCTTTACTATTTTGTTCAAAGTTTCATTTATCTGATATACATTATCAATGTCTCATAGAAAAAGCAATAAAATGTCTTCTCTTTAAAGTGGTTTATTGGTTGCTAATATAAAATTACTAAAACGATACCTGTCCCAGGGCTGGTAAAATCAATTCCCCATATGGAGTTATTTTGCACCACTTTTATGTCCTTATGAAGATTTAAAGATATAGTGGTAATAAACTGTATGTCTAGAATCCTTATTGGTTCCCTGACAAAGGAGGGATTGGACCTAGTATTGAACCTGTTCGTTCATTTGTCTGTTCGTTTGTTTGCACTTTTCTCAATAACCATGCCTTGGATTTTTAAAATATTTTGCACAAACATTAGTCATGGTGAAAGTTAATTTTTGCTAGAACGGATTTTCCGGGATATAAAATAAAACATACCATAAAAAAAAGCAAAACAATCATGAACTTTAATATATCACCACTTAAACTTCACTTTATAACCACTACTAGATGTACCTGCCGTTGTCTGGTCCTGGATATGACCTTAAACTATATCCGATGGTGAGGCCCCAACTTGCTGGCTTTGGGGAGTGTGGAGCCACCCTTTGATTGCCATTGCTCCCAGGTCTACTCTGACCCAAGTGGTAGTACCTGTTAGGGTCCCAACTATGGGTTAAATAGAAACCGACTTGAAAAAAACATATATTCTATTAAAAAATTGTTCTTCAAAATCAATGGATTCGCCATTAAATAACCTGAAAAGGGTTGATATGCCGTAAAACAAAAACCACCAAACCGACCAACCAGCGTTGCCTCGTATTAAACGTAACGTTATATTCCTTTAAAAAAAAAAAAAAATGACATAAAAAAAACGGAAAGAAACTGAAGCGTGTGCATGCGAGTATTATGTATTTTCTAAGCAGTTCACTTCTTGAGAGTAAAAAAAAAAAAAAAACTACTCGAGCCGAGATCTAAATTAAAACGTAAAGACAGTGAGTCAAGTACGATAACCATTAGCTCAACTGAACACGGTCTCTAAAAAGTGCTTTTTATTCTTAATATGATGTGAAAGACCAGTGCATGCACAGTTGTGAAACGGTTAGCAAACAAATAAAAATCTGACGGCTTCCATGTATCAATTTTTCAATTTTGACCCCTTAGCAGCCCTTTTTTTTCCGGATGGAAACTGATTAAAAAGTTTTTCACATGTCTGATTACCCTGTATACCAAATTTCAAACTTGTAGATCAAAAATCTGTTCAGTATATAGGTTGAAAATTGTCCTCATACACACATTCTCATTTTTATAGATATATAATCAGGTTGACACACACTGATTCACTGAAGTTAAGTGAGCTTAAGCCTGGCCAGTACTAAATGGGTGACTATTTCAGAAGATTTGATGCTGTATATAGCATAAATCTCTTCAAACTATTCTACAAAAACATAAAATAAACAATGATGATTTTATATGCTATAAAAAAACAATCATGAACTTTAATATATTATCATTAAAATTTGCCCATTTTTTTGTTTTTGTAATAAATCTATCTTGTAATGTAGAAGTGAATTGCAACTTTTATATTAAGTGAAAGTAATATTGTTTTATGCACTTTAGTTTTCATCTGCATATTAATACGATAACGTGTGTGTTATTTTGTGTGCCACGCTTACATCTTTTTGTCTTGCGAGTGACTGTTGTTTAATTGTTATGATCTTCCATTTCTTCTAATAAATAATTTTACCAAGAATTTTTCATAAGTTTTGATTTTGGTTTCTATTATAGCTGAAGGAACTTCCCATTTTCCAATTTGGTATCCCCAAATAGGGAATGGCATGTATAGTTTTTTTTTTTTTTTTTTTTTTAATATAATTATCCACTGACACGCGTTTCGTTATCTACAACTAATATATAATTATTTTTTTTTCCCTTAAATTTTGGTTTCAATTTCGATTCAAGCTGATGTACCCAACTCATATGGATATATTTATTTTTGAAATCACAACTTTATAATATGTAAGAATCGATAGAAAATTAACTTTTACAGTTTTAACAAAAGGACTAAAATAATATTGCAGGGTCTCATTTTACGCTGAACGTCCATAGAACGTCCATAGAATGCCCAGCAGCAATATATTACATATGAAAGATGTAGTTGTGGAATTTCCACAGGTTTTGCTAATGAAATTATAAAATATAATTGTCCAACACATGTAAAACGAACGATAAATGAAATATGATGAACACATGCTATTAAGTGCACATTCAGCATCGTTGATGCATAAACTTCTAGAGGACATATTGAGCTCCCTATGTGTATACCCCACGTACGCATCTCAAATTTTATTATACACATTTGTCTTAAAAGAAAGCAACTTCAAAATAAGCAAATTTCAAATCTTTAATGAACAGCTATCGGCCCAGCATGTGCAATCATTTTTGTTTTTAATTTTCACAAATTAAAACTTTATTTTCATAATCAATCACAAGAAAACAAAACTAAACAAACCAAAAAAAAACTAAACAAAAAAAATTTTGACTTTCAAATACTAATTCTTTTGCTCCGATGAAATATATTTCAGTGACAGCCACTATTTTTATGATGCTCAGAATTTGTTTGTAAAGTGTTAATTAAAAAGCAAACCTCTCGTCTGTCACTTTAAAGAATAATATAGGTTCTTAATTGAACACTCAGTGAGTTTGCATCTTGAATTTATTAATTTAATTAAAAAAATGTTTAAAAAAAAAACTTTAAGTAGATGATTAAAATTGCTTTTCGACATGATGATAAAAAAAAATATAATCTGGGCTACTGCAGTTTAAGTAACACTACAATTTATTGGTTAATTTTAGTTGTTAGTCATTGAATGTCCCAACAATCTAAATAGCCACCTGTCTATACTGTGGACTCTCCCTTTTGAAAACTATTAGCATCACTCTCTTTCACACACACACGCATGCTGCTTGGTATTGCCTGGTTGTATAATTTGCTTAAATATGATATTTGAATTCATGCAGATTTCATATCTATTATTATTATAGACGATTTTCTATTGATTATTATATTTAGTTTTTAAATTTTGATCCTTTAACAATTGTTACTTTTACCGGTAAAAATCAAATCGAATTTGTTACACAGGTCCAAATCCCCTATATAATGAGTTTCAAATCTGTAGACCAAAAATTGACAGTTTCATAGAGATCGTTTCGCATGCAGACACGGTCATTTATATCCTTTTTAACCCAAGGAAAAAAAGATTTAACTTTGTCTTTATTTTCCGAGCAACAAAAATCTTACTCTGATGAGTTGTTTAAATTTCCACAATTCAACGAAACATGTGTAAGATAATTTATACCATTGATAAAATAACATGAATGTGATGTAAATGCATCTTTGATTTGGTATGTTTACTTCCGAGATATATATATATATATATATATATATATATATATATATATATACACACACACACACATCATGTTTTATTAAATAATATAGTCAATTCCTGTCTACATACTTGAGTTCTAATCCTTTTTAATTTTCAAATGAGTTTTCTTATTTGTGGCAAAAACTGGCTGATATAACTACCATAATCGCTTTTTACCTGAGTACTTTCAGATCTGTTCAGATCCATCTGCAGTTAAGATGTTAGGATATTTGTTATTAACTATATTAATAGGTTCTCTGTTACTTTTAAAGGCATTTAAGAATTTTATCACTTATTGAATATTTTTTTCTAGAAACTCTACAAATTAAAGTTTAAAGGTGTTGTCCCTACTCTCAGCTTCAAAAACTTTTAGTTGACAAGACTGTTGGTTAGTAAGGCATTTAGCAATGGTTTTGTTTTCAGAAAATATATATGCTCTTAAAACTCTTGGTAAATATACAAAATATATGCATATAGATATTCACATGTTTTATCCTCACTAACAATCATTGTGGCTATAAACAACTGTTTCGATAGTCACATGATTCGAACCCTCGAGCCCAATCATCATTGACTATCAAGATCCAACATTTTGAATCTTACTAGCAGGCCGCCTGGATAAGATATGCCTAAATATGGTAATTTCATTCATGCAGATTACGTATTTATTATTATGGAACCAATTCTCTATCGAAGATTATATTGAACCTAGTGAGATCAAAATTATAATATATATATATATATATATATATATATATATATATATATATATATATATATATATAAATAAATTCATCTATCATTCTTTTTTTAAAAGATGGAATCGCCCAATCATTGAAGACAAGATTCATGCTTGCATGCAAGCAAAAAAAAAACAAAAACAAAAAAAAAAATGGACCGTCCGGGCATGCTTGCTTTTTCCCTCTTTTTTTCTCTCGTTTTTCCCTCTTTTTTTCTCTCGTTTTTCCCTCTTTTTTTCTCTCGTTTTTCCCTCGTTTTTTCTCTCGTTTTTCCCTCGTTTTTTCTCTCGTTTTTCCCTCGTTTTTTCTCTCGTTTTTCCCTCGTTTTTTCTCTCGTTTTTCTCTCGTTTTTTCTTCTTTTTTCTCTCGTTTTTTCCTCTTTTTTTCTCTCGTTTTTTCCTCTTTCTCGTTTTTTCTCTTTTCTCTCCTTTTTTACTCTTTTTTCTTTTTTTTCTCTTTTTTCTTTTTTTTCTCTTTTTCCTTTTTTTTCTCTTTTTTTCTTTTTTTTCTCTTTTTTTCTTTTTTTTCTCGTTTTTTCTTTTTTTTCTCTTTTTTTCTCTTTTTTCTCTTTTTTCTCTTTTTCTTTTTTTTCTCGTTTTTTCTCTTTTTCTCTTCTCTTTTTTCTGTTTTTCTCTTTTTTTCTGTTTTTCTCTTTTTTTTCTGTTTTTCTCTTTTTTTCTGTTTTTCTCTTTTTTTCTGTTTTTCTCTTTTTTTCCTGTTTTTCTCTCTCTTCTCTTTTCTCTCTCTTTTTTCTCTCTCTTTTCTCTCTCTTCTCTTTTCTCTCTCTTCTCTTTTCTCTCTCTTCTCTTTCTTCTCTTTTCTCTCTCTTCTCTTTTCTCTCTCTTCTCTTTTCTCTTCTCTTTTCTCTCTCTCTTCTCTTTTCTCTCTCTCTTCTCTTTTCTCTCTCTCTTCTCTTTTCTCTCTCTCTTCTCTTTTCTCTCTCTCTTCTCTTTTCTCTCTCTCTTCTCTTTTCTCTCTCTTCTCTTTTCTCTCTCTTCTCTTTTCTCTCTCTTCTCTTTTCTCTCTCTTCTCTTTTCTCTCTTCTCTTTTCTCTCTCTTTCTCTTTTCTCTCTTTTTCTCTTTTTTTCTCTTTTTCTCTTTTCTCTCTCTTTTTCTCTTTTCTCTCTCTTTTTCTCTTTTCTCTTTTTTTCTCTCTTTTTTTTTCTCTTTCTCTTTTTTCTCTTTCTCTTTTCTCTTTTTTTTCTTTTTTTCTCTTTCTCTTTTTTTCTCTTTCTCTTTTTTTCTTTTTTTCTTTTTTTCTTTTTCTCTTTTTTTCTTTTTCTCTTTTCTCTCTCTCTTTTTCTCTGTCTTTTTCTCTGTCTTTTTCTCTCTATTATTTTGATCTAGATAATGTAAGTGGTTTTTGGGAATTCCCATCTATATATATAAAAGTGAAAATGTAAATATGTATGTTTGGATGTCTGCTAAAAACTTTCGGCTGATGCAACGAAAATTCACAAACTTGGTATTACATCGAAGCTCCATCCTTTGCTTGAAAAATATCGAAAAATTGGCCAAAAACGTGTACTTTTTCACCCCGAAATCGACAATTTTTGACCGGGGGGGGGGGTCAACAAAAACGGTCCTCTCGTGACAATGACCGATTCTAAGCATGCGTCAGATGACGTCGTGACACGATTTACTTTTAATAGTTGAAAAACCGAACAAATTTCATGTACGTCGCGTTAGCTCAGTTGGTTAAGGTCTTGGTTCATTATTTAAACGTTTTGGGTTCGAATCGTGGCATAAGATGTTTTTTTTTTTTTTCTCGATTTTTAAAATTTAAATATTGAACCAGTGTTATTTAAGCCATTTTTCATGTAACGTTTGTTTTTCTGCTTTTTTTTTTTTTTTTTTTTTTTTTTTTTTTTTTTTTTTTACTTCGCTTATTATTAGTAACACCCGAGTACCCACCGATTTTTTTAAAATTTTAATATCGAAACAGGCTTATTTAAGGCATTTTTCACGTGTTCGTTTTTCTGTTTTCATCGTTCGTTTGCCTTACGTTGGTTTTTTTTTTTGTGTTTTTTTATTGTTTGATCGCTGCATCGTGGGGAAACAAAAACTGGCTTCTGCAACTTGACGTTGTCGCACCTGCTAATTTCAGTTTATAAACGTCAACTTAACACACTTATCAATTCATCTGTTCCCGTGGTCGAGATGGTTAGGTCGCAGGTTTTTTTTTTCCATTTCCTTTCCACCTCCGCGTCAAACGTTCGGGGTTAAAGCCTACCTTTATACTAAAACTATTTTTTTTCTTTTACACCTCCAAACAACCGGCCAACGTTTTTTTTTTTTTTTTAACAGGGTTGTTTTAATCTAACCGCCCCCCCCCCACGGCCGCACGCACGCACGCACGCACGCACGCACCTCCAAACACCTGGGCAACGCCGGGTACCCCCGCTAGTCTCTAAATGCAAGTGTAGTACTCACATTTTCCTTCCTCCTTTCTTAATTGTCTGGAAACATTTAATTTTATTAGTTTCATGAATTTCTTGCTTTCAATCTGATTAATCCTTAGCAAATTATTCAATGGCTACAAAGGAATACTGAATATTTTATCAACTTTAAAAGTTGGTTATTTTGTTTTATGTCTTTAACTTTTCTTTTTATTTACAATACCACTGTTAATGCTGCAGATTAGTCATGTTGGATGGTGTATAGCTTTCCACTTGATCTAACATATGGAATTATCCTATTGGACTTTTAAAATCAGGCCCAAACAACTTAAAACTGAAATATCAAATTTTAGATGGGGAAAAAACCTGCCAGTCCATCTAAATAAAAATCTGTGGCTTCTTGTTGTTCTTGACATAAGAATCTCTTGTTGCTCGAATGACGTGCCTAAATCTCACATGAATAGAGAATCATCAGGAGCAGTTGTTATGCCTCGTCATAGTAAAACTGCATTTTTACACAATGTAGTTGTCCATAGATGGAAAGATAAATTTTTGACTTGATTATCTCAGTCCTTAATGGAATTCTTTCTTTTCCACCTGTACAAAGAATAATTGAATAGATTTTCAATAATTTCTTTCCAAGTTTGAAGATAAACTTGTTTTCTGCATTCTAAAAATATTTTTATACTTTTTTTTTTCTCTTATCAAAATGGAAGGCAGCAAATGAATCGCATGAACATACATAAGGTTCTTTTGCAATGCATGCTGGGAAACTTCTTTAAAGTTATTTTTGAATTACTGCTTCGTCAATTCAGTTCAATGCTTTAAATCTATAATTTTGGAGAAATATTTGAAACGGCGTCTCGTGAGTTTTACATAAATTAGAGGCAAGCAAGTAGTTAAAGCTTCTTCAAACCATGTAGAGAAATTCTTAAACTCGTGTTAGAATTAATAGCACATTTACTTAACAGCTTTAATATTATGGTGGGAGTACGTTAGTAAGATGTAATGAGTCTTTTTCATTTATGCCTTAGTATAGGGGACTTTTTTTTTTTTTTTTACTCACGTTCACCCCTAACAAGGCATATCGCAACTTGAACATAAGGGACTGCTATTTGGGACCATGCTTAGGAAAGATTAACAAGATGTTAGTTTATGTTACATTCAAACTTCTGCATGTCAGTACAGTCAGGGAAGCAGGTAGCAGGAAGAGAATTCCAAAGTCTGGCTGTTTGAGGGAAGAAACTGTTAGAGTAAAAAGCTTTCTGGGATTTAGGGACCTCAACAGTGAAGGGGTGAGATTTTGTTAAGCGGGTTTGTCAGCGATATGTACATCGAGGGGGAGCACAAGTGCAATGAGTTCATCAGAGCACATTCTATTAAAATATTTGTAAAACAGGCACAGATGCAACATTGCGGCGATGGAACAGGGGTTAGAGCTTAGTTGATAAAGTGAGAGCTAGATTGAAAACTCTTTTTTTGGACCCTTTTCAAGAGGGAGAGGCTAGTGGTAGATGCACCATATGTGACAACAATACTCCATGCATGGGCGAATGATGGTCTTGTAGAGATATAGGATACTCTCAGGTGTGAGTAGTCTTCTAGCTCGATAGAGGGAGTCCATCTTCTTTGCAGCAGTCTTTGCAATGTCCATCCCTCTGCCTGTTCTACAAATACTTTAATGGTGAATGCTCTGACGAACTGCAAACACTTGTACCTCCCCGACGTAACTACCCCCGACAAACCCGACAAGCTACTAAGTCTCATCCCTTTACAGTAGGGATCCCTAGGTGCAAGAAAGCCTTTTACTCCAATAGTTTCTTCCCCAGAACTGCGGGTCTTTGGAACTCCCTTCCGGGATTCTGCTTTCCCAACTGCAATGATATGCAGAAGTTCAAGTGTAATGTTAACAAACATCTTTCTACTCTTCTCCCCTCATAATGACCCCGCTAATTAATTCCCTAATAGTAGCCCCCTGCTTCAAAGTGGCACTGTGCCTTGTTTGAGGTGAAAATTGAATTAAAAAAAAAATATATATTTGTTCCTTTGGTTACATTGAATAAAATGGATGGCAATGTTTGTGTTAGTAAATGTACAGCAGTTGAGTTATCAGGTTTTGTTGACGGGAGAAGGCCAAGGAAAACGGAAGTGATGAGGATGGATTTAAAAGAAAATAAATAAAAGCCTAAATTAGTTTGGAAGTCCATTTCTAAAAGTCATCCAGCAGATACCAGCACATCAGAACTAAGGCTAAGAAATGAATGACGTTTCTTCATAATGGCATCTCAACTGAAATTATTCATAAATGCACTAATACATTTTCCTCTGAAATAAACACAAGTAAAATAGCAACTTGTGTTCAATTAATCACATACAATAAATTGTTTATAATACAATACATATTGCTTCAGCAGTAAATAACGCAAAACAAGTGGATTATTTATGAAAAATTAAAAAGAATCAAACCTAATTTGAAAGTCAGTTTTTTTCAATGATAGAAACATAGTTTTCATTACAACATAATAGAAAAAAAATGTATAAAATTCTGAGGATGGTGTATATTGCTGAAATATTAATTTTAAACAAATATTTATTTTCTGTAATATTGCATTGTAATTTGGCTTATAAATGTATTTTATACATATTTTCTTTTATACATATTTAAACAACGCTTCTATCACGGAAATGCAAATCTAACTTTTATATAAGATATGCCAAACTCATTTTTCTGGCATTTCAAAATGACAGACAGACCAACACGCAGTCTCTTTACTGTTTTTCTTCATTTTAACATCATGGCAAGTAAAGAAAAAATGTATAATATTCTGAGGATGGCATATATCGCCGAAATATAAATTTTAAACAAATATTTGTTTATTTTCATATTACGTTGTAATTTGGCTTATAAACATTTTATACATATTTTTATTTTAAAACCTAATCTGTTTAAGTTTTGGAATTTTTGAGATGAGGATTGATTATTTGTATTAAATTATTGCTCTCATTGTGGTTGTTATTCTCACATTTCAGACAATGTAACCTTCAACTTATATAAAAAAATTTTATTTTTCCGTTTTCGGTGAATCTTTTTGAACATGAGACTCTATACAGAAATTCAAACATTACTCTTTATTTAATCCCTCGAGTTAGATTGTCCTCATTCCATCAGCCATGGCCAGGTAAGAGTCTTACGTAAATTTTGAAGTTGATAGCTGATGTAACCCATACCATCTTCATGAACTTGGGTTGTTTGTAATTCCATATAAGTTCCCAAGCTTGAAAAGATACACCTGGAAAAAGTCAGAGGTTGCATCTGCTAAAATGTGAAAATGATAAATAATACTATTCTTGTCGTCATTATTATAATGAAGGCAAGAATAGCATTATTTAACTAAATCTAAATCTATTTTGTGTGAAATGAAGGGTGAATTTATTGATTCTGATTTTTTTCGACATGAATGTTGGAAACTGATGAAAGACTTGAAGAATCATTGTGAAATGAAACCTCTAGATCAGGGGTCTACAGACTATGGCCTGTGGGCCAGATCTGGCCTGCTAAAGTCTTTAATTTGACCCACGGAGCCCTTATTAAAAATGTAAAAATATTCAGAAAAAATCTAGAAAATGAAAATGTGTGAAAATAGTGCAATGGCTTTTCTTTTTGTCAAGAACATGCTCAAAAGAATGAGGCTTTGGAGAACAAGTTTCACCAAAAAAAAAAAAAAAAAAAATCATGAGAAAAACGGTATAAAACATGTCCAGTTCTTTTTTTTGCCTGCGTAGCTCTAAAAGGTCAGCAATATACCCCCCCCCCCCTTCAATAACTTTGTGCAGCCTATTATTTGCAAAATGTGAGGAGGAATCGCAGAGTTATGTACTATTTGCTTTTGTAAGTATACTCCATATAAAAGAAAGTTAATTGAATTTATGCCTGTGAATTTCCAAATTCACATTGGTGATTTTTCGCTTGCTTAACCGTTCTTTGCAACTTTCCATTAGTGTTTGTTTCTCACTGGAGAAGGATTTAATAAAATTGCATTTGTAATGTACCATGCAGATTTGGAAAAAAAAAAAAAAAAAAACAATGAGAGAAAACCGTTTTCTTTACAAATCCTAATGACAAAGCATAAATGAAAAAAAGAAAAAGCTTAATATTATTTTCTATGGGATGGAATCCAAATAATATGAATAATAAAAAAAAAATATCAGGTAATTGAAGAAAATAGCACACTTTATTTTCAGTGTTGTAATGTGTTTCTTGAACAAGGATTGGATTTTAGAAGTTATCCTTAAGCAACTTTGGCTAAAATGATATAAAAACAAGTTACATAGAAATTTTTAAATTGCTTTTTTTTTTAAATCCTGGTTTTCTTGAAATTGTCTTCGCGTGAAAGTGAGTATACAAAATGTTTTTACTACTATCTAATATAATAATAGGTGCTTTCGTTTTGCAAGGACATAATTGACTCTTAAATTTCTATTGTTTTTGGATGTTTTAAATTTTTTATCTCGATTTTTGTTCTTATGTACTAAGTATTTATTAATGAAACCCTTATAAAATGTGTTCCTTATTTTATTCTAAGCATTTATTTTTAGAGGATTTAAAAAAAAAAATTTCTGAAAAATGTTAATTTAAAAATTTCTGTTTGGGAATTTTAAGATTTTCTTTTTTAAAATATTACATACAATGAGATGGTTGCAAAATGTTTTTATAGACTTTAAAAATTAAGGCACAAGGTTTAATTTGATTTCATAGAAAACTAATTTTTAGTTGAAAATTATATCTTTATCATTAATTGCTGAATAATACTTTTTTTTTTTTAAGTGTGTCAATGTACATAAATTAAATCCAAGGTAATTTTTAGATTCAATTTAAATTAAATTTTTATATTTTACTTTGTAAAGTTTATAAAAGTGCACATTGAAATTTGATAAATTTCAAACTAAATCTTATACCTTTATTTTTTAAAGTTTATAAAATAAAACCTTTTGTTTAATCGTTCTGATGCTTTGCAAAAAAAAAAAAGTTCTTTTCTGACTTGTAAATATTTATTTGCCTTTTTCATTTTCTGAAGAAAAAAGATTTTAAATTCATGAGAAACAACCCTTTTGTTTTACTTAATCTTTCAATAACCTGGCCAAACCTTATGATCAAGTGTTTATAGGTGTTTAATCCATTGTTTCTTTTTCCTTTTTTGTTTATTTGCAGAAGAAAGTTATACTTAAACAAGTCATTTGACTAATTTTATAACAGCAAAAATAAAAGCATATTGTCATTATCCTTCTCTTTTATTTCATTATTATGTTCTGCCTGTTAATTATAGAGTATAGTGATTATCATATTTCTCACTCCATTTATAAGGAAGAGAAAAAAAAAAATCTTTAAGCACATTAAAAAATATCTACATCTTATGATGTAACGATATATTTGTACAGAAGTTTAATTTTTTAATTTTCTTTCTTTGAAGACTGTAACGCTGGGTATGGGGCAGCCAAACCAGCTGCCAACATTGCCCTGCTTTTTATTGAAACCAACCGAGAGCTCTTTTTAGTATCCTTGTTGTTCCCTTAACTGCAATTGTCTGGATCTCTTAGTTCACCAGGAATATTAGTTAGATAAGACTTCAAGTTCTTCTTCATAAGCCCTGTGGAACCTATAATAACTGGTATGATTGATATCTCCTTAAGATTCCAGTTTCTTTTCATAAATTTGTGACTATGAAATACTTAACCATCTCATTCTTAACAAATGTCTCTTGTAAATTTCAGTGAAGTATTATATTTAACATATAGTTTTTGAATTTTTGAGATGATTGGTTAATCATGTTATTTGGATTCTTTGGACTGCTGTTCTCATCTTGAGTATCAATTTCACAAAATTTTGGTTGATGTAACCTCCGACCTTCTTAAGGTTTATCTTGTTCAATTCTGGAATTTGGACGAAATTTCGAAATTTCGTCCAAATTTCAGAGTTCGACAAGATATGCCTGAAGGTCAGATTACATCGACCAAAATGTTGTGAAATTGATACTCAATATGAGAACAGTAGTCCAAAGGATCCACATACGAATAAAGTTACCATGTCTGATTTTGAAAATCAGATTTAAAAAGCATTAAGCTTACGAATGAAACGTTTTTTTTTTTTTTTTTTTTTTTTTTTTTTCAATTATTTCAGTTGCATCATATTATTAGAAATATAATGTACTTAACTACAGTTTAAACAACATATTTAGTCTAAACTAGATGACTGGTAATATGAAACATTTTTAAATAATCATTTAAAAAATCAGCAAAGGGATGACTTATATTTTAATTGCTAGAATGTAATACTTGTCTCCCTTATGACTAAAATTTTATTTCTTTTTCTGTATTAGTTTAAAAATGTGTAAACAAATATAAATTATAAACTGAAACTATTTCACTGCATAACTGGCAATGCCAGGTAGATACAACTAGTGTGTGTATGTTTTTATAGGTTTTACATTTCTCCCTTCTCTTCAATTCTTTTTTTCCTCTTTTCATTCCATATCTTTAACTTTGTAGCGGTTTTTGCAGAATATTTGTCTCTGAGTTGTTCAGTTATAAAAGGAAATATTCGCTGCTATCCAACAAAACATGTGTAAGGCATAATATACTGAAAATTAAAGCCTCTGTCTCTATGCATAAAAAATTTGAGTGTATTGATTTCATCTTTTGGCATTGGGAATGAAAACTATTCGCATATATTAGTGTTGGAACGATTAATTGGAAAAATGGGAATTTTGGGGGTATTGGAATCTGAATCGGAAAAAAATTGTGCCTATTTTCTGATGCCAAAAACGATTCTTTTGTCTTTTTATTTGATTTTGTTTAAAACAAAACCTTTCACTACTGATAATAATAAAATAAACATTGATTTTAAGCTAACAGTAAAGCTAAAATCTATAAATCATCCACCACAAATGTATTTTTATGCTGGAGAAAATATCTGCATATTTAACATGCATTTTTTTTTTTTATGGTGATTAGGAATAGATAACAACTTCATAGTTAAATGTTTAGAGATTTATAAAGAATTGGAATTGGTACTTGTATCTGTCAAGAATTTACTACAAAATCAGTAATTGTATCAGAATCTGGGAAAAATACTGGAATCGTCCTATTACTTATTGTATATGATTAAAAAGTGTCTCAAAGTATTATTACCGAAAAAAGTTTCTAGAGATTCAAATCCTGAAAAATAATATCGTACTGACGTGAGGGCAAATACTATCCACACATCCACCAAATAAACAAAAAAATTTTGTCTCAACTTTATGAGCTTCCTCTATGACTTCTTTGTTATCAATAGCTTTTTTTCTACAAAATCAATATTTTATTCTGGTTTGTCAGTTTTTCTTCTAGATACTGGCAGCTAAGAAAAATAAAAGGTAATTACATTTCATATCTTTCAGAAAATACTTTGTCCATGCCAGATTTGTTTTCAAATAGTCACCGTGTTTAAAAACAAAATCCTCCATACAAAGTTACTTCCCCTTAATTGGGATCAAAAATATTAATTTTTAACCTCCCTGCCTTTAAAAAAAAAAAAAAAAAAAAAAAAAAATCAGTAAAACATGGCCAACAATGGAGTACCGTTGCCACATCCGAACAGGAGCTGCTAGAAGCAGCTTACTCTACCTTGACAGAGTTCAAAATAGACCTCGTAGCTTAGTGGGGAATGTCCTTTTCTCTTCCCTGCAACCTCTTTCCCACAAAATAGACATTGCGAGCCTGTCTCTGCTTTATGATTATTTTCATGGTTAGTACTCAGCTGGGCTTTAATCTATGGTTCCCTTTCGGCAAACTTTCACAAAAAACACTCGTCTAGCCAAAACCACTATCAATAATTTCCCACACTCTTTATCTGTGCCTAAACCTAAGTGTGGATTCCATGAACAAAGCTTTCTTAGAACGGTACGCCTGTGGAATTCTTCCATTTCCCTGCTTTCCAGCTGACTACAATCTGATTGTCTTCAAGTCCAACATAAACAAGTTCTTGATGAACCATCCCCCTAAGTAACCCAGTTTACAAAATTTCCACTACTTATGTTTACTAAGCTATAATCAGATTGACTAATGTATACCCATTAACCCTTATCCTCGAGTGGCCTCCGGGCCTTGATAAGTGGTGATTCCTGTATAAAAAATAAAATATACACTACCGGGCAATGTAGATATGACTAGTTTAAGATAACTAGTAGATGGTCAACATGATGGAACATCTGAGGTGAAAGAAAAAAAAACATTGTTTTCATATTAAGTGGCTTCATAGGTTTATAGATGATGTTTATGAGAACTGGCAGCGTGATATTGGCATTTGGTATGAACTTTGTAAATTGCTAAAAGAAAATAAAAAGGGCATTTGTTATTCGCTTTCGTTAAGTGGCAGAGCTGAGACAGCATTTTTCTAAATTTTCTGCTAGTTGTTTCAGCAAGAAAATCTCGTGTGGACATTCTTCTAAAAACACTTATTTCTTCGTAGGCTGTATGCAGTTTCCATAACCTTTTTACGATGAGTGTTTGTTACTGAATTTGAGTGCATGCATTTCAAGTTTACACATTTTATGTTTTATTCTGGTTTGTCAGTTTTTCTTCCAGATACTGGCAGCTAAGAAAAATCAAAGGCAATTAGCTTTCATATCTTTCAGAAAATACTTTGTCCACGCCAGATTTGTTTTCAAATAGTCACCATGTTTAAAAACAAAATCCTCCATACAAAGTTACTTCCCCTTAATTGGGATCAAAAATATTAATTTTTAACCTCCCTGCCTTAAAAAAAAAAAAATACGCATTTGTTTACAACTGAGTTATGCTACTTATATTATTAAGCGTCCTGTTGAAAATAACTTGCTTGCTATGTCCGTATCTACTTGCCTCCCCACGAAGTCAGAGTTAGACAAAAGGTCGATTTTTAACATGGGCGATAATCCAGCCCCACCCCTCCCTCAATACATTCTGGATTAGAACAAACAAACATTGCCTCAGTCTAAAAGGATTTCTCCTTCACAGACTGAGGAAAGAAAGATGAAACAATATCCTAATAAGTAATACACTGTGCATTATTTATTTGCGATTAGTTACAAAAACGACAATGTAACAATTTAGGTACAAGGCCATCAAAAGTGTGGGGAGGATTCGTTAGTCATTATCTGCTTATTCTACTTTGTCTATGCTACTTTTAGATGCCTACCAAATCAGGCTGTTTGAAGATATCGGCTTCCTGATTAAAATGCATCAAACATTGATGTTATTGTTCCCCCCCTTTACTTTTTGCAAAACTCAATTTTATTCTTCAAAGCCAGAAACAAAAAATTATTTTTCTCTACAAAACAAACTAAATATCATGAATAAATATTTGATATAAACAACTTGAAGCATAAAACCCTTTTCCTATCATCTTTCCGTTAAGATAATATACATATTCGTTTATTGCTATATAGCACTCTGATGGACAATTTTTTTTTTTTTTCCAGATCATAATAAAATATCTCTAACCGACATCTTGTTTGTGGACATGCCATAAGTTGCTGTTTAGTTGATAGTGACATCTGTTTTTCTTATTTTAGGTATCTTTTTAATAAAGGTGGATGTGAAAGTTATTAAAAATGACAACACAGCATTGTAGGGAATCTTACAATGCTTTCAGGTTTTTTATTTTTCTTTAATATGCTGTATACATGCTTAATACTTCCAGAGGGATATGGGAGAAGATGTCCCAAGTATGATCACTCTCTCTCTTAAGAGAAAGATTTGATCAGCTTATTTGTGTGTTACTTGAGATCCTGTATGATGCAGTATTCTGACACGACTCTATTATTTTAAACTTTTCACTTTGAATAGAATTTTTCACTACTCTAACCTTATATTAAAGATACTGTTTTAACATTATTTCCTCTCTCCTTCCACAATTATTTTGCTATAACTATATCACTTTTTTTTTTTAATTGCTTGTCTGTTATCAGACGGCTTAACATATCTTTCAAACTGTTTGTAGACAGTTAGCCATTAGAACATTTTGCTGTAGTACAGAGGTACCGGGAATCATCTTTATTTTAACATCCATTTTCAAAGCTAGCGTACATTGGGCAGCCTTAAGAAATTCACTTTCAAACTAATCTATCTCTGGATAGGTGTTTATTTATCCTCTTTCTTCAGTCTGTAACTAGTACATAAAATATGCTGTAGTAATAAAACTAAATTGACAAGGCCAGTTATCTTATTAGTTATGGTATATTTTTGTTTGCGTGTTCCTAGTTACATATCTCCCCATTAGAGGAAAGTAATATGCAAGGTTAGTTTTTAATGTATAGCTCTTCAAAAAAAAAAAAAAGCACTTTGGATCGGGACAAAAATAAAATCATCCAAGTAAACAAAAGAGCTTTTCTTTCTCTCTCTGAAGTACAGAACACACACTACACTTTGATCCTACATACTGTTCTTTAATATGATTCTAAGTGGTGCATTGTTTTCATTTGCTTTTACTAAATCTAGTGATAGGTTATGTGTACCTTATAAATTCATGATACTAAATAATGTTGTAATTATGAGTAAAGGAAAATTACATTAAGGATTGAATGGATAATGACATGCGTGATGGAAATCAAAGTCGAAAATGTTATCTCCCGGAGTCTGTGAAATGGTTTACTCTTGAAGAGATAAGGCACAGCAATTTTGCAACTAAAGTTAGATTCATAGCTTGCAGATTTAAGTAGGATATAAACTAACGATGATTAATTGATGTATTCACTTTGACATATCTCATAGGAGTGGAGCTGTGTTTGCCTATTTTGAAACTGGAGTGCGAATGGCAAAATCAAAATCAATTACAGAAAAAGAAAGTTGGAGAGTAGACAATGCATTATGGACGCGGTGTCGGTAGCTCTTGCTTCTCCTAATTTGTCTCTCAGTCCTCCTTTAGAACGAGTGAGTTTTCTGACAAAGGGAGATGAAAAAGCTATATTCTAGATCGGCAGTATTTTGGTGTGAGCAGTCACCCGAGATGTCAGAAATTTTCTATTTCTATCCCTATAACCATGTCACTAATAAAGGTGCTGGAGGTAAACGTTTTATTGGCTGATGTTATCTGCCTGATACACAGGGACCCAAGGACCCTTGGATTAACCACTGAGGAGGCTGTTCTATTAGCAGGTGCAGAGTACTGGGGCTGCTGTATTGCCATTTGGTGAATGGATTCTTAACTATGCAGTAGCTTATGGTAGAGCTTCTTGAAGCCATATTAGTGGGTAATTGTTACAGCTTTACCTTATGGTCTACAAAAAAAAATATATATATGTATATTTCTGAACTTTTCTCCCTTAGTTTCTCTCTCTGCCCTGCTCTAACCAAGTCTATCGATCTATTCCACAAATCCTAAAAGTCCATGAAAAGTCTCCAGAAAGAATATGCAATTAAACCCAGAACTCTGACTTCCAACATAGACCCCCACTACCATGTCTCCTTCTCAAACATCAGGAGTCTATGTTCCAATCTTCCAGAGGTTGAAATCCAATTACGGGAGGACCAAACCTATTCTTCCTAAGCTAAACTGGCATTGGACCAACTATTTCCTTTTATTTCATAATTAAAGGATATTCTGATTTAATATCTGACCTACAAAGATCGCCATGGGCATGGAATATGGGCCTACATTAGAGATGGCTTTCCATATGGTAGGGACATCTCCAGAGAAAACCCTATATTGCCCTATGTGCTTTCAGATTGCACTTGCTCACACCATTGCGTTTATATTTGCCCTCTATTGCCCTCGTAACATTGGCGTTACTATCTTTAAGAGCATGTCTGAGAAAATTGATCACATTCTGTCTGATGTGATTATAATTAAATGATATAGTTAAATTTACCTTTTGAAATCCTATTTAAAAAACAAAAAAAAAAAAAAACAAACTAGCAGGCCTAGTATTGCCCAGTCATAAGATATAGTTAAATATATTTTAATTAATGCAGATTACATATTTAGTCTTATCTATCTCTATCGATTATTGTGTTAAACCTAATATATAATAGTGAAATAAAAACTAAAAAAAATATAACTTGGGTGCCATCAGCTAGAACTGAAACCAAAACATATAACTCTCTACCCTCATTCCTTAGCCTCTGAGACATGCCTATACATATATATATATATATATATATATATATATGGTTGGTTAAAACCACAAGTCCTCGTCAGGCGACTTGGCTTTCTTCTGTGGAAGATAAACTTTTTTTTAGTCGTCTAACGCAAACTTGTGGTTTTAACCAAGCATCTGTCTGAAATATTACTTTGTTTATCAATAAAAATATCTTGCTCTTTTATTAAGCACTCTTAATAACCTTGTTAAATTCATAAGCTTTCTCTCTTGATTGCCTATAACTTTGTGTGTGTGTGTATATATATATATATATGTCAGGTCATGTCATATGCTACTGGTACCATCTAACCCAGTACTACCTGCCTCATGGTCGGGTTACCGGCGACTAAACTGGTTCCCCCACCAGACTTGTTTGGTGAGGAGGGCGGCTAGTCTCCCTGGAGGATTAAATACAAGACCTTCCAAAGGGCGAATGAACTCTTTTTCTGGGTCAACGGCCAACTAGCACCGTGTATATTTGTGTGTGTGTATAGGTGTATTGGGGTAGAGAGGGCTCCCATAAGCCGTGGTGAAGGCAACCTTTCTAGGAGAAGCAAATCTCTGATTTAAAAAACCATAAAGCGGAAGACCAGTACCCGCATTAAGCTGGTCTGCAGTTTAATTTGTTGCTGGCTATCTTGCTCTTGCTTGTTGCTGGATCACAACATTTTGAACCGAGAGAGAGACTTAGCTGTCGTACAAAGCTAAGACTCTGTAATATCATATTTGTATAGATACTCCCTCAGACATTTGGGCTCATGGATTTTAAATGTTTGAGGGAGTGGCACTCGTCTGAAAAGACGTTGCAATCATCATATATATATAATGTGTGTGTGTAATGATTACTTCATTTAATCACATAAATTAATATACGAAGATATAATTTTATGCGTGAATTTTCAGTGTGTACTTCAACGGTGCTCAATACATAGGTAGAGCTAGGTAGTAGGTTATAAAAAAATATGTATGGCAATTAAGGTACACAGAATATTCCGCATTTCATTCATTCATGAGAATGAAACACGGAATATTCTGTGTAGCTTAACTGCCATATATATTTTTATAACCTGTCATCCCTTTTTTTAAAAGATGGAATCGCTTGATATTTCAAGCAAGGACGGTCCAGTTTTACAATTATATAGATATATAATCCTGAAAAAATAAAATACCCATTGTACACAGAAAAACAACCCAAAAGGGCATAGATTACAAAAATCATAACAAATCTGAAAGATTCCTGGGCAATACCGGATAGTTACAACTAGTCCAGAATATAAAGTTAATTCGCAAATTTCATTTTTTTTTATTTTTATTAAAAAAAAATTATTTTTGAGTATTTTCAACTACATATTTGAAAATTCAAATATTTCAGATATGTATTGAATTTGATCTATACTCATAGTATAATCAATTAAGCAAGATTCCATCAAATTCAATTTCTTAAAACCTCTTAAGGCTTGAATTAGAATCATATAAGGGGTTTTGATCATAATTTGGATAAGCATTCCAGAGATAAAATTTAGTATCATGTTAATTTTCATCTAGGAAGGAGATATAAAACTGGAGCCACCAGTGATAGATATATGTATGCACACACTAGTTAGAATGAATTAAGTGAAAGCTCTCCAGTTGTAACTGTTCCAATCTATCTATAAAAATGCAAGTGTGTGTGTACATTTCCCTATTAAACTACTGTCAATTTTCAGTCTACAGACTCGAGATTTGACATAAGGGGTATTGAGATTTGGGAAAATCTTTTTAATCGGTTTTCGGCCAGAAATTTAGCTGTCAAGAGGTCAAAGTTCGACGATTTGACCTTGGAAAACTCTACCCAACTCCTTCACCAATTTTGGGTTTAAACACTTAAAATTTTAGATGTAGGTTACTTGGACATGGATCCAAACTTTTAACTTGATTTGAGCCCAAAACAGATGTTGAGGGGTCAAAGTTTAAAAAAAAATATTTGACCTCTATGGTCTCTACCAAATTACTCAGCCAGTTTTTGGTCTAAACATTTAAAATTTTACATAGTGTATTCAGACATAGGGCAAACTTTTTAATCAGGTTTTGTCCGAAAATTTAGCTGCCAAGGGGTCAGTTCAAAATGTTTGACTTTTGCGTTCTTTAGCAAACTATTCAGGCAATTTTGGGTCTAAACATTTGAAATTTTACATAAAGGGTATTCAGATATGCAGCATGCTTTTTAATCAGTTTTTAGGCGAAACTTTAGCTGCTAAGAAGTCAGTTTACAGAGTTGACCTTTGCAGACTCTACCAAACTCCTTCACCAATTTTGTCTAAATACTTGAAATTTTAGATGTAGGTTACCTAGACATGAGCCAAACTTTTTAATATATATATATATATATATATGCACATTAAGTTATGGACAGTACATAGGGTCCAAGCAAAGCCAGGCTGAACTGCTAGTATAAAACCAATTTGAACAAGCTGGAAATACATTTATACTAATGGTTATAGTTTTGTAAGATTTTTTGTTTTTAAACTATTTTGCCTTTGAATTTGTTGTTCATGACTTTAAAACTTACCAATGCAATTTATTAAAGTTTGCACGGTATCGTCCATTATCCTAATTGCCACTACGTAGAATATAGAAAAAAAAAAGGCAAGTGCAAGTAAAGAAGTCACTCAATATTGTAATTTGAATGAAATCCATCCAAAATAGGATAAAATCGGTGAAAAAAAAAAATACAGGCCAACTAAGGTTTGAAATCAACCTTTTGTAAGTGCTTCGAAACTAATCAGCTGATGTGATAAGTTGACATTTGTAAGAACATTTTAAAATATCAACTGTTCACATTATTTGTCTTTCTCTCTCTTTTTTTAAAAAAATTTTTTTTTTTAATACTTCATAATCAAATGGAAAATAAGTCACAGGTGGTAGAGAATCAAATACTATCAATGATACGATTTATTTAAATCTAAAAATATCTGCTGTAATTACTTACAGAATTTTGTGTTAATTCTGCCATCATGTATATAATGTATGGAGCTGACCCGACCCGACACGATCAAATAACTGACAACTAAGCAATATTTTTATGTTTCATTTGTATTTTTGCTGTAAAATTTATTATTTTCTAGCAAAACATACTTAAAGTTAACAAAAACAAAACACAACCAAAAATAAACAGATGTCTATTAATGAAATTATAGTGAATACTTATGAATTTTGAAGCCCTTTTCAAATTATAAAGTTAATAAACTGAGCGATTTCATTGGATAATTATTTCTGTTCATTATCCACTGAAAATGAACAGCTGACTTCTTTAATTGTATATTATTAAAATAATTATTGTGTTGGATATAATATTTAATCGGTGAAATCAATTGAAATTTCCATTAAAACATTCTCTGGCTTAACAGAATCAAATATCAACTTATTTAAATATATATTAGATAAGAGTTGATGAATTAATTAGCCTGTAATCTTCCCTACCTCTCTGCCTGGGTGGCATCATCCTCATCACATGAATCCAAAGATTCTGTTGTTTGCATTGGTTTCCCTGAGATTTTTCTAGTCAAAATTCTTTCAAGAAAGACATCTGGCACTTACGAGACAGACCACATGAAAGTTTTCATCATCATCCTAAGTTAAAGTGATTTTGTGGAACAAACTGAATTTGATCTTTGAATTCCCAGATCATCAGTCTGTGTCGTTAACCTGGGTGGCACAAACGTATCTGTAGATAGTTTTTGTCATGGTCAACAACTATCAAAGAGGTCTTAGCTGATTCACCGATAGTCGGCCTTCAATGATGAAATCTCGTTAGGTTAACCATCCTTTGCAGTTTTACACAAGCCTCCCATGATTGAAGATGTAGTGCAAGCCAGGGTGAATGCTTTTGCAACAACATATATTAGGAATTTATAACTGCAGCTGTTACTGAGCACTATTCATTTCATATTCATATCAGATGATTCATATTGGCATTGGTTTCCCTGATACATTTCTATAGTTAGAATGCTTTCTGGAAAGATATCAAGTACTTACTGGAGGGATAACGTGAAGGTTGCCAACATCCCTAAGTGAAAGTTTCTGTGGCATTAACTAGATTCGAACTTGGAATACTCGGGTGGTCTGTTCATGTCATTAACCATAGCTGCCATGTTGTTGTTGTTTCCAAACCTATAATTTTATCAAACTTAAAGTTAAACTTATAATTTTATCATCAATCTTTTTTATTGTATATATAATTATGTATTTCTGACTGGATATATAATTATGTGTATTTTTGACTGGATATATAATTATGTGTATTTTTGACTGGATATATTTTTTTTCTCAATTATGCTATATATATATATATATATATATATATATATATATATAAGAAAATAAAGCTCTGCTTAAAATTGATCTGCAGATCAATCGTATACAAAATATACCATTTTGACTTAACACAACAGCCTACACTAGTTGTACCATTTTTTAACAGTACAGTCTGCCCTACAAATCAGACCGTAGCAGAAGAGGGAAGTTTGATTTCCAATCTATGGTCCCCCTCGCCAAAATTTCATGAGAAACACTCGTCTAGCTGAAAACACTATCAATAATTTCCCCTACTCTTTATCTGTGCCAAAACCTAAATGTAGAGCCCATGAACAAACTTTCTTTCTTAGAACAGCATGCCTGCAGAACTGTCTTCCATTTGCCTGCTTTCCAGCTAACTGCAATATGGCAGTCTTCAAGTCCAATGCAAACAAGTTCTTGATGAGCCGTTCCACTTAACAAATTTACCGAATTTCCACTACTACTAATTATTAGGATTATGATACTGTACACTCTTTAACCCTTATCCACAAGTGACCTCTGGGCCTTGATAAGTGGTGACTTCTATGTGAAAAAAAAAGGGACTTTATAACTACTGATAACGTCTAGAATTTCCAAAAGTTACCTATAAGTACTAACCAAACTCATTGTTAATTTTTGGTAATCCAATGTTGTCCGATGTGTTTTGAATGATGTTTCAGATGATGATGGTCACTAAACTGTGCTTCATACAGGGTGACCCCCATAAATGCCACCCATGGAATTGTTAATAAAATTCACAATATTCTTTCTGCAATCCAACCTTATTTGGTACGAAAATACTTCAGTCGACGCCTAACTTTTCCACCAAGTTTCTGTCATGAATGATGAACACAACTGGATACAATATGCAAAACTGTAAACGACTCTGACATATTTCTCTCCTGACACTGTTGTGATTTTCAGCTTAGGAATAGTCGGAATAGTAGGATTGTTTTGATAGAGATTTTATTTTTGGTGCTCCAACAAAGGAGGGATTGGACCTAGTAATTCACTCCTGTTCATCTGCTCATTTATTCGTACTTTTCTCAATAACCATGCCTTGGAATTTTTTGAAATTTTGCACAAACATGAGTCATGGTGAAAGTAAAATTTTTGCCAGAACGGATTTTCTGGAATTACTCTGATTGTCCTCCCTAGGAAGTATTATAGGGGTAAAATTGCCCCCAAATCATTCGTCCATTTGTTTGTTCGCACTTTTCTCAATAACTACGCCTTTGATTTAAAAAAAAATAAATATATTTGCACAAACATTAGTCATGGTGAAAGGAAATTTTTGCCAGATAGGGGGCATTTTAGAGGTAAAATTGCCCTCAGATCGTTTCTTTGTGAAAGGAGACTTCGCATGCTCGGCTTGTGTGTTTTTAAGATAATCCTACAGACAAAAATTGTGAGGGTGGATTATGGTCTGATGAATGTGAAGCTCATTGAAGACATTTCTTACTGATGAAACTACCTTGAAAGTATCCCCTCATATCATTGAATGATGATAAAAGACTGTTGGATAATCATGATTAACACTTCAACATCTTTACAATACATATTGTATTTTGAAATTAAATAATATAGACAGGGGTTAAGATGCCGAAAAATATTCTTACCCCAAAATATTTTATTTATTTGGATTTTTTCTGACTGCTATTCTCCTCTTGATTATTATTTTTGCAATGGTTTAGCCGATGTAACCTGTTTCCTTCCATGGGTACATCGTTTTGAACTTGGGGAATCTTTCAGTCATTTCGAACTGAACTCTTGTTTGATTATAGACCATTTTTAAGATAAATTTTACCTTAAATCCACCTACACATTTTTCTTTAAAATGACAGCTTTTATAAGTTTTCCACTAAGAATATCTCATTTACATTTGGTGGATAAAAGTAATTTTCGTGATAGAAAGCTCTGTATTATGCACTTTAAATCACTGGCTGCTAGGTTAGTACGCATGGGTGAAGAACAAATCTAATTATATCCGACTGACACTACCTTCCCTTAAATTTCTTTGTTGGTTCATAGTATTTTCACGCGGGGAACCTGACAGCGATTATCAAGATTAAATTTATGGCAAATATTTTGACAGCCACCCCCACTCACAAAATGGGGTGTCTATTCTGAAAGCCATTCTTAACATGGATATGTTGTGGGTGACTATTCCAAAAACCGTTCTTAACATAAGGTTGGGGGTGTCTATTCTGAAAGCTGTTAACATGAGGAGGTTAGGGGTTGGGCAACAACTGTACTTAAATTTTTCTGAGAGGGGTGGGGCATACTTCCACCGGGCAATGCCGGCTAACGGGTTCTGCTAGCAATATTTATTAAAAACAATTTCACACTTGTCTGGTCTTTCTAACCGTTAAATTTTAAATTGTTACCGTGTGTTTCAAACAGTGAATTCCTTTTTATTACATACGCATTCGACAGATGCCAAAATACTGTAATCGGACTTTTGACAACTACAAACATCTCAAGTCATGCTAGGGATTACCACCACTACTAAAAGGAAGAAAAAGAAAAAAAACAAAGCTGTCTAATTTCCTGAAAATGAATATTTTACTATTTAAAAAAAAAAAAAAAAAAAAAATTCAATTTTATTTTTAATAAATAGCAATATTTTATTAAAAACAATTTCACACTCGTCTGGTCTTTCTGAACATTAATTTTTTATTTTTTATTTATTTTTTTTTTTGTAATGAGTTTAAAATGTTAAAACAGTGATTATTTAAAAAAATTTTTTTTTTAATATGCAAATCCCAATCAAATCCCTATTATATTCTGTTTTGTATAATGGTATATGTTAACTTAGTTGTGAAAGATATCACAAGAATGCTGATGATTGTATTCGGTTTAACATGCTTACATGTGTTGGACAGCTTTTAGAAATTGACTTTCAAACGAACCTATCTCTGGCCAGGACTTTATTTATCCCTCTTTCTCTCGAGTCCATCTTCATCACTTCTTCCCATGTTTTTCTTGACCTTCTTTTATGAATTGACCCTCTTACTTCAACTGCTCTACATCTACTAAACCAAGAACTAATTTATTTTCTTAATGTGACCATACAATCAAAGTCTCCTGTTCTACACATATCTCCCTATGGTGATCAGTTTTAATCTTTCTTTGAGGTCATCAAAACTAAGACTTGCATTACTATTCTCATAGCAGTTCTTTCCATGCAGTGCATTTCCTCCACCCTCGCTGGCCTGATTTCTCTTTCATGCATTATTACACTGATAAACTCTTCCCTTAGTCAACACTGGTAACACATTACTGGTTAGTAAAGGCAGAGGTTCCTTGAACTCCATTTCCTGTAAAACGTTTGTAACAAACACTCATCTAACTACAATAACGGTCTATAATTTCCTTTACTCTATACTTGTGTCTAAAACTAAATGAAGATTCAAATGAGCAACGTTTCTTTCATAAAACTACCCCTTTGTGGAACACAACACCACTGGACTGCTTTCCAGCTAACTATAACACGGTCGCGTTGAAGGCTAATTGTAAACAAGTTCTTGTTGAGCCATCCTCTTAAATAATTAAACCATACCAAAGTTCCACCATAACCAATCAGCATGTTATCTTATTGGCTAGATGAAACTCATTAACTCTTATCCTTGAGTGACCTTTAGGTCTTGATAAACGATACCCACTCTCTCCCAGTAAAAAAAAAAAAAAAGAAAGATATCTATTCATAACTTGCAATGATTATAATTAAAAAAAACGTCTATAGTTGATTTATTTATTTTAGAAATTGCAGGCGCAAAAAAAAAAAAATGAATTGTTTCTCTTGTTTTAGTGATTTCTCAGCTATGTAAGAAGAAAATGAACACGGTGTTATTTTTTAAGGTTTTCTTTTTCATTTATAAAGTGGGGCATTGATTATTGAAGTCTGGCTTACTTCTTTGTGTTTCTTCAAATTGGAAATAATGGACATAGCAACATAGACATACAAACAGTTAAACTATTTTCTTGGTTAGCTTGTAAAACTAGACAGAATCAGGACAATGTCCTCAAACAGCTTTTCATTTTTTTTTTTTACTTATATATTTGCTTAATATTTAACATTGTTTTTGTACATTCTGTTTGAATGTCAAAAAATTAAAACATTCGAAAAACGATATTATAAAATGTATTTTTGGTTTGTGAAATGTCAGGTGAGTTAATTTTATGTGTGTGTGTATCTTCAATGTACGCAATTCATTCGTAAACTAATAAACGGATCATTGATTTTGGATCACAGCTGCTTAACATAAGCAATCTAATTATAATATATAATTAATAATATATAGTTAAATAATGTGGGCTATATTTAGTTTAATTTAGTTTTTTATGAAAGCAGCAAAGAATGGATGGAAGTTCTTTGTGAAAATTCAGATACCTCCAATTTTTTGGAAATTTTAACAATCAATTAATATTTTCCACACTTCAGATCTTGGACATATTTTAAAGGGTTTTTAGGGGCATAATATAAGAACAACTTCCCATTTAAAAATGAAAATATTTCAGATTTACATTAAAACTTATCCTTAGTCATTCCAAATCAATTGATAAATTTTTAGACATTTTCTTGAATCAAAATCATTTGAAAGATTTTGATCAAAATTAGAATAAACATTCTAGACACAAGGTTTATTATATCATGGTTTTAATCCTTGTAAGGAGACATAATTGGTACAAAACTGTTCTGTTTGAGGAATTTTATCCAACTTGGGACAAGTCTTCTTTTAGTTATATATTAGTATAATATACTTATGGCAAGTAAGCAACACAGAAATATTTGTTTCGTTCATGAAGGAAATCATTGCACATTTTGTCTTAATACTACTAAGCTTTACTCATGTATTGAACACTGTTGCAGTAAATAGCGAAACACACACACACACACATATATGCCACAGTAATACAAGGTTCCTTCAATAAGTTTCCAGACTTTTTCGTATGGGCACTTTTATTGTTAGTACACACATGAAACTGTATTCCTCTTCAAAGTAATCTCCTCCAACTGCAATGAATTTGTACTATTCAAACGTTTGAATAGTACAAATTCATTGCAGCTGGAGGAGATTACTTTGAAGAGGAATACAGTTTCATGTGTGTATTAACAATAAAAGTGCCCATTGATACACTCACACAAGAGGACTACCATGGGGCCATTCAAAAGTTGTTCAACGTCTGAATGGCCCCATGGTAGTCCTCTTGTATGAGTGTGTCAATGAGCCTCATCACAGCCTCTTTCATCTCCTACAATTATCTCCTAACGACAGCTTCTAAGGTTTTTCTTGAGCTTAGGGGATAACCAAAAGTTGTAGGGAACAAGGTCTGAACTGTAGGGCGGGTGAGGGACTCTCTTGATGCTCATCTTGGTCAAATAGTCTGAGATGGATGGAGTTGTGGACTGGTACATTTACGCAAATCTTCTGCATCTTCAGTTTCCTTGCGAATAATTGTGTTTTCAAGTTCTCACACTGATATCAAACTGTGCACTTATTGTCTCTAAAGACATATGATGGTCCTTCTCCATGAAATTCTTTATTTGGCCAATCAACTCTGGTGTTCTGACTTCCTTACTCTTCCCACACCTTTCATCAATTCTCACAGACTCCTTGCCTTCCTTGAATCTCTTATGCCACTGAAAAACTGATGCTTGATTCATGCAAGATTATCCAAAAGCAGTCTGAAGCATTCCGTACGTTTCTGAGTAATTTTTTTTCCAAGTTTTAAACAGAATTTTGTCTATCATTCTTCTAAAGTGTCCATGCGTCCAGACTGCAATTCTGAAATTCACCAGCTGTGACACTCCAGCTTTAGTAGGGCATATTCCGATTCTTGCTGTAACTGTTCATTTGAACCTGAAATCATAAGAATTAGTCGGTAATCTAATAAGATGTATAGCAATGACTTACTAAATTTTCAAGAGTCTGCGACAATTTTAAATGACTGTATAAAAAATCTGGAAACATATAGAAGGCATCTTGTATATATATATATATATATATATATATATATAATATATATATATATGTTTGTGTGTGTATGTATATATATATGTTTGTGTGTGTATATATATATATGTGTGTGTGTCTTGGAAGTTTTTTAACCTTTTAAAACTATACAAAAAAATTTTTTTTATCATCATTCGTTAGAAAATTATTTAGTCAGTAAGTCATTCAATAACCTACAATCACTGCATCAACTTGCTCTCTCGAATTCACTATAGTACGATTAATAATTTATTTTTAAGGGATCATCAGTTGTTTACCATGAAACACTGTTTCGGGGATTTACACACACACACACACACATATAAATTTGTGTATTGATATTCATATTAAAAACCCGTTTTTCTCTTTATTTAAAAAGAAAATACAACTTTGTTATATATGGGTCATGGAATTGCATTCATCTACAAAAGATCTGGCTAATTTTGCATATTCTTTTAAACATTCATTTTCATTAATTCCCTATTAGTTTTTTCCTGTTTTATGGGATGATGATCTTTAGTTAACTATTACGAATAATTATATTCATGCAGATATTCTACATCATTGATACTAATCGTTTGGTTTTGATTCTCGGAGGTGGTGCACAAGCCATTATTTTTTAAAACTTTTTAAATCCTTACTATATATTGGGTCCAACATTTTAATAAATACGAAATCTGCATTAATCAAAATATCATATTTAAGCGTAATTTATGACTGGGTAATGCTAGGCGACCTGCTAGTGTATGTACATATATACGCTTTCTAAGCTGCTTTAGGTGAGATTATTCTTAAAGTTGATTTCACTTCATTGTAAAAAATGAGTTATAGCATCTTTTTAATTTAGATAATTTTACAAATAAGTTTGAATCTAGTCAACATAGTTGGTTGTTCATATGATAATTTCTGAGTGATGTGGCACACATCAATTATGTTATATGTATATATGTTGGGTAGGTAGGTAGATATCTAACAAGATGATCCGAAAAAAAAAAAATATTTCACTAGTGTCAAAGCATCTATTATCTCTTTGTTTATTGTTTTCTATGAGAACTTTGTGAAATTTGAATACAAGGCAGGAATTAAAATTTTTTTATAAAGATTTTTGGTTATTAAGTTGCTATCAAATAGATGCTTCAAGACAGTTGCATTGATAAGATCAACGTACACATTTTTGTTGTAAATGCTATCTCTCAAAGCATATTTAAACGAATATGCCGCTTCTGTCTCCTAAAATCTAGTAAAGGGGGAGGAATTATTGGTAATAACAAAGTTGGAAAGATCTCGAAGTTTGACATATAGGCCCAAAGAAAGTCGGAGGTTACATCAGCCGAACTGTTGTAAGAATAACACTCAAGATGAGAACAGTAGTCTGAATAATTCAAATAATACAATTGAGTTGAAGATTTACAATTTATTGTAGAAAAGAAGTTACATATTTTTTTTCTGTGAGTCAATGAGGAGTACATGTGTTTTCAAAATATTTTCATTCATTTTGTAATTATAATTGCGCATTTTATTTGCTTTGAAAGAGTTTTGTGTGTTTATTAAGTGGAGTGTTTTCAGTTTGTTATATTGCTCCAAATTTTTAATAGGGTCTAATTTGTAGTTGGGAAACTCATTATTAACTAGTTTCTTTTTACATTTGAGTTTTTTACAAAAAGATTGTTTGGGAAGAAGAGATTCGTTTTGCCCAGAATATCACGTCTTTAATAATGGTTCCATTTAAATTTTTTAATGTAAAAGGTCGTTTTCAAGCTGAGTGTACGGGAGTTAGTGTAAATTTTCTAAATTTACTGCTAAAAGAAATTAAATGGTACATTGTACTGACAGTATACACACAACTCCAAAGATGGTCTGTGATAGGACTGAAGGTATTGGAGATTTCAAGACTCTTGATGAAATAATTAGCAAATTTCAGTTTCAGAAAGGCTCAAAAGTCGCTAAACAAGATATGTAGAGAAAAACTGTCTATAATATTCAATTAAATACTAGCAGGCCCTGTGAAAATTCCACAGCAAACTTTTTCATATGTAATGTACTGAAGTTGGCATTTCTGTGGATGTTCAGCATAAATAGAAATGCCCTGATATTAGTGTAGCTCTTTTGCTAAAGCTGCAAAAGTATTTATCTAAGTTAGCAGGGATGCCTGGCGTAGCCCGGTTGTAAAATACACTTAAATATATTTTAGTTTATGCAAATTTCGTATATATTATTAGTCAATTTTCTATCAATTCTTATGTTATAAAGTTGTGATTTAAAAAAAAAAATATATATATATATCCATAACTTGGATGCCGTAGCTTGAATTGAAACCAAAACTTATGAAGGTAAAATCATTTATTACAAAAAAAATGGAGGGTCATAACGATTAAATGACAGTCACTCAGAAGAAAAAAAGATTTAAGCATGACACAAAATAACAAACATGATATCATCAATATATAGATGCTGAGGTCCATCGTTGGAACAACAAATGGCTTACACTCAACGGAAGCAGCCTTGAATGACTCTGCCTGTTCGACCAGTATTCAGGACGTGAACTTGTTGGAAAGAGCTGGTATTTGAACAGTGTCTTCTCATTTAAGTAAAATCAATTAGTTTCGCTTATAGAAAGTTTTATTTCAAATTTTTGCTAAAATCAGGGTTAACAATTTTAATGAAAGAATGAGGATTATTTACAAACTGAGTACTTTCGATTCTGCTTCAAACATTCTTTGGAGTATTAGTAAAAAAAAAAACAGAACAAAATGAGATAAAAAGATAAAATTGATAAGTTAAATGCACAAGAGTTTAGTTTTTTTTTTTTTTTTTTTTTTTTTTTCAAGGTTACATACTGATAAATTTATTTTTTTCACATGAAATTATGGGATATTCATTTTTTTTTTCTTTCCTTTTTACTAATGAATCGCCACTTATCAAGGCTGAAAGCCACTCAAGGATAATGGTTAATGAGATCAATAGATTGGCAGTTAAATAATGAAATGTTTGGTTTGGTTTGGTTGTTTTGTTTTACACCATATCAACCCATTTAATACCGAATCCAGTTATTTTGGAAATAGTATTCATGCTGCATTCAGTTATTTTGTAGAATGTTTTTATTCTTCAAGTTCAATCGATAGTTTGTCGTGTTTGGTTTGGTAGTTTTATAATGGATTTTATCGTTTTTGTTCCCTGCCTTGCAGAACATGAATGAGTTTTGCAATGGGAGAGAGAATAGGGTTACAGTATTAATGTTTGGTACATTTAAAGTTAGAAAACTAGTCAGGAAGTGGGCGAAAGATAAAGGGGGAAATGGGTAGGGGGAAAATGTGTGTTGTTTTTGGTTTTGCACAACATAATTAAGTTTTGCAAAAGGGAAGTAGAAAAACAAAAAAACATCAATGTTGGGTGCATTTCATCTCAGGAAGCCAATATCTTCAGACAGCCTGATCTGGTAGCACCAGGAATAATGAAAGAATATTATGAGAAAATTAAAATTTGATTGATTACTTATGAGAACTGTTTATGACATTTGTTAGCATTGAAGACGGCCATGTTGCAGTCTGCAGGGAAGCAGTCACATGGTAATGTGTTTACCAGGTGGGAAGTTGTTGGAGAGAAACTTTGTTAATGTAAATTCTGTTTGGTGTTAGGCATACATAAGAAGTATGTAGTATGCAATCTTATAGAACTATGCAAAATTGAAATTTTTTTGAATGTTGATCAGGGTTTATGACTTCGTTTGTTGATTTTAATAATTTAACCCTACATCGTAATCTGTATTGGTAAAAATTAGTCATGTTTGTGAAAGCATCAAAAGTTTTAGCTATTATATATCCTCATTCAACCTAACCTTGACTTTTGCTCTAGAAATATTGGCCATTTGATCCGCCATCTTCAGTTCAATTTGTTGTTTCCACTTTTATAGAATACTGCTAGCGTTATAAGGGTCACTTTAAAATAAGCTGATGATGACACTGTATCTTGCCTGAGTGATATTACGCGATCTGGAAACTGAAGCTGCTTTCTCAAGTCAACCAGTCGCGCAGAAGAAAAGACTGCGTATTGATTTGTTCTGTGACTGATAACACTCTACGCCTGACAAATAAAACGCTACCCTGAACGTGAACATACTTGTTCGTTATGTCTCTAAGGTGACCTCTGTATCTATCTTCAGCAATTGATTAATGCCAACTGCTCTTCCCTACGGACATCAGCATCAACTGCTTAATAGTTGCTTTGGTTACTCCATCGTGGGGGTATAGCAAACATTTTGAAGATGCTTTTTCCTATGATATAGAGAGATGTATGTTGGTATGATGACGTTGACATGTCCCTTAACCCACTGGGGTCGTGGGGGCGCTGCATTATTTCGTACAGCGTGTTTGGGGCAAGAATAGCCTGGTGGCGCCCATCCCTCTCCAGACTCCAAGCACATACAGCACCTGATATTACCAAATGGTCATCCATTTTAGTATTTGCCAGGCTCAATGTTGCTTAACTTCAGTGATCTTACAGGAACCGGTGTATCAACGTTATTATGCCATATTAGGCCTATAGTAATCTAATATATGAAGCATTTATTTTGATAGTATTATTATTCAAGAAACAAAATATTTGAACAGAGAATATTCTTGTCAGGCATCATATTGTGTATTAATTTTTTTTTTTTATTTGTAATATTTAAATTAGAATAAAGACTTTGTTTTGCTTTGACATTAATTTGAGTAAATAAAATCTCTTTTAACGATTAATCTTGCAAATTTTGTTTTTCTGTTAAAAATTGAAATCACAGAAAAGTGCATATTTTATTTTTGGTTTCTGTAACATTTTTCTTTGGATTTATATGCTTAGTTTTAACTGCTCTGGTCCTAGCCGGTCTCATGACAAATGAACTTGTATTAAACTCTCCCCTCCCTTAAAGAATGTAATAATGATGAGCAAGCATGTAGTACATTACTACTTCCTAAGGAGGAGGTAATTCTTGGGAGAATGGTATAATGAAAATAAGATATTACGATATTCCCCTCCCCCCACAAAAAAAAAAAGGGCAGCTGTGCATGTAATTGTGAGACAAGGGTTACAATCTCCAATCACACCTCTCTTGAATCGGCACTGTTTGAGTCCAGAGGCAAGAAGTCCAGGACGACTGGAAACAATGCTGAGATGAGCGGAGAGCACATACAGCACCTGGAAGTCCCAAATGGTCACCATTTTGTACTGATGAGGTTCAACATTGCTTAACTTCGGTGATTCAGTAGGAACCGGTGTGTCAACGTGATTATGCCGTACGTGGAAAGATGATACAATAACATAAGAAACTGCTCCCTCCCCAGTGAATTGAGCACTGAAAAATAGTGCATTAGTCTAGAATAGTGTAGTGAATTGAATTGAGCATCAAAAGATGTTAATAGAAGTAATAATTCGGACAGACAGACAGATACCAAATCTCCATTTATAATATATATGATATTGACACTTCAATAAAAAAAAACGAATAAACCCATAAAAACATGTAATTATTGGAAACTTGATTAGACATTAGTTAAACTTGCCACATGGATGATCTGGAGAGGAAATCAGGAATAATTTTCAATTAATATTATTTGATTGAATTTTGTGTCCAATCAGTAGATGATAAACTTTTTTTTTTTTTTGTCCGACTTTAAAAGAAAATCATAGAAAATTAGTATTTGTGGATATCATGTTAATTCATGCGGCATCACCCATCAAGGCTAAAAGTCACTCGAGGATAAAGGTGAATGTGATGGATGAATTGTTAGGTGAATGATGGATATTATGAGAGGATTGGAAATGATGAATGGAATGAACAATTTTATTACTTATGAGGATGATTTATGGCACGTACTTGCTGACGTCCATGTTGTAGTTTATAGAAAAGCATTCCAGCCATAATGTGTTCTGCAGATGGAAGGGTCTTTGTAAAAAGGAACTCTGTTCATTTTATACAACTACGTGTTATTAAATAGAGAATTTATAACTGAGATGGCAATTGTTTTAATAACAATATTTAACTATTACTGTCTGGCCGTATCGGATCTAAATATTGCTTTTCTTGATCATTGACTCCTTTTGCTGCGCATACTTAGCCATTAATTATCAGTAATTAAAAAAAATATACATATACTCAATATCTGAATTTAAAAAATTGTCAGCTAAATATTCCTTGAATAAATAAAACAAATGTCATATTTCAAATTTACTTAAAATTATATCCATCAGGTGTATATTAAAATTATCTTCTATAATATAAATCTCGCCTGTCTGTTTAAATGTATGTTTGTATGTCTGCCTAAAACTTTCGACAGAGGCGATGGATCTTCACGAGATCAATATAGTTTTGAAGCTTGACTCTTTGGATGACAAATTGGCTAAAAACATTCAACAAGGAGGAGTCGTTTTTTTTTTTTTTTTCCCCGATATTTTCGAAAGTCAACCTCTCTTTTCAATGACTAGCCTTAATTTAAACATCTTCTGCTGTTACGCCCATTGTCAAACCAAAGACATCACTTTATTTATTTTTTTATGTTCTTTTCCTCCTTTGTGGTACGGGTTCAAGCCTGCTTGCCTACTACTTTTTTTTTTTTTTTTGCTCAACACACACTTCCAAGCACCCGGGCAACGCTGGGCATCCAGGCTAATGTTAAAATAAAAATTGAAATAGGTTTTTAAAATTGGTTTAGTTGATGTAACGACAGAATATGATTTTAGAACAATTCATTAAAAAAAAATTCAAAATTAGCTACAGTTAGTTAATTTTGCATTACATGCATATTTTATCTTTGCTGATAGAACGATCTCAGTTTATAAACTCCGTATAAAACATTTATACAGACATGAATACATGCATTATTATCATTATTATTAGACAGGTTATTGCATCTATTTTGGCTCGACAACAATATTTAAATATATTCTACTTAAGTCAGTTATCATCTCAATTGTCAATTTTCTATTAAATAATATTCATTGTTAAATTGTTTGAGGATTTCATTTTCAATTATTAAACATTTTGTTTATTTCTTATCCTTTAGTAGATTTTAGCCTACGTGGATACTAATTAGTAAGAAAAAAATTCCACTGTAAATTTTTAGGTATGTCTTTTTTTTTTTTTTTTTTAATACTAATTACCGTTTATCAAGGCCCCCAAACCACTTGAGAGTTAATGAGTAACACCGTGATGATTAATAATGGTGGAACTTGAGTAGTGTTTGATTATTTAGAATGATGGCCCAACAAAAACTTGTTTACATTAGACTTTAAAATGACCATGTTATAGTCAGCTGAGGAGTAGCCCTTCGGTATGTGTTCCATAGCTGGGTTGCTCTAGGAAATAACTTTTGCTCATGGAATTTTCGTTTAGTTTTAGAAAACGAAAGCAATTGACAGTTGTTATATCTAGACAAGTGGCTGCAGAGAAGGGGGGGGCATAGATAGAAATTCATTTGAACACCTGCCATGAAAATAACAGCAGATGTCATTGTCCATTTTGACCCTTAACCTATAAGAACATCTAATAGATCATTTGATCAGTTTTTATATGCAAATCATCAGTTATTATCAATAGTAAACGTAATAGTTGGAGCAAGACATAATTGTCATGATGCCAATTTTTGGTGTGAAAGAATTCAACAAGATGGGAAGAATTTGCAACTAGAAGCTTATTCATAATTTTGACTAAAATAAAGTAGCTATTCATCTTTAATCTTTTTCTTACAAAGGAGTCCCCTCTTATCAAGGCCCGGAAGCCACTCGAGGATAAGGGTTAATGAGCGTACGGTAGTAAATGGGGTAATATCATAGTAATCGTTAGCAGTGGAAATTTGGTAAATTGGATTACTTAAGGGGACGGCTCGTTAAGAATTTGTTTACATTGGACTTGAAGACAACCATATTGTAGCCAGTTAGAAAATAGAACAGTTCCACAGGTGTGCAATTCTAAGAAAGAAGCTTTGTTCATGAAATCTATGCCAAAATGTTGAAACAATTCTCAAGAGAAGAACAGTAGTCTGGATAATCCAAATAATACAAAATAAGAATGTATTGTATGATTAACTGAAGAACCGATTCATTTAGGATTTTTAGCAACTTGAGCTTCCAATGTCTGAAGGTATTGATGGACGATCAAACCAATATAGTCTCTCTTTTTTTTTTTTTTTTTTTAACTATATATTACGTATGCTTTAATAAGTATTGTTTTTGTGTTAATATGGAAGCAAGCTATACATTTGAACCATTAGGTTTAGTGTGTATAATTGAAGGCCTTCTTTTGATGAATGAAGGCCAAGTGATGTTTTCATCTATTCTTCTCTTCATGTACAGCTGCCAAGATTTCTTTAACAGTAAAGAAAAGAAAAAAAAAAAACTGCACTTGTGAAGATCAATCAAAATACGTTTCCTTTTGCTGTCAAAACTGCTGTTTCTTTCTTCTTTCAGTACTTTTTTTACTTTTCTTGTGTAATCTTGTCTAACACCACTATCTGCTTTTCATTGATTTGAAAAAAAACATTTTCTTCAATTTCAATTTTATAGATCCTTCACAAAAAAACTGCCTACCTTTTTATAAAAGCTTTATAATTCTTGTATGTCCATCCCTTCTCCTCTCTTTTGTATACTGCGAACATGATTTTGGGACATTTCCATGGCAAATGTAAACAAAATTGAATTTCCGTTGTGAAAATGTATTTGTACATGTTTCTATTGCGGCTCCACTTGTAGTCTCCCTCATTTTAAAATTATGTTTAAAACACCTGAAAGTTCAGAATAGACGACTGAAATGATTTTTTTTTTTTTTTTTTTGTAAATGCCTGCTTTCACTTGGTTCTATATATTTGTTTCGGCATATCCCCTGGAGAGGAGGTTGGGTCAGTTGCATCCAGAGAATTTATTGATCCATCAAAAAAACAGATATGAGAATTAGCCAATCATCATTCCAGTGGCGAGCCCCAAAGAGGCAAGGGATCAGTTCAGTAATCCATTTCACTGTTCTAAGCTAGTTCTCTTAGCTGATCTCCACATTTTTTCTCAACTCTGAGCAGCGACTGGTTTAATGGCTTTGTGGATGAAATCATCTGGATTGCAACAAAAAGTGTGATCAAACCAACGGAGACATCTTGAAAGAAAGGTTTGCTGCTGAGAGGATATGTTGCAGCAATAAAAAATGATGGCATTTGAGATGAACTGTTGTCAGTCAACATGAAAGCTGGGACATAAGCAGTAGTGATTGAACATCTCCAGCTTTTGTAGTTACTTGTTAGATCTTACATCATTTAATCTATAATATAAATCTCACCTGTTTGTTTAAATGAATGTATATATGTATGCCTAAAACTTTCAACAGAGGCGACGGATTTTCACGAAATTGGTATCATTTTGAAGCTCGGATGACAAATATCGAAAAATTAGCCAAAAACATTTATTCCTTCATCCTCAACTGAGCAGTTTTCTAAAAGAAGGGGTTGCATTGACTTTGCCTAATTTTAACGTTCCGAACGTCCGGTCGCGTCATGGAGTAGCTGTAAGACGTCAGATTTTCTTTCACTTTCTTTTCTGCCTTCGCGTCACGGGTTCAAGCCTGCTTGCTTACTACCACTTTTTTTTTTTTGCTTAACACACACCTCCAAACACCCAGGCAATGCCGAGCACCCAAGCTAGTAAATCGTAAATGCAATTTCATGTTCGTACATACTTTCTTTTTTTTCTAAAAGGTGGGAACAGCCCAATTGCTCAAGATGTAATGCAAAAAATATTTTAAAAATATTTCATCTGATGTCACAGTTGCATCAGACATAAAAGTTAAGCTCAAGTATACTTTCTTGGTCTTTGGTTAAAGTGTAGCATCTGATCTGTTTAAAAATGGTTCAATAATATGCAGTGGCATTAATGAGGTTCAATCATAAAACAGAACTGTCATAAACTCTGACAAGTCTTTGGAAAATAGAACGCCCACCCTCCACCCTAATCAGATATTCTATTAACCAGAGTTCTTAGTGACACCATGCTACAAAAAACAAAAACAAAAAAAAACACAAACTGATTCCATGCCTGGTAAAGACATATATCGTCAAAACTAAATTAATTTTAATTTTTTAAATAAATAAATGTTTATTAAAAAATAAATAAAAAAAATTGTTGTATTGGCTTTTTACAAATTTTAATTCAGAAAGGAACTAATTTTGGATCTTGTCTAAAAAAAAAAACAAATAAAAAAACAAAACAAAAAAACTCGCCTTTCACACTTTTTTCTGATTCAAATACAATCTAATCCAAGTTCAATGGATGACTCAACAGATCCCATTTTTTTTTTAATTTGAAAGATAAGGTTGACCTAGAATCTTTGGACATGGTTACAATACAATTTCACAGATTGGACGAAGAAGCCATTCGTTAAGTAGATTAGATTTGAATCTAAAATCAATCTTGAATACATCATCCCTAAAGCAAATTGTTAATGCATTTCTATATTTGTAAAATCCTAAAAATAGTCTCATCACGTCATGTCTCTTTCCCTTAAAGTGAGTTAATTCGATATTAGCAAAAGACATTTTTGTATGTAAGATTCCTAAATGTTTTTTTCTACTTGTGCTATTGATAATAACACGCGATATTTCCATGACAATAGTGATCTTGATTGATGGATCCGATTCCATTACAGTTTCCACAAAAGAATTCTATTAGAGAATCGAAGGAGGAATTTTCCAGGCAATGTCTCTTGTGACATTAAATGGCTTGAATTAGGAAAGCTAGTCCATCAATTTAAAGTTTAAATGTATGAAAAAAGAAAACAAACAAAAAAAAAAAATGAATACATCAGTTAAGCTTTGCTATACTGTGAAGTATGTGTACAAATGTTATTTTATTTTTATTTTCTTTTTTTTTTTTTTTAAATTTTAGAGATAAGAATTAATAATTAATAAATATATTTGTGTGTGTGTGTGTGTGTGTGTGTGTGTGTGTGTGTGTGTGTGTGTTGGCTATTCTCATTTTGTTCATGGCTGATGAAATGAGAGCAATCTGACCTTGTGGATTAAATGAATGGTACTATTAAAAAATCAGGTATTTAGCAGAGAAACTAACAATGAAGAAAAGGGCCCAAAATTCAAATACATAAATGAATGTTACCAAAGGCAAGATAAATGACTCTTCTACATAGCTGGATAAGTTTTGTGCATTTTTTTACGGAATTTTAAGCGTTTATTCAGTTCGAAAGACGAGTAGTGTCCAGTAGGTAAGTGAAAAGGGCAATCAAGATGGCCGATGAAAGCCTGCTATGTTCATAGTGTTGACAATGTTTCAAAAATTAAAATACTGATAAAAATCCACCATATTAGTGTCACGAAGTATCACAGTAAAACTTATTGGGTGGATTTTGAGACCGTTATTTTCAATGTTCACCTGGAACTATAAAGATTCAATGTATCTATCCACTCTGCCATGGGCTCCGTGGCGCAGTGGATAGAGATGTTGAATGTCTACAGTTCCAGGTGAGCATTGTCTGAAAATAGTGGTTTCAATCCTACCAAAAGTTGGCCAGAGGCTTAGTTGACCAAAACGTCATGAGACGACACCAACTATGGAAGGCAGTAATTGCTGAGAATGCAGTTAGGAGATTCGGAGTTCCTATCCTGTCGCGATTACAACCTGACAAAGGCCAGAGGAATAGTTGGCCGAAACGTTGTGAAACAACAACTAGAAGATGAGGATAATAGCCTGCAAATAAATAAACGAATGTATACATTGCTCGTCTCATCTTCATAATTATTTTTTTTTAAGTTGAACAATGAAGAAGATTGGAAATGATGTGTGTAATGGTTAGAATTTAATTATAAGTATTATCGTTAACATGGTTTGAAAACGATGTTGTAATCAGTTGAACAACAATAGCAGCATGGTATTGTCTTACATGAATGCAAAGTTCTTGGAAAGTAACTTGGTTTATTGCAGCTTTGTTTAGTTTAGATACACATAAGGAGAAAGTTTCTTTGCAGTGGTTGTAGATAGACGAGATATTGCTTTGAATGTGTTACAAGGGGTAACCAGATATTGATGCTCCTACTGATTGTACCTACTATGAAAATATTGATAGCGAAAGAATAGCGACATCCTTTTTGCAAGAAAAGAGAATGTAAGAAAGAGAATAAAGATCATTCCGCCCACTAGATTGTGAAGTCAATTTTGTACTTTTGAAAGCTAGGAAGTTCTAAGCAGTACCTCCTCAGGGTTGCTTCTTCAGCTATTACTTGCACATTCCTCTCTGGTAAATGGTAATAGAATTAATTTTAGTTTCAAGTTTCATGTGCCCTTATGGAACAGATTCATTGCTCTACAAGCACATGAATAAATAAAAATTCCATTTCTTAGGTGGCAGGTGATTGTGTGAAATGAATGCACATTAGCATTGGAGAGCACACGCAAAACTCTGTGCAGAAGATTGCATGTTTGTATCACTATACACATAGATTAAAAAAAAAAAATTGTCCCAAAACAAATATATAACAGATAAATGTTATCATAGGTAACAAGTTACTTTTCTACCTAACTGGATAATTTTTTAGTGTTTTTATTTAATATAAAGTGTTTATTCGGCTTGAAAAACAGTATTTACCAGTGTATTTGAAAAATGCAAATGGCGACGGACTCTGTGTTGAATATGTAAGTTTGGGAAAATGAGTTAAAACTAAAAAACTATACAAGATACCGTTAGAAACCCATTCAATATATGTTACTGTAACATAGGTTGATAGATATTCAGTGGGTCTCTAACAGTATTTTGTACAGTTTTTTAGTTTTATCTCATTTTCCCAAACTTCCGTATTCAACATAGTCCGCTACCATTTGCATTTTTCAAATACATCGGTAAACACTGTCTGTTTTTCGAGACGTATAAACACGTTACATTAAATAAAAACGCTAGAAAATCATTCAGTAAGGTAGAAAAATAATTTATCTTGCCTTTTATTTGTTATATATTTGTTTTTTGACATTTTCAAATCTAAGTGTATAGTAATACAAACCGAATATTTTATGTTAATATATTCCAAGTTGATGCTAATCGTGTTGTACGCTATGCTTGCTAAAAGAGACTGCATTATTTCTATGATTTGCTCATAGCAACAAATGCACCTTTCTTAATTTAGTTTCCGAATAGACCTGAGCATACACCTTGTGCATTAATGCGTCTTAAGGGGACATAGATGTCAGGAAATCAGTTTTACTTACAATTAGAACGATACCCGTCCCAGGACTGGCAAAATTCCCCAAACAGAACAGTTTGCACCACTTATATGTTCCCTTACGAAGATTAAAATCAAGATAGAATGATATTAAACTTTATGCCGACAATCTTAATTCCAATGTTGATCAAAATTAATCATGATTTCTATTCAAGAAAATCTCTCAAATTTAAGACTTAAACTTTAGGATTCTTAAGAAGAAATTGAAATTCAAGGAATTCTGCTTAATTTGTGGATTATAATCATTCGTCTAATATAATGCAATTCTGAAATATGTAAATTTCAATTGAAGGTTGTGCCTCTTAAAGCTCTTTAAAATACTTTAAAACTAGCAGTGATGCCTGGCGCAGCCCGGTTGTAAAATATGCTTAAATATATTTTAATTTATGCATATTTCGTATATATTATTATAGTCAATTTTCTATCAATTCTTATATATTATAAAGTGCATCAGTTTGAACTGAAACCAAAACTTATGAAGAAAAAAAAAACGTATATAGTTTAACCCGGATATAAGAAACTCATGACCCGGGCCCTACAACTCTTGCATCTGGGTTACACTGTGCATTAACACAGACTCACGTTTGGGACCAGAAAAATCTCTCTTATATCCGGGTCACACTATATATATATATATATATATATATATATATAAACTTTAGTTCCTTCAGCTATAAAACCAAACCAAAACTTAAGAATTCTTGGTAAAATTATTTATTACAAGAAATCGAAGGTCATAACAATTAAACTGAAGAAAAAAAATATAAGCGTGACGCACAAAGTAACAAACACGTTATCGTATTAACATATAGATATTAAATTATGGAATATTTTTTAATTGCTGTCTAATATCTATTATTCAAATTTCACAAAAAATTGTAGGTATCTGGATTTTAATGAAGGGGTTTCACCTCTTTATACCACCTTTTACATGAAACTAAACATAGCCCACATTATTAGCCTTTATACTTGGCAGTTAGTTTTACCAGTTAATCCTGTACACACAAATATATAAACATACATACCTAACTTTATATAAGTAGAGATTATATGTAGGATGCTCAAATGTTGAAATCAGTTAAAATCTGTTTAGGCACCTACTGGGAAAAAACCAAAACGATATATACTGTGAGGTGTTAATATGATGAAACTATGAATCATTTAGTCGAAAACGTGACACTGAGTTTGTAAAGGAAAAAAATGAAAGTGTAAATTTTACTGTGGAGAAGTATTTGACAATTCTCTCGGGTATACAGTGAGCAACATCTTAACCAGGTTTTGATGTTGCCTCGAGATTGTGGTAGCGACTTTGAGCAAACTATTTCCCTTCATTTTTTTTAGATGCAGATTGAGTACTTGTATTATTTGGATTCATTGGATTACTGTTCTCATCTTGTCATTTTCGCAGCGTTTCGGTTGATGTAACCTCTGATCTTCTTCAGGTGACTTTTCTCAAACTCTGGATAGAGTTCGACAGAAGCCTTCCAGTCAGGGCTGACGGAACAAGAGCGTGAAATAAAGAGTTCCATTTCAAATTCCGTCCAAATTCCCAAGTTCAACAGAAACATTCCTAAGTTCAACAAGGTACACCTGGAGGTTGGTGGGTTGATTTAGCTTCCTATGAAGGGGAGTTGGAAGAACAGTTTCTGATGGTTAGTTGTTTTATACAAGTCCTGGAGGTGACTAGTTCTCGGTAGACAGTTTTTGAGTTGTTCAGGTTCCTGATTTTATAATTTTGTAGCCACAGAGCAAAAGATTCTTATGTTTACACGAAGAAAACATATGCAAGTTTACTAAAGAAAAAGGTTTAATTTTTATGGGAGCAATTCTGGTTTCTGATTGTTTGGTAGCATAACATGAATTTTCAGTTCCTAGCAGCATTGTTTATAAATAGAATCTCCCAACTGTGAGGGACCATACCCCCATTATTAATCAGAAATCCTATTGACAGAGTACAAAATAGACTTCATGGCTTAGTGGGGGATGCCCTTTTCTCTACCCTGCAACCTCTCTCCCACAGAAGAGATGTTGCGAGCCTATCCTTGTTTTATCGTTATTTCCATGGCAGGTGCTCGTCTGAACTCCAATTTCTGGTTCCCTCTCGCCAATCTTTCACGAAAAACACCCGTCTAGCTGAATCCACTGTGAAAAATTTCCCCCACTCTATATCTGTGCCTAAATCAAAACGCGGATTCCATGAACAAAGCTTCTTTCTTAGAACTGCACGCCTGTGAAACTCTGTTCCGTCTGCCTGCTTCCCACCGGACTACAACTTGGATGTGTTCAAGTCCAACATTAACAAATTCCTAATGAACCGCCCCCTTAAGTAAACACTTCATCAAATATCCACACTAACGTAATGTACTTGCAATAACCCTTATCCCTGAGTGGCTTCCGGGCCTTGATAAAAAAAAAAAAAAAAAAAAAAAAATTACAACACGTTATGAGAATATTAAATTTACACCATAAGTGGTCTCCAGTCACATGGAGATCTGGTTAAAGGTGATGACAACATCAGGTTTTTGCAATTCTTGCAGGGCAGTGTCGACGTCCTCCTACATTTAGTGTTTGGTATTCCCAAATGGTTACCCATCTGATCAGGCTCAACGTTACTTAACTTTGGTGATCTAGTGAGAACCAGTATTTCAATGTAATTATGTTAGATGTGGGTTGCATGTTTGTCATGGTGGTACATGATTTTATCACCTTTGACTGTTACTCTAAATGTTCTTCGGCCTGCCCTTTTCTCACCTGAGATGGGTGTACATATATTTATTCAATCTGAGCTTTGTTCAACATATCTATACTACTGCAGGTGGTTATAACACAGCTTACTTCAATCTGGACACATTCAGCCTGAAAAGCAGGAAGTCTGAACTTTGTCGTCAAGAATCACACCAATTAATAAAAAAATATATGATTAAGCCTGCTGTTTACTCTAATATTTTTAACAAGAAATTCTGCTAATGCATATATTATATATATCTTACTCTGTCCCCTCAGAAACTACTGAGCCAATTTGGCTTAAATGTTGTATGGATCTTTGATAAGGTGCAATGAATTAAGTATTATGGTATCTATTTAATGCATGATTTGAAATTAAGTGATTAGTATTTAATACAAAAAAAATGAGCACAAATTAACCATATTCAACCATTTATTTTGCATAAAGCATTCATTCTAACTCAACGGCTATAACGTTTGCCTGGTTTTAACGGATGAAAAAGTATAATATCTGGTATTTAGATAATTTGGGTTTACATTATAAATACAAAATGCTTCAAAAGACTCGTATAATGAATACAAAGATCTTAATTGTCATTAAAAGTATAATGGGAACACTTGGACAAAAACTTGCACTAGTTTCAAATCTAATAGTAGGTCCCATATTATTGATCAAGCTCCAACCTGTTGCATCCCTGTGCTTATTTTACAAGTACTTTAATGGAATGTGCTCTGATGAACTCATAGAACTTGTGCCCCCTCGACATGCATGCTCTCAATTAATCTGACAAGCAACAACCCTTTCACTGTTGTGGTCCTTATATGCCAGAAAACGTTCTATTCTAGAAGTTTCTTCCCTCAAACTGCTAGATTTTGGAATTCTCTCCCTGGTTCTTGCTTCCTTGTCTGTACTAACATACAGAAGTTTCAATTTAATATGAATAGGAATCTTGCTGCTCGACACCCACACCCCCTTGTTAGACATGATGCCAAATAGTAGCCCCTTATATCCAAGTGATAATAGACCTTGTTTATGGTGAAAAAAGAATTTTTTTTTAAATCGTTCATTGCGTAAAGCTGAACGTTTTCTTTAGCAGGAAAATTTCTTTTCTAATCATCAGCATCATATTTAGTTTAACGTCCATTTTACATGTTGACATGTGTTGGATGACTTTTAAAAACGGAACTTTCAAACACTCCTATCTCTAGACATATTCTTTATATTTATCCCTCTGAATCTGAAGTCCATTTTCATCACTTCCATGTTTTCCTAACTGTTCTACATCTAACTATTGTACTCTCATCCAGTCTATCGATGTGCCTATACCATTGAAGTCTTCAGTTCAGCACACATTTCTTTCTATTGTCCAGATTTAATTTTCTCCTGAGATTAATAGATCTAAGCCTGTCTTTAAGACTTACATTATACATCCATCATATCATTCTCATGCAATTTTTTTATACTTATGTAAAGATGTATATAAGAGAGCTCTCACTGGAATACAATTTTGTAAACATTCATATAAAAGCTAGGTTAGCTGCAAATATGAATATATTGATATAATTTGTCTAAAAACATCCATAAAACAGTTATGTTAGTTACATTAACCTATTTTGAGTGTTTCCAGTATAATTCTATTGATATATTATTCAAGTTATAATTTTAAATTATTCACTCAGTGTTATCTACATTTCCTCAGGTTGTTCAAGTTTTAACTATTTGAAATTTTTTTTCTTTTTTTTCTTCTTTTTTTGCAAATTAATTTTTTTTTTTTTCTTTTTCAAAGAATATTCTGTATACATGTCATTTTTCTGAATCACTAGTTTAATTTATTTTTATATTTTTTAAAATTTATTTTTATTTTTTGGAAATTTTTTTTAACGATTTTAATGTCAAGAATCATTTACTTCTAGAGACAGAATAAGATTATGTTGTTTGAAGTTGGCCATTTTGTTTTTCAGTTTCCAAACTTTTATGATTTTGTGATAGAAATAACCTTTTCTCCCTCGGGTTATTACATTTGATTGAGCAGTTTCTTCATGAATTTATAAAACTTGTTATCATAATTATATTCTGATGATGTCTCATATTGTACTGCATTTCTAATTTGAGAACTGCAATTATCATTGCGAAATTAAAGTTGATAACATGATACGCAACTGAAATATGAACATTGCTAAAGAATATTCAAGTAGAAAATGCTCTTGTTTTTCTTCCCGGTTAACATTTCATTTTTGTTTCATATCTTTATGTGATAAAAACACGAATGGATTTCCTTACAGAATGTGTCCAACGATGAATATCTTATTTCAAACTTGATAGAACAATAATCATTTTTTCCAATTGAAGCTTAAGACGAACCAAGAAATGGAACTTCATCTTGAGATTTGCGGACGTGTCTAATAGATATATATTTAACATTAAACTGTAAAACCATGTGTATATGTGTGTATTTTTTTCTTTAAATAAGTAATAGGAATAGACACGTAAGTATATATTGATTTTCGGAAAATGTTTCTTTTATTTACATGGTTTTACAGTTTATGTTAAATAGATTAGTGAGCTGTGAAACTTTTGGAAATATTGTTTTTTTCTACGTGGTGATGAAACCCAAGTTTGTGCAAATTATAAGTTGATAAGCAGTTATATTCTTATACCAAAACTGGAGACTGAAACAATTATATGTAAGGTGTTACCAGTGAATGGCAAACTTTCCAAAACTGAGTAAATACTTGTCTATCCCTAATTTATAATTAGTCTATATTTACTCAATATCTATAATGGTCTAATCTATAATGTATCTATTTACTAGTGTTGAGACGATTAATCGGAATCAAAAAAATTAGAAGATTTGGGGAAATTGGAAAAATTGATGCCTATTTTCCGATGACAAAATGATTCTTTTGTCTTTTTTTTAATTTGATTTGATTTAAAGTAAAATCTTCCATTGCTGCTAATAATGATAAAATAATAAATATTTATTGATTTTATTATATCAGCAAAGCTAAAATCGATAGATCACTCCACAAGTGTTTTGACGTTTAGGAAAATATCTGCATATTTAACACGTGTTTTTTTATGAAAATCAGGGAAAAGAACAATTTATAGTTAAATAATTAGAGATTTATAAAGAATTGGAATCGGGAATTTAGCACAGAATTGGTAATTTTATCAGAATCGGAAAAATATTGGAATCGTCCCATCACTAGTATTTACGTATATTTTTATACAAAACTAATTATCAAATTTGTATACATTTATACAATAAATAAATAATTATTCTTTTTCTATCCTTTGCAAATGATTCACATTTTAGTATGTTATTATGGATGATAAAAGAGTTTGGACCCTTAAAATGCCCGGTTTATTTAAAATTACCGTGGATTGGGGAAAAGAGTAATAGACTTTCCAAACAGATTCGCAGAAGTATTTACGACTGCTTTAATTCTGTGTCCTTGAATTTGGTATATACTACGAGACCTGCTTTTCCGTCTTTTCGCAAGGATAGTTTGCCTTACATCCAAAATAGCAATATTGTATATCAATTTAAATGCCAGTGCGATGCTGGTTATGTTGGGCAAACATCCTTGCACCTTTTGACTCGTATAAACCAGCATGTTCCATCGAAGATCAGACAATGTAGGATGGGGTCAGGTGGTCTCCCTCCTTCTGCAGCCTTGGACTCTGCTATTGGCCAGCATTTGGCTGACAACCCGTTCTGTGCCAATAGATATAAAATGGATTGGTTCGAGGTGCTACATAGAGCGGACTCCAAAAACCATTTAAAGATTTTGGAGTCTGTCTATTGCGGTGCGTCAACCTTCTTTGTGCCGGCAAAAGGAAACATCCAACGCATTGTTTCTCTTTGGGGAACTTTGAATCTTTTCTCCCGCTTTTTTTTTTCCTCCCTCATTGTGCCAATATTTTAATCGTTTTTAAACGTTAATAAATTTATTTTAGTGTCCCCGTAATTTTTGGCACATTTAATAAGTTCCCCATTAGAACTCTTTATTTTTCGACACAATGTTATTTTGTACGCTATCGATTTTCTCCTGATGAGATGATAGCCGAAAGAGCTCTCGAGAAACTTCCGCTTATTTTCAAAACTATATATATATATATATATAAATATATATATAGTCATTTATCACTCCTATCGTACTGGTCCTGAATATGACCTTAAACTATATCCAGTGGTGAGGCCCCAGCTTGCGGGCTTTGGGGAGTGTGGAGCCACCTTTTAATTACCATTGCTCCCAGGTCCACTCTGACCCGGAGTGGTAGTACCTGTTAGGGTCCCAACTATGGTTTGAATAGAAACTGATTTGAAAACAACAAATATATTATATTAAAAAATTTTTCTTCAAAATCTTTGGATTCGGCATTAAATAACCCGAAAAGGGTTGATATGTCGTAAAACAACCAACCAACCTATCGTACTATAAAAGAAAAGCAGTTTCCAATGCAAAAAATACCCTTTTTGCTTTGAGAAAGTAAATTGTCATATCAAAGAAAATAAGTTATCTCAACTTAGATGTAGATTTTTTTTTAACAATTAATTTAAACACATATTTTTTTTTTCATTGATAGCGTTTGTTTTTCTATTGTTTTGTTTTCACTACCCAAGAAAAAAAAAGAAATAACAAATAAGAAAAATATCTTTGATTTTGTAATAAATATCAATTCTTGAAAAAAATCTTTAAAATAAATTGAAAAGTAAGTTACTATGTTTCCACCTAAAGTTTAAAAAAAAAAAAAAAAAAAAAAATGTCCAAAATAAATAGTAAAAAAAAACTTAAATTCTGAAAAATTTATAGTTAATTAGTATCTATTAAAAGCATGCTTCTTTAAATTTTTGGGGTGACTTTTCTAATGGTAGCAGTTAAATACTTTTCTTATTTATTACTTCCATTATATTTCATGATACCCGGGCAACATAGTACACCCTGCTGGTTTACAATATTTACAGTTGGATTTGTGTCCTCATTTGAGCTATTGTTATTGCTACAATGTTTTGTCTGTTTTCCAGTTTTCTTTGTGTATCTTTCATTGCAAATATGGCACTAAAAGATGAGTGGAGTGTGCAATCGACGAAATATTGTGGAAGCATTGGAGAACATTGTCCAAACTCTAAATAAATACAAGGCTCCCTCTTTTATTTCTTTAGAAAACAAGTTTTCATCATAATAATGAGATTCTGGAGAATTGAAAATGTGAAGCAATAGTTTTATAAACTATTAATTGAAAAATTGCCAAAATGACAACAACCTTGTAGAGGGGTTTTAGGACATTAAGTATCATAATTACTTTTCTTTATTTTCTTATATCCAGCATCCTTGCATCTCGTTTTTATTTTATTTTTTTTGACAAATTTCCTGCAATTCCATCCAATATATTTGGCATAGTGTTAATAGTATGTTGATCTTCTATGGCATATCTAATAGCTCTTCATACAAAATTTAATGTAATATTTTCTTTACTTTTGGAGGTTTTCAGTGTTTCTTATTTGGATAATTCTTATGAATAGGTACCAAAGAAAATTTAAGCAGTTACATCATCACTTTCAGTACTTAACACCAATAATTTTAGTAGTTACAGCATCAATTCTAGTACCTATTTACAGTGCCTCTCCATGAGACAGACACCAGGGTCGTTTTTTAACGTGTAGAAAAGGAACAAAAATAAAAATTGTTTCAGTCGTGAAGGATTTCTCCTCCACTGAGAGAGAAGAAATTGAAGTGCAGCGTCTGAAGAACATATACTATACTTTGATCTTGGTTCGAAGCTCCAGTAGTTGTTAATTTTGAGTTTTTGTTTGAAACTGGTGAATGTTAACACACTTTACTGAACAAACTAAATGTATTATTAGCCTTTTCTTTTTTTTTTTTTTTTGCAAAGAAGTTACTTAATTTTATCTTCTATTTAATTGGATTCAGTAATGTTTCGGTACTTCTACACAGTATGAATCAAACTTTTCTTTTACTCTGATCCCAAACTAACTCTTTTAATAATGGTAAATAAAAGGGTATCCAACAAATTCTAAATGAATAGTTGCAAAAGTAATAAGGGTATCTAAAAAAATTGCATAAAAGTCGAACTTGAACTTTCTAATTGATTAAAAAAAAAAATAGTTTTCTGGCAAGTAATAGCATGTTTTTTTTTGTTTTTTTTTTAAATTTTTTTGCATATTTTTTTATTTTGATGAAAGTTGGAATTTGATTCAGCTTTCTCTGTTCATAGTTGGAACTGCTTGTCACAATGATTAATCTATGGATACTTATTCCTAAAAAGCACCCTTATTTGTAATAATATAGGTGGTATTTATAATAATATTAAATAACCGGGGAAATGTAGATTGCCATAAAACAGTTATACTACATTTTCAGAAGTAAACCTTAGAACAATTCAGTGAGACAAAAAGAATTCAGTGATTCTAGAATTCTACACGGCACTTCAAATCAACTGGCTTGATGGATGTTTCTTAATCACAATTGTATAGTTTTTGTCAAATTTCTTGTCAGGAAAATGTCTGCCATTTCTGTTATACTCTAAACATTTTTGTAAACTAAATTATCACTGTAACAACGTTCATTCTGTTCAAGTGCAGCCGTATTTTCCCTGTTTTGCACTAAATTTCATAATATTGCATGTAAACAAGACTTTGTTCCAATCTTCAGTGGTTCAGCCTTTATGCTTTGCAGCAAATGCTGCATGCTGGGATTTGAGAAGTCATTAGGAGTTGCAATTAAATTTATTTAAGACTAAAATCCAAACTTATACAATAAGAAAAAAATGTATGATGTAACATCCATGCATTTTCAGTAGCACAGTGACACGTTTCATCTCGTAATTATAGCAATGCATTTAATCAAATAATCATCTTAGCAAGGTTTTCCATGCGTGGATGAGCATTGAACATTTTCTTTCCTAATCTTTTAAAGTGATACTTTAAGTGGAAGTGAGGTAATTCATTAACATGCACAACTATTTTGTTGCAGCATAATCTGATGTTAACAAAGAGCTGCAATTTTTTGTTTTTTTGAAAGTATTTTTTCTTTCGGTTTTCAATTATGTATTAATAATCACAAACTATATTGAGAATGAGAAGGGATGTTCAGCATTGTCTGTTTGTTGTCTAAGTGTAGTTTTATATTGACATGCTGGGGCAACACCAGATAATCCTGGTCACTGCACCAAATTGTAACATGTTTAGTCTATATAACGTGTTCATATATTTATGAGTATATATAAATGTTATGTCCTGTTTATACACTCATCACTAGACAATCACATATACTTCATATATATATATATATATATATATATGCACTCAACATCATAGGCAATTAAATATATCGCACGTCAAACAGAAAATAGACACGTTCATATATACTCGTAAATATATGAGCATATTATACAACATAGGTAATACCAGTGAATAATAATAAAGTATCTACTTGTTAAGATAAGAAAACTTAGTGGAAAAAAATATCAACTCTAGTAATGAGATAATTCAGGATAAATTATTTGAAATTTAGTTTCTTTATTTTTTGTTTATAGATATTTAAAATGTATGAAGTTGACCCCCCCCCCATGAAAATGCCACCTATGAAATCATTAATAATTCTGTCTGTAATCCAACTATATTTCATTAAAAAATAAATTTCAGTCTTTGTCATGTCAAACAAGTTTCAGCCATGAATGCCGAACAAACTTTGTTTTCTCACTGTTCACTGATATGCACCTCTGCATTGCACTTCAACTGCGGTGCTCCTCTACAGTGCAATAATAGTCAGGTGATTGTTTTGATAGATATTATCTTTAAGATAATCTTACAGATAAAAAATCAGCATAAGGAGAGTAGGGTTTGGTGAATGAGTCACTTTCAAGATCACACTACCTACTGATGAGGCGATCACAAAAGTATCCTTGCATATCATTGAACAAGTCTAAATAGACTGGAGTTTATTTGTGCCAAATATAGTTAGTTAAAGAAAGGATTGTGCATTTTATTAACAGTTCTGTGGGAGTGGGGGCATTTTTTATTTTGTGGAGCAGGTCACCCTGTATCAAAAGCATCAGCAAAATACAAATTCAGAATAAAACTTTAAAAAAAAATTTTTTTTTTTTTTTATCGACTGTAACTTTTGAAATGAGGTGGCCACATTATTTCGATTTAATGTTATTACATTTTTAATTTGCAATTTTAGTTTTATTTATATTTTATAAAATGAAAAAAAAATCTTTAGCAAATCTTGCAAGAAAGATGTTGAATTAATACATATGCGTTCTTTGTCTATATCTTCTAGTGTTGGAAGTTGTAGCTGAACACGAACTTCATTTGCACACTAGGCTGACATTCATACCCCCCCTTTCCGTTTTTGTTATTTAATCAACACTCTCCACTCCTGTTATCTGTTTATTGTTTTGGCACTTCTCTTAGCTTCTTCATCTTCATCTTCATCTTCATCATCTTCAGCTTCTCCCTCTTCTTCTGCTTCTCCCTCTTCTTCTGCTTCTCCCTTTTCTTCTGCTTCTCCCTCTTCTTCTGCTTCTCTCTCTTCTTCTGCTTCTCTCTCTTCTTCTGCTTCTCTCTCTTCTTCTGCTTCTCTCTCTTCTTCTGCGTCTCCCTCTTCTTCTGCGTCTCCCTCTTCTTCTGCGTCTCCCTCTTCTTCTGCGTCTCCCTCTTCTTCTGCGTCTCCCTCTTCTTCTGCGCCTCCCTCTTCTTCTGCGTCTCCGTCTTCTTCTGCGCCTCCGTCTTCTTCTGCGCCTCCCTCTTCTTCTGCGCCTCCCTCTTCTTCTGCGTCTCCCTCTTCTTCTGCGTCTCCCTCTTCTGCGTCTCCCTCTTCTTCTGCGTCTCCCTCTTCTTCTGCGTCTCCCTCTTCTTCTGCGTCTCCCTCTTCTTCTGCGTCTCCCTCTTCTTCTGCGTCTTCCTCTTCTTCTGCGTCTTCCTCTTCGTTTTTTTTTATCCTCTTCTTCTTTGGGATGGGTGCCACCAGGCTATTCTTGCCAAATAATATGCTGCATGAAATAATGCAGTGCCCTTAAGACCTGGAGGGTTAAGGGACGCGTCTTCTTTAGCTTATTTATTTAGTTAAAACTAAAAAATATTTATCGGGTTTAAAAACATAAAAGCAATACAAAAATGAAACGAAAGACTCCTGGATAACGCCGGGTAGTTACATCAATATATTATTTTTTTTTTCTTTTCTTCATATCTTACTTTTTTACTATACAATAAAAGTTGCGCACGGGTAACAAAAGTACTCAATATCTGGAGAATAGTTTCTTCTGCCGAAATATTTGGTAGAGAAGGTATTACATTTACATGTTTTTACTCGTTCCTTTATTTTTGACATTGTTGTGGAGATATCGACATTGCCCATGATGAAAATGATTCATATCCTTAGTATAGCAGGTGTGTTCCAAGCGGAACTTCATATCGACCCGGGTACCCATGCTAGTATAATATATATATATGTCATCCACATACAGTACTATTTCGCTGTATTACAGTTCATCAGTGAGTCTAGGCAAGCAACTACCTCAAGCCAGGATCGGAACTTGACCGCCCAAACAGTGGGCGCTTATAATCATTAGTAGTGCCGGGTAGTGAATTAACAATGTTTTGTCATTGTCTAAACGCCTAAGCTCAATTTGTTTACGCACAGAGCATTACTTAATACACTAATTGCAGTTTGTATATCACTTCCCAATATGCTCAACCCAAGATAGGGAGCATTATAATCATCCACATACAGTACTGTTTTGCTGTATCATAGCTCATCAGTGCGGCTAGACAAGCAACTACCTCAAGCCAAGATTGAAACTCGATCGCCTAAACGACAGTCGGCATTTCTAACCGTTACAAGAACAATTGGATTTAAATTCTGTAAATGAAAGTTTATAACAATTTATTTTTCGCCCAGGAGTACAAAGAAATTAAACATTTTCCTTATTCCATGGAGTTCCAATGAATGGCTCATATTCTCAGAGAAAACATAATTAGAAAATTATATTCATATGTAGTCTATAAATTTTGCTAGCTAGTACATAAATACTAAACTTTTGAGAGAAATCATATGTATAAAATCTGATAAAATGCCAAAAGGATATTCTAAAAGAGGTCCAGGCTCCAGAGAAAAAGTTTTATAGTCAAATTCATATATGCATATGATATAATCCAAAACAGATTGAAATCCAATACTATTGCTCTATCGGTTTCATCTGGTTGGGATTTCCATATAAATATTAATACTAATATTTAGATTTTAGTTTTTAAAATTTATTCAATTTGTAAGCTGAAATTATATTTTTCTTGTGTGTGTATATATATGTGTGAGGTACTCCGAAAGCATTGCTTCCTATATTTTATATTCCACCCAAATGGATTAGAGGAATTACAAATTGCATTATTATGATGACTGGGCTTATGCATTCATGGCCTGAAAGTTTCATCTCTCTGTTGCAGATATTGACAGTGTGAGACTCTCTCCTGTCATGGCTGTGCGTTAGAAATGGATATACATCATAGAGTTCTTCCATAGTGGGGGGAGGGGAAATTAACGTTCACCAGCACCTTTACAAAGCTGATGCAGCACAGTTAGATGGGTTCATAGATTTCAGAGCCACGACAGATGTGAATGTCAAAGCCTGTTCTGGACTCCCATGAACAGCCACCATCCCATCGCTTGCAAAAGTGTATTGAGAATGGTGAAGCACAAAAGGTTGCTCGTTTTAATGGTACCACTCCCGTTTTTGTAACCCTTCAGCCTTTTCTTTTTAATTAAAAAAAAACAAAACAAAAACAAGATGCATTTCTTTTGGAACGCTCCTCATATATAAAAGATATAGAAGTGTGTAAAAAAAAAAAGTTATAGAGTCAAACTATTTTGAAATTTGAATTCAGCACATTATTAAAAACAAAACACATATCTATGTACATAGTTGCCTTAAAGCAATTACTGTAATCAGTAGTACGAAAATTGAAAAAAAAAAAAAAAAGAAAAGAAAACTATGAAGTGTCATTGGCTGCTCAAATAAATGGTTTGATATTGTGGTGAGAGATGCATTAGAAGAGAGGTTAAAGTTAGTGCCGCAAGGATTTGGCAAGAATCCGAGAAAAATTGTTATCAGACATTAAACTAGACTTTATGACTAAAAAAATAAAAATAAGTATTACTTACTTAAAATTCCAAAATGTCTATAAATTTGTCTTTCTTTATGTACATACACCACAGAGCATAATGATCATTATTTTTGTAAATGACAAAAAGTAATGAGTAAGTAAATGGAGAGTGGCATATGTTTTTTTTTTTTTTTTTTTTTTTTTTTTTTAACTTTTGGATATGGCAGGGGTGCATATGAACTTTCAGGCTTAGACCGTGGCCTTCGTTATAAAGATGGCCGGCCAGCTGAAAAAATGACGTCATCGCCGAGGTCCCAACAAGCAAGATATGTGGAACTCTTAGACTGTCAATAATGAACAGTAATTTTTACAGACAGCGTTACAAAACTTCAAAATTGGATTAAAATAAAGAAATAAAGAAAGAACACGATTTATACTGAAACTCATCTAATATTAATAATAAAAAAATAATAAAAAAAAAACACAAGTTATTTGTTTAAGTATATTATAAGCAATTGAATATTTCGTTGTATTATAGATTTTAAAGATTAGAATGCGTTCTTTAATTACTTATAATTTACATTTTAAAAAAGTGAAGGAACACGATTTGATTTGAAATAAACTTGAAGTTTATTTAATATAATTAAATGAAAATTATGCATGTAAGATTATGAATATTTGAAGCAGAACACAAGCAAAACATTTGATATGAGTTAAGACAATAAACAAATATTAAAATTAAACTTTTTTTAAAGCAAAATGAATATTTTTTTAAATCAAAATGAATATTTTTTAATCAAAATGAATATTTTTAAATCAAAATGAACCACAATATTTTTTTCAAAATCAAAAACAATATTTTTAATAAATTCATGAAATATTGCACAGTAAAAAAATTAACCTAAAGAAAAAATCATGTTTCTTATTTAAGATTATTTCACCACATAACAAAAATAACATGCAAAATCATTCTTTTATATCCATATTTTCAGTTTGTTAAAATACGTGGGTTTGTATTACTGTACACATAGATTCGAAAAAGTTGTCAAAAAACAAATATATAACAAATAAATGTTATCAAAGGCAAGATAAGTTACTTTTCTACCAAACTGGATATATTTTTCGTGTTTTTATTCAATGTAACATGTTTATTCAGCTCGAAAAACATAGTGTTTACCGATGTATTCGAAAATTCCAGATGGCGTCTGATTCTCTCTTTAACACGGTAAGTTTGGGAAAAAGTGTTATAAATACAAAACCGGATAAAATACTGTTAAAAACTCGCTCAATATATGTTACCGTGACATAGGTTGACATATATTCGGCGGGTTTTTAATAGTATGTTGTATAGTTTTTTTTATTTATAACACCTTATCCCAAACTTACCGTGTTAAAGAGAGAATCAGACGCCATCTTGAATTTTCGAATACATCGGTAAACACTATGTTTTTCGAGCTGAATAAACATGTTACATTGAATAAAAACACGAAAAATATTTGGTAGAAAAGTAACTTATCTTGCCTTTGATAACATTTATTTGTTATATATTTGTTTTTGACAACTTTTTCGAATCTGTGTACAGTAATACAAACCCAATTACGTTAATGAAATGAATTGTACTTATTTACTATGCCTCCCCACGGGACAGAGTTAGACACCAGGGTCGTTTTTTAACGTGGAGAAAAGGTACAAAAATAAAAATTGTCTCAGTCGTGAAGGATTTCTCCTCCACCGAAAGAGAACAAGAAATAGAATGCAGCATCTGGAGAACAGATACTACACTTTGATCTGGTCCCGAAGGCCAAGACTGTTTAAGACCACGAGTGAACGCGCGTTTTTTTTGTTTTTTTTTAGTTTAGTTTCATATATATATATAAAATAAGTATTTTTAAATTTTATCTTTCTAGCTTTAAAAAAAAGTTTAAAAATTTTATCAGCCGGCATAATTTATTTTTAAATATTGAAAAATTTCAGGAAAATTAATTTTTGTTAGATTTTTAAACGTGTGTCAACAGCTTAAAAAAATCGTGTTTTAAAGAGTCGATGTTGTCTCGCATTTTCATTAGTTTTGTATGCTGTAAAAAATTTTTTTTTAATATTAGCAATTTATTTGAAGCTTCTTCTTTTGAATGGTAGAACATTTAGGATGATAATATTGAATTAAATTATAGTTACATCGTGTTAAATACAGGGGGGGGGGGCACGTTAAAACTTACTTTGCTGAATGGAGATGGTGTAAAATCTTTTTTTTTTTTTTTACTGCATTATAATTCTTTATCTTTCGGAAATGAAAATACTGTCACTTTTTGGTCCTTTAAGATAATTTCCTCAGCAAGTTGGAACGATGCACCGTGAAGGCATTTTAATAAAAAAAAGAAATATTACACTGACTTCAAGACGTTACGAATGCCTACCGGTGACACCGGTATGGACTATCCGTGATGACGTCAGCAGATTAAATTATTTTTGCTCACCGGCCATCTTGTCTTTTAAGACGGTCTTGCTTAGACCAACAGTGAACCATCACATTGTGATACAGATCAGGCAGTCTTAAGATACTGGCTTATTGGCCTAAAATACACAAAAAATTGATGTTAGTTTTTTCTCTCTCTTTTCAAAATCACCAAATCAAACATGAATAAATATTTGAATATATAAAGAACTAGAAACAAAAACTTTTCCCAAAATTACTCGATTTGACATTAAATGACTCGAAAAAGGGTTGATATGCCATAAAACACACTGAACCATATACTTTAATATGAACCAGAAATTACTAATTGAGACTTTACGGTTGTGAAATCAGAAGGTAGGTCTGACTCTAATTCCAAGAATTCCAAAATATCTGACTCTTTTTACAATCTTCTAATATTCAGACTGTTAATTCTTTGGAAGGATGCCGTTTTTTTTTATTTTTTTATTTTTTTATTTTGTCATTTGACTCAAAATGTTCTAACAACTCCCGGCGATTTGTATTAATCATTTTAACATTTATGTTGTTCAATTTTTTTTTTTTTTTTTCTAGCAGCTTTGTTTTCCTTTCGTTCACAATTTCTAAACTAGTTAGGAGCAGAATTAGAGCCATAAAATTATCCAATTTAGCAAGAACAATCTTTTACGGTTTTATATTAAAACTACTTTTCTCTATCCGGTATTACCTCAAGAATTAAGCTAATCAAAAAAAAAAAAAAAAAAAAAAAAAAATCTGATTACAATTTAGACTGTATTCTTACAAGCCCGATTCCAACTCCTCCTAAAATCTGATTCCCAATCCTGCAACTTTGCTTTAAATCACTCAAATTTTAAACGCTCGGGAACTGAACCAACCTATGATAAACGTTTTTTTTTTTTAATGAAATAAAATTATTAGCATCTGTTTACTTTGTGAACAGTTCTATTTTGAAATGGACTCTTCATCTTGCTATATGAACTCTCACAGAATATGCCTCTTTGTGTTAGGTACACTTGGCAGTCACTCTTTATTTGTTGTACAGTAGGACCCTGGGATGCGGTGGCCCTAGGATACAGTTTTTTTTTTATTTTTTATTTATTTTATTTTATTTTTTTTTCGGGTTATGATGTGGAATACAATGTATTTTCCGGCCCTGATTACAGTATTTGCTCCGCCTTACAGTGTTATTTATGATATTACTTGATTATATACATGTGTACTGTATTTTATTAGTATTTTTAATGCCTTATCCCGGGTTGTACTGTCTTTGTCTTTCCAATATATCTTGTTTTCACTAAATAATGAGTTGTCTTTCTTCTGAACCCTTACCGGTTCACTACAGAAAGTGATTTTGAAACCTTTAACGCTTTCATTCGAAAGTAATTTCTTACTTGAATTCAAGTTTAAAGGATACATCTGTGCCTATTTTACAAATATTTTAATGGCATGTGCTCCAATGAACTTATGCCTCCTTGATGCACATATCCCCGACAAACCTGCTTAGCAACGAAATCTCACCCCTTCACTGCTGAGGTCCTTAAATGCCAGAAAGCTTTCTACTCTTAATAGTTGTTTCCCTCGAACAGCTAGACTTTGGAATTTCCTTCATGCTACCTGCTTCCCTGACTGTTCTGATATGCAGAAGTTTAAATGTAATGTAAACCAACATCTTGTTAATCTTTTCCAGGCATGGTCCCAAATAGTAGCCCCCTTATGCCTTGTTAAGGGTGACCGTGAGTAAAAAAAAAAATGTATAGGGTTCAACTGTTCAAGGAACCTCATTTCTTATTATATAAATCAAGTAATGGAAATCATGCAACCCTTGCTTTTTCTAATTTTAAGCACGTAAAACTTTTGTAAGACAGAATAAACAATTTTAAAATAAAATATGCATCAAATGCGCTTGAAAGCCAAATCACAACATAATATAAGGAAAATAAACAAATATTTTACTTGGTTGAAATTTATCACAAATATATTTAAGAGGTATACTCCATCTTCAGTGTGTTTTGTTTCTCTTTCCTTTTCTTTTTCTTCTTCCTTGCCATGTTGTAAAGTTTAAGAAGTCTGTAAGGAGCCGTGCGTTGTATCTGGCGGTTGTATTTTGAAATGTTTGAACTGTGCATAGGCAACGCAAGAATAACGTCAAGAATGAGAGTTCATATAGAAACGTTGTTTTAATTTGAATAAAATAAAATACGCATCAAGTGCGCTTGGAGGCCAAATCACAGCATAATTTTACAATGTTTCTTCAACAAAGAATGAGACATTTTATCTATTACATATGCCATCAAAAGATAATCACTTATCAAATACATTCAGACATAAAACAATGTAAAAATATCCTAGCAAAATGTTTTGATTTACTTTCAGTATTATTTTATTTGTATCAAATAAAATTATAACTATTTAATGTGGAAACACTGGATATCATAAGTTCAGAGATTGAGGAATATTAAATCTGTTTTTTGACAGATGGCCATTTGGTGCTGTAAGTTTTGCAGTAACTGTAAAAGAGTAAATTTCTCTTTTGGCCCCCCCCCTCTGTCTAACTATGGGAAAAGCAGTAGGGTAAAGTAGAATCTCAAGCCTTGGTAGAGCCACTTATCTAAAAGAAAGAACTTAAAAAATAATACCTGCTATTTTCTGCTTATTCCAGCATTACTTTGTCATCGTTTTCACTTTTTGGTTTTCTTGTCACTGGATTTGAGCAGTGGCAGTCGTGGAGGAATGCAATTAGATATTACGCAACTGTTGCTTCACTCATCATGCAGAAACATTTTCAGATGGTCTCTTTAAATAGAATACACAAAAATTAAATTCAAATATCAGGGATGTGGCCATGCACTGAGACAGTTCATTTTTCTATATTTGTAATTTACACGTCCAGATTTGATTATTTATATTCATCGTCCCCTACCCCTTTTAAAACGTTTTCTACATGGCTGGTTGGGTTGGAATTGGCTTCTTTTTTTTTTTTTTTTTTTAAATACCTTTTGATTCATCTAATGTTTCTCTTTTTCTAAAAATGCCATGTTTGGCATGATGTTCTGTGAGGAAAATAAGATGTTGAAAGGAATTGTCAGGAGCTTTGAGTCAACATCTGTCATTTAATTTGCATCATTAAAAGAATAAGATTACTTTATTTAACAATTTTCTTATTGTCTGTTCAGTGATGCCCGTATTCGATGCATCTGTGATTTCATACCTTCAGGGAAATTGTCTTTGTTATTGATCATTAAATAATGCATTCTGGGTAATTTGTGGTTGCTGATGGGCATTTTCACTCGGTATCTTGATTCTCTTTTCAGAAAATTTGATCTTATCGATGCATATTTCCTGATAAAACGATTAATGTGTGTATGTGTTTTATATACACACATATACGTGTGTGTGTGTGTGTATATATATATATATATATATATATATATATATATATTACTGTTTTCTATACATATATTATCAAGGATAAGTCAGTGTGTGTCTATGTAGAGCTGTGTACATGTTTATGTGTATACATATATCATTTTTATATGTATATATATTCACATAACATTATGTATATATTTTAGTATTCACTTAAACAGTGTTCAAAAACTTAATAATGGAAATATACTTATGGTAAGCAAGCCATGCAGAATCTTTTCATTTTAAGGGTTCAAGTAAATAGCAATGATTTACATTTAATGTTATGTTTTTTTTTTTTTTTTATTCAGTAAATAGTATTCATCATTTGGGCTGAGATCCAAGTGTTGTATCTGTTCTTATGCAACATTTAAGTTAATTTGTCCTTAGTCCTTGTAGTTAACCCCTCTATACTTAGGCAATTTTTATTTTTGCCTACTTCCAGAGTGACCCTTTTTGGGGAGCTGGTTTTCCTCCACATTAAAAGCGACATTGTCACATTTTCGTGAGGAAAGAAATACCATGGTTATTCATCATTTCAACAGTTTCATGAATTGGTCATAACGTTTCATTTTGTATTATTTGGATTGTGTTATTATCTTTATTTTTATTTTGTTTTATTTATTTTCACATTTTTATCAGTGTAACCGATGATAGTCTTCAACTGTATATTTTGAAATTAGGAAACTTTCTTTTAAACTTGGTAACTCGCATGTAACCACAAACTGAACGCCTTATTTTGTTTGCCAGTAACATTGAGGAAACAGTAAAGATAACGATCAGAGGAGAATGTAGGAAAAAAATCTGCATAAGGCATTAAAAATGTTTTTTTTTTTCGTTAAATATTATTAATTCATATTATTTAATATACGAGGCTATATGTCTGTCTCCATATTTTCAAACACTATCTCCTCCGAAACTAAGTCACAGAGCGGCGCTAGGAAACTGAAATGATCGGATTTCTTACAGACCGTTCTTTTATAGATCTTTAGCGGGTTTAAATAGTTTTTAAGGGGTCAAAATTAAAAAAAAAAATCGTTATACGTTTTGTACATTCATCTTAGTTTATTTTTAACTTTTAAGTTCATATGCGTGTCACGTTGGTAAAGTGGTAACGTCACCAGCTTTGAATGCTAGTTTCACTTTTGATTCTAGCTGATGACACCAAATATTTCTTTTTTACTTTTGAAATTACAACTTTATAATGTATACGAAATCTGGAAAAATTAAAATATCATATTTAAGCGTATTTTATGGCCAAATACCCCCCCTGCTAGTTATCAATAACTATTATTAAGTGGGGAATTATTTCGAGATAAAATTAGTTTGTTTTTAGATAAACACAACATTAGGTCAAATTCAGTAGGTGTTTCATTTTGATTTATTGTATTCACACAATATCGACACATTTTAAGCATGCTTTTCTCAATTTTACATGTATAATCCTAAATGGATTTTAAATGGAAATGATTCCTATATATATATATATATATATATATATATATATATAAAAAAAACATAACTATTTATAGTCCGTACAAAGTTTTTTTCATGCAGTCTTTTAACTACGAACTTTAATTTTTACTAAAGATTGCTCTTGTTCCATCAGCCATGCTGATTATGTCATTCTCAATTATCACCAAGCTTCTATCTTTACATCATCAATGCTCTGAGGCTTCATGTGTTGGCAAGCTTCTGGGCTTGACCTTTACTCCCGATCTGAAATGGAACCCGTGCATCAAATCCATTGCCAAGGTCGCTGGAAAAATGGTGGGATCCTTCTACTGTTTCAGTATATATATATTCCTCGATGCAATTTTCTACCTATATAAAAGCCAGGTATGGCCAACGATGGAGTACTGTTGTCCAATGTGGGCAGGAGCTGCTAGAAGCACTTTATCCTGCTTGACAGAGTTCAAAATAGACTTCGTAGCTTAGTGGGGGATGCCCTTTTCTCTTCCCTGCAACCTCTTTCCCACAGAAGAGACGTTGCGAACCTGTCTCTGCTTTATAGTTATTTTCATGGCAAGTGCTCATCCGAGCTTCAATCTATGGCCCCCCCCTGCCAAACTTTCACGAAAACCACCCGTCTAGCCAAAACCACTACCAATTGTTTCCCACACTCTTTATCTGTGCTTAAACTTAAATGTAGATTCCATGAACAAAGCTTCTTTCTCAGAACTGCACGCCTGTGGAACTCTCTTCCGATTGCCTGCTTGCCAGCTGACTATAATCTGATTGTCTTTAAGTCCAACTTAAACAAGTTCTTGATGAACCGTCCCCCAAAGTAACCCAATTTACAAAATTCCAACTACTTATGTTTGCTACACTAGAATCACATTGACTAATGTATACTCTTACCCTTATCCTCGAGTAGCCTCTGGGTCTTGATAAGTGGGGATTCCTGTGTAAAAAAATATATATATATATATATAAATTGAGAATAGTAGTTCGAATAATCCAAATTATCAATCCTCATCTGAAAAATTCCAAAACATAATATCAAATTACCCTTCAGGGCCTGTGGCGCAGTGGATAGAGGCATTGAGTCTCTATGGTTCCAGGTGAGCATTGTCTGAAGATAGTGGTTTCAATCCTACCCAAAGCAGGCCAGAGGATTAGTTGACAAAAACGTGTTGAGACAACAACTATGGAAGGCGGTTATTACTGGGGATACAGTTGCAAGACTCAGCATTCCTATTCTGTTGCAGTTAATCACCTGAAGAAGGTCAGAGGATGAGTTTGTCAAAACGTGGTGAAACAAGAACAATTATAAAGATGAGGATAGTAGTTTGCAAAAAAAAAAAAAAAAAAATCAAATTTTTCCTGTTGAACTCTTGATTACTTTAAGGAATATTTTTCCCCCAAGAAGAAACTGGATTTAACAACAAAACACATGGAGGCATCTAGTCAACTGTGTGTGTTTAGCAATTTCAAACTTGGACTGACAGACAGAACGTTTTATCAGCATACATGAATGCATCTAAAGAAATTAAAGAAAACATCTGATGCAGAGATTTCTTCTTTTTTATTTTATTGCTGTTGTTGTGTCTAAAATGATTTGCTGAAACCATTTCACGACCGTCTATTACTTTATGGTTTTGCCATTTCAACTGTCCTCTAATAATTAGAAATTAGATTTGTCATCTCGGTGAAGTGAAACACCTCAACTGTCATTTGGATGAAAGGTCCCTGGTGATTAAATAATCTCAACATGGTCATTTTTTTTTTTTTTTAGTTTTAGAGAAAAAATATATTTTTTTTTTATACATTTTAAAATTCAAATATTCATCTGTGCAAAATAAAAATGAATAATGTTCTTTCTAAGATGTATTAACATTTAAAAAAAAAAATTGCTTTTTCTTTTTAAAATTTATATTCATCTCAAAGGCACATCACATAAAGAGTTACTGTGAATTAGGAGGGGGGCAGATTAATAGGGGCATTCTAAATGGGGAGTTGTGCATTCAAATTTCTGTAAGTTGGGCAGAGAAACCTGGAGCAAAGTGGAAATTTCTAAAGGCAAACGAGTTTGAGAAAAGAAGCTATTAGATTAGACATCTTTCCAGCATCTTCGGAACTCTACAATGAAAGAGTAAGATTTTGCTGATTGTCAGGTTGGTCGGAGGTATTTATGCTGAGAGGGTACAAGTGCAGCAAATTTTTCCATTGAAATACTTTAAAACAAGCACAGGGACGCAACATTAGTAGTAGTGATGGGACAGGGGCTAGAGCTTTAAAGATAGTCTCTAATCTATTAGATCCCATAGATTTTTTTTTTCCAAATCCTGTCCTAGAGGCAGTCTAGTGGTTGGTGTACCAGTGGAGATTTGACAACAATACTCCATACATGGGTAGACAGTGGCTTAATAGAGATACAGGATACTGACAGGTGAGAGAAATTTTCTTGCCTGATAGATGGAGCCCACCCGTCCACAATCGGCAATATCTTTTAACACAGGTATAACATTTTTACCAAAAAAAATAATGTAAAAAAATGTGGTAAAAAAAAAAAAGAGGGGAAATATCTAACTGTACTGGGATTCAAAAATAGTTATAACTTTAATTTTAGTCAGAGTTAAAAAATTTTTTAAATGATTCTTAAGATCATCAAGCTCTTTCTATATATGTCATTAACATATTTTAAGCAATTAAAATTTTTAAATGATTCTTAAGATCATCAAGCTCTTTCTATATATGTCATTAAGATATTTTAAGCAATTAAAATTTTTAAATGATTCTTAAGATCATCAAGCTCTTTCTATATATGTCATTAAGATATTTTAAGCAATTAAAATTTTTTTCCATGTGCATTTCTACTTTTATGTATTTGTTCCAATTCATGTTTCTTGTGAATGTTAGGCTGAGGAATTTGAATTTTAGACTCTCAGGTAGGGTGTTATTAGCGATGGCAATCGATAGTTGAAAAGTTTCTAATAATTATTAAAGAAAAAAGAGCATTGTCTTCGTAGCATTAATGTAACAATCTATTTATGGTCCAATTCCACTACAGACCCAAGGTCTTTCAGCCATTTCCTTGAATTCGTGTTCATTTATTTTTCCAACATGTCAAGAATAATGTGGTGTTATCAGCAAATATACCATTCTCAAACATAATTGTATCAGGCAGGGCGATTATGAAAATAAGGAATAATAAAGGTCGAAGGATCGACCTCTGAAGCACACTTGCATAAATCTAACGTTGATATGCACACAAAATATGATCGTTTTGGACACTTGGCTGTTTCTAAGGCACCTGTTTCTTCTTTCTTTTCCATTTCTATTTTTCTTTGCTTTTTCCTTTTTTCTTCCTTCTACTTCCTTTCATTTTTCTTTTTCTTCATTTAACATGGGTTGCACGATGACCATGGCAACAAAAATGATTTTCTCTATAAAACTATCATTTAGACCTAATTTATGTTGGTATTTCAAAAAATTACTTATAATCTGTTAATGTAACATTACTAACATTACCCGAGTTATGTCCATTCAAAGTTAGTCAAACATTGCGTTTTGTGTGATACTAAATACAAGGCCAACTTGGGCAGTGTAAAAAAAATCATACAAAAATAAATGATATCATTAGAAAGAGGAAAGATTAAATTTTATTTACATATTAATTTCATCGATATATCTCTGCTAATTTTCATCTCATATCTACGAAATTAATATGTAAATAAAATTTACTCTTTCCTCTTTTTAATATCATTTATTTTTGTATGATTTTTTTCCCCAGTAATTTGAAGTGTTTATACACTGCCCAAGTTGGCCTTGTATTTAGTGTAACACAAAACGCAATATTTGACTAACTATGAATCGACACAACTTGATTAATGTTACATTAACAGATTATAAGTAATTTTTTGAGATACCAACATAAATTAAGTATTTTATATCTTTCAGCACTATATTGGAGATCTACAAAGTTTTTTTTTTTTATATTAAAAAAAAAAAAAAATCAGTTTGGTATACCTAGTATTAAGTTTACATGAAGAGTGTACATACAAGGTGCGTTCAATAAGTTTCCAGACTTTTTTGTATGACCACTTTTATTGATAGTACACATATGAAACTCTAGTCCCCTTTGAAGTAATCTTCTCCGGCTGCAGTGCACTTGTTATACCATTCTAACACTTCTGGAAAGTTCTATAGAAGTTCTCTTGTGTGAGTATGTCAATAATCCTTGTCACAGCCTCTTTCATCTCCTTAATTGTCTCCTAATAACAGTCTCTAAGGCCTTCTTTGAGTTTAGGGAATAACCAAAAGTCACAGGGAGCAAGGTCTGGACTATAGGGAGAGTGAAGAACCATCTTGATGCCCGTCTTGGTCAAGTAGTCTCTGACAAAGACGAAGTGCCAATGGTGGAAATGCTACTAACCGGATTTGAACAGTACTGGCCTCTTCCAATGGAATTTCTTCCTGAACTTCTTTAAGATCGCAACATAGTATTCTTTGTTGACCGTCTGTCCAGTGAGAACCTAGTGCATGTAGATCATGCCCGTGCTGTCAACGAAAGGTATCATTATAAGCTTCTAAGTAGATTTGTTCTGTCTGGCCTTCTTGGGTCTGGGAGAGCTAGCATGCGCCCACTGGGAACTTTGCCTCCTGGTCTCTGAATCATAGTAGTAAATCCAGCTTTCATTGCAGGTCACCAGAGCATCAAGAACTGTGAGATGTGAATTGATCAGATCGACCATCCACCTGTTTTACTTTAATGATGCAATCAGCAGTTGCATCGTTAAAGTAAAACAAGTTGAATTAACTGCTATGAATGAAAACCTTCTACTTACTATTATGATATTCAAATACTTTAAAGAAACGAACAGGTTAATCTTTATTTAAAAACAAATATGATTGTTAATCTGATAGCTAAAATAGTTATAGAAATGATGAAATGTGTTTTTTATTAATGACTTGAATGATTTATCTTTGTAGATCATTATCAAAAAATATCCATTTTTAATAATTTCCATGAACAGAATACGTATATGTGTATGCTTTTTATTAGAAGAGCTATCGATCACAAATGGAATAGGGGCAAACTTATTTTTACTTTATATATAAGATTAGCGGGGCTACTCCATCGATCATTGAAAGTTTTTTTTTTTTTATTATTATATCGTTAAGTAATTATTTTTGGTGAAACTTATGGCCAGCCCATTACATTCGGATGAAGTTTATATGTATTTGTCCTTACCGAAAGAAAGATAATAGAAATGTAGCTTATCAGAGAGATATTGTGTTTCTTTAATTCTATTATTTGTTAGGAGTGGAAATAGCGATAACGTGCCAATGTTTTCTTCTGGGTGCCTTAACACTCACATTATATTTGTTATTTGTATGGAGGTGAGATTTCCATTTGAATTATTCACCTGTTTGCTTATATTGTTTGTGTTTTAGACGTGTCTCTTTTTATTTTAAATAACATTTTCATCAATCTATCACTATCAATTGGGATGGATGGCTCTCGTCTGGGAGAGGCCCTGTGTTTTGACAAGCTTCTAGGTTTGACCTTTACTCCTGATCTGAAATGGAACACGTACATCAAGTCTGTTGCCAAGGTCGCTGGAAAGATGGTGGGATCCTTCTACTGCTCCGGAAGATATCTCACTACTGATGAAATTCTCTATCTATATAAAAGCCAAGTACGTCCAAGGATGGAATACTCTTGCCATATCTGGGCAGGAGCTGCTAAAAACAGCCTATCCTGCCTTGACAGAGTACAAAATAGACTTCGTGGCTTAGTGGGGGATTCCCTTTTCTCTACCCTGCAACCTCTCTCCCACGAGACGTTGCGAGCCTATCCTTGTTTTATCGTTATTTCCATGGCAGGTGCTCGTCTGAACTCCAATCTCTGGTCCCCCTCGCCAATCTTTCACGAAAAACACCCGTCTAGCTAAATCCACTGTGAAAAATTTCCCCCACTCTTTATCTATGCCTAAATAAAAACGTGGATTCCATGAACAAAGCTTCTTTCTCTTAGAACTGCACGCCTGTGGAACTCTGTTCTGTCTGCCTGCTTCCCTCCGGACTACAACTTGGATGTGTTCAAGTCCAACGTTAACAAATTCCTAATGAACCGCCCCCTTAAGTAAACACTTCATCAAATATCCACACTAACGTAATGTACTTGCAATAACCCTTATCCCTGAGTGGCTTCCAGGCCTTGATAAGTGGTGATCGCTGTGTAAAGAAAAAAAAAAAAACATTTTCGTTTGTCTGATATGCTTAGTAGTATTGTAGTCTTACAATATCTAATTTTGAAATCGCATTTTCATTTGTCTAGCATGATTACAATTTAAATAGTATTTTTGTAATGTCTAACTTTAAAATACATTTTAAATTTATCGGTTTGTCGCACCTTAATTTCAGGATCATTCTCGTCATTAAGCACATTCATTGAATGGACACACCTTAATTCTTGTTGTGTTGGTCTATACTTCCTGCTTGTGAAAAACAGTAATTTCCCCAGAATCATGGGCCATTTGTTTGATTTTGTTTATTTCTCATTTAAACTAGTTATACATAACAAAAGAATATTGACTTCCACCTTTTTTTTTTTTTTACTGAATAAACCTACTCAGTTTATGCATATTTTAATTCATTTTATTTCTTTACTAGCATTTCAGCCCGGCGTTGCCCGGGTGTTTGGAGGTGTATGTTGAGCAAAAAAAAAAAAAAAAAAGTGGTCAATTTTTTTTTAAACTTTGATCCCTATTATGACTCCTTAACATTTATTGTTTTGGGCTCAAACCAAGTTAAGTTAGATCCATGTCCAAGGAACCTATATCTAAAATTTCAAGTGTTTATACCCAAAATTGTCGGAGGAGTTTGGTAGAGTTCTCAAAGGTCGTTGAACTTTGACCCCTTAACAGCCAAATTTCTGGCAGAAAGCCGATCACACAGGTTTTCTTATATCTCACTACCCTGTATATAAAATTTCAAGTCTGTAGACTGAAAATTGCCAGTTATTGTGTAGGGAAATGTACAGACACACACACACATGCGTTCACTTTTATAGATATATAGATTTCCTAAAATACTAGCATGACTATCCGGCATTACCCATCACAAAAGTGTGACAAAGCTTCTGCCCTTTCCCCTCCCTCTTTGCTCAGTCTATTCTTTTCCCTTTACATAGACACACACACATAACGTAAGTCCGCATAATGAAAATAACACTAAAAAAAAAATAAAAAATAGCGTTACTTCCCTTTACATGATGACATTAAAAGAAATGCGTACACCTTTATAATATGATATAAATGGCTATTTGATTCCCCTACCCCCAAAATATTTTCTTTTTAAATTTTAATTTATATCAGGTTAAAAAAAACAAACTAAAAAAAAAAAAAAAACCATGATAGTATTCATGGTGTAGTTTTCAAGTTTTAACTGGACATACACTGATAGTTTCCCTTTATATAATGGATAATACCTTGCCTATCCTAATTTAATAAATTGACATGACTTTACAAAATGGTTGGTTATTTGCAGAAAAAATTTAATTTCATAGTTATAAACTCCGATTATATAAAAATGTGAATACATTTTTGACCTTTACTTACTAAGGTTAAAATAAAACTATGAAATAATTGAGATTAGCAAGCTATTCAAATATGAATGACATGTTAACATGTAAATCAAATAATTTATTTATTTTTGTTCGATATCATATGAAACACTTAACCCCCCCCCCTTTATTTTCTCAAACGTGAGAGAAAAGTTTGTGGCTCTCAAAAATCTCAACTTTTATATAAAATCTGCCTTTGCTAAATAATTTTTTTTTTATGCATCCACACATCTCTATACAAAGCTCTCTGCCAGTCAGTTATACTCAAGTTTAAAATGTTTTCCTTACAACATATGTAAATTAAATGATCATATCATGTGTTCTAATTGCAGGGACCTCATGTATTCCAACTTGTTGCTCTGTCAATCATTCTATACTTTTGCAGTGTATACAAAAATGTACAGAACTTTAGGTTTCAACACAACTTAGTTGAAACTTTGATAAATTTTTGGTTCTATCACCCCCCCCCCTCAACCCGAGAACACGGGTGTATAGCAATAATAGAAAACGAAGTTATCTTTCTCTTTTTGGGTAGAAATTACAACTTCATGAATTTCATTGGTACTTTCATTATTCATAATCGAAACTGTGACTTCTCTGATTGTCATTTAAACAAAAAGAATATGACCTTTTGAATTAAATGGTGTAATAATGCTTTGATACATAGCGACCTCCAAACTGTTGTTGACTCCACTTTTTTTAATTGTTTAAATTAATATTGTACCAGTAAAATACTCTATTATGTCACATCTCTATCTAATAATCGGTCCGATTTGAAAATAATTTGTTGATAATTCTATTAGATAAAATAAAATACTTTTCTCTAATGCTCAATTTAACCCAAGAAATATAACCTTTTAAATTCTGATTTGAAATATAACAAAATTTAGACTAAGTAGTTTCTTTTAGCTGTCATCCAGACATGAGAAATATAACCTTTCGAAATTATGATTTGAACATGACTATTTGAACTTATTTATTATCAACATCGGTACTTTACTGGTTGTTGTTAACACTTTATGACCTGAATTATGATGTTGATCATTAAAAAATATATTGTTAATTGGTGGCATACTGAATGTAAGCAATGCGCAGTTGCAGTCTGGAGGTATCTGGCATCTACTCAGATACTGAACTAATATCTACAAGGCGTGTTTGAATCCATTTCCACTTTATACAGTTATATTCATTTATTTACGACTGAACGAATTAGTTCAACTAGGTCATAAAGAGTTAAAACAGCGAATATGACTTTTTTTTTATTATGTTATTCGTTTAATAAGATTTGAGCCATATTTGTTTTGACCCCCAATTCTTTAAAATAATTATTCTATAATTCAACTTAATATTTCACCAGTAAAACACCTCATGTCAAAATCTTTAGAATGTCAGTTATTTTAACATCACAAAATATTTATTTAAAAAAATTTTTTTTGAGAACTGTCTTTGTTGTAAATCATTAATATCTGTGACTATCCTAAAAAACATTTTATGCTTTAAAATGCTATCTTGCATAAAACTGTTCATGTCAAGTATTTTTTTTTTAACCTTCAAATGTAATATTTCTAATGTTATCCTCTTTAATTTATGCCTTTATTTATTCTTGCATTTTTTTTTAACTAATTGAAATCTGTTTAATCTGATATTATTATGTAATGAGTGTTATTATTAGACGAAAGGTACTAAATATTCGTATATGTTTCGTTGTTCTTATTTAGTGTTCTTGTTTAGATGACAACTATATATTTGTTGCTGTTCATGTTGTGTGATGTGAGAGATAGCATATTGGTGACATTAACAGGTACATGTAAAGAGAGAGAGACAGTTGTACATTTTTATAAACACAAAGTTCATATTAATACACTTTGAGAGGCGATTTGATATATAGATAGATAGATAGACCGAGAGATTGGCATTTATGCTTTTGACAGTTCTGTATGAAACGGGAGTGTTTCTATAACATTTATAGTTTGACATATATACTTTCTAACACATTTTTTAGATGATGATTTTATCAAAGGTTCTTATAACATAAATGGACAATACCTTTTCTGTTGAATTACAACACGAAGACGCATGTTATGAAAAATATGATGATCATTTATTTCTTCCATATGACCGGTCAATGGCTTTGCATCCAGGAATTCAGTTTCTTTACATCTTCTTTTAAAACCCTCTCGCTTCCAGACGGTGCCAAGATTCGGTCTGAACCTCTCTGCTTCCCTGGTCGGACTGATCTAAATCCCCTGACTCGTCGACTCCCCTAACTACGAACTCTTTCCTATATTGAGAAATCACCTATGTCTGCTCAATGTGACTATAAGTCACATGTCATCAACATGCGCGATTTGCACGTTTTTGAAACCGTTTCTGACGACCAGGAAATTTCCCATTCTACTTGTTGTTTTACAAAGGAATTTAACCTACGTCTCTAATTCTATAACCCATATTTCATTATGCATTCTTTCTAACAATGTGAATAGTTTCTTGCCAAATTTGTATTTATTAAATATTTTTACAGAATCAACAATTTACTGGACATTCCATTTAAAACCTATTGTTCTTTAAAACTTATCTACAGGCTTCGATTCCCGTTTTATCTGATATTATTTTCATTTAACTAATCCTCTTTTTGTTTTGTTACTTACATGAAAAGGGGACAGCCCTTTTCATGTAACAATATTGTATGGAGAGAGTTCACATGACAAAACTGGGTTTATCTTGTCACTGTCGGTTTTTGATCTGCTACTAGGACGGTGCTTGCTATTAGTTATATTAGCATGAATGGCTTTACCGTAGCTTTGTTATCAGATGCCCCCCCCCTGGCTCTGTTTAGTCTTGTCAGACTATGAATACCCACTGAACGGTGCCTGCAAGTGAAATTATTGTGGCAAGAGTTACACAATCTCCAACCACACCTCTCCTGAGTCACCATTGTTTTAATTCTATTTGTAAGTATATATGTTCAGGACGATTGGAAATAATGCTGAGATAAGCGGAGAGCGCATACACAGCACCTAACGTTCCCAAATGGTCACCTATCGGTGATATTGCAAGAACTGGTGTGTCAATGTGATTGTGCCATATGGTTATCCACATACTCATCAATTTAATGTGGATTTTGCTAAGAGGGGAAATTTGTGATTGGGACAAAAATTAAAAAATGCTTCAGTTTAGAAAGATTTCTCCTTCATTAATCGAGGACAGAATGAGTGAGGTCTAGTAGCCCTTTAAGACATTTGATACCAAAACACACTTGATGTAGCGGTCTACTATCTGGAACATAATTGCAGGGATACTATCTAGGGAGTTGAGCAGCAAGATGTCTGTTTACATTACACTTGAACTTTTGCATGTTGGTACAATCAGGGAAGCAGGAACCCAAAAGGGTATTCCAAAATCTAGCAGTTCTGGGGAAGAAAGTATTAGAGTAGAAGGCTTTCTGGCATCTGGGGATCTCTACTGTGTAGGGGTGGGAGTTTGCGGCTTGTCGGGGGTATTTATGTTCGGGGTGTACAAGGGCTTTGTCGGAGCATCTACCATTAAAACACTTGTAAAACAGGCAGAGGAATGCAACATTTCGTTGATGGGACGGAGGCTGAAGCCTAGTTGACATTTTGGGACCTATCAGGTTGGTGACTCTTTTTTGAACCCTGTCCAGGAGTGAGAGACTAGTAGCAGATGCACCAGCCCAAATGTGACAACAAAACTTCATACATGGGCAAATTGTGACCTTGTAGAGGTATAGGATACTTTCAGGCATAAGTAACTTTCTAGCATGGTAGAACCTTCTTCGCGACAATGCCCTCGATATATCTGTTCCAACTCTGTTCCCTGTGAACGTTAAGCTGAACGTTAATATAAATAGCATTTTTGTTTTGTCGTTTTCAGAAACAAGAATATGAATAAAATTACTTTCAGGTGAAAACTTTCTCCTATTTATCGGAAAACTTACAGTGAAAAACTAATTCACGTTATAAAAATCCTCTGCTTAAGATTGATGTAATATCTAGTTTGACAAATAGCAAAAGCATGTGACCAAAGAGAGCATATGTTTGCTAGTTTATATCATCTAGTCTTTCCTCAAAGCAAGAGTAATCTTGTGTAAGAAAAAACAGTTTGTACCTAGCTAATATGCAAGATTCTTTCTTGAACAGAATTCAATCTGCTACAAAGCTGATTAGTGTAATTAAATATGGTCAATTGCTTCTATATTTTAACAACAAACTAATCAATCGACTTTTGCAAATAATGGTAACTGAAGGCTGGAGGTTGATTCCTTTATTGGATAAAGCCATAATGATGAACGCTCAGATGAAACACGTCTGTGGATGTTGATATTTATATATACTAAATTATATATATATAATATATAGTAGAACCCCGAGATATGTTATTTTTTTTTTTTTCTGGTTATGATGTGGAATACAATGTTTTTCCGGACCCTGGTCACGATATTTGCCCCGCCTTACAGTGTTATTTATAATATTCATGTGTATTATATACTGTACTGTATTTTGTTAATTGTTAATGTCGTATCCAAAAAAGCTAAAATTTATAAATTACTCTCCACAAGTATATTTTGTTGTTTAGGAAAATATTTGCATATTTAACACGTGTTTTAACGAAAATCGAGGAAAATAAAAATCTTAGTTAAATAATTAGATATTTATAAAGAATCGAAATTGGTAATTTTATTGGAATCGTCCCATCACTTCTATGTATACACACACACACGTCAAATTGCAGGTGCCCCCCCCCCTCCCTAAAAATGGAAGTTGTTTCACTTTTATGTCGACTTATGGAAATGCAAATAAAGATAGAATGCTACTATGTTGATCAAAATTGATTATGATTTTGATTCTAGAAAATGCTTAAAGTTTAATGGCTAAATTGAAATTTAAATAATCTTACCTATTTGGTGTCTAATGATTATGGATTAAATTCAATCCATATTTGAACTACTTTCTTTTTTTTAAGCCGGAGGTTGTCCATATTATACTCCCTGAAACTCCTTTAAAATACCCCAAAAAAACTGAAATTTTGGAAATATTTATGAATTGATGTCTAATAACTATTAAAATTTCATAAATCGAAGGTATTCTGAAATTTTCCAGCTCCCTTTTTTTTTTTTTTTTTCTAACATTATTTTTGTATGAAGGTAAATAAATATAACCAACATTACCCACAATTATTCATAAGAGCAGTGTTCCAAAATTCATAATTTATTGGTCAATTAGTTTAGGAGTGGATCTTGTACACACAAACCTATACACACATCTAACGTTATATTGATATGAAAGGTGTGTGAAATCATATAGTGTTACATCATCTTGTTTTGTCTTGCTGTTTCTTTGATTCGCCTAAAGCCAAACCTGAGTGTTGCCATATCCAAAATAAATAAATTCTCATTATGATACAAGTCTATAATCTTGTATAAAATGTCTTTCTTTGAAGTTGACTCTGGTTAGAAGACGACGACAATAATGATGATGTATTTATAATTTATATCTTTGTTCGTTTTACTTGATTTCTTTTACTCTTCAAATGAGAATCTGTTTGTTCCTCTGAACCATAATTAGTACTTCCACCTTTTCCATTGATCTTGCATGTCAGTATTGCTTGTTTTTAAATGAACCTGAACTTGCCGTGTGGGGAGGAACACCTTTCTGTTTATTCTGCTTTAATTAAGAGTGACCTGAAGACCGTCACGGTTATTTTTAAATTCACGTGAAGAAACAGGTAGTTATCTTAGAGCAATAATAAAGCTTGAGACCATTTCTACTGAAGAGTCACCACTTATCAAGTTTAAAAGTCACTCGAGGATAAAGGTTAGTGAGATGGAATGGTAGCTGATAAATAACCATCAGAGGGTTGAAGATGATTAATAGAATGAACCAAATTTGTTTACTTGTGGAGATGGTATATGACGGGAATATGCTTATATTGGATTTGAAGACTGTTTTAGTCTGCAGGAAAGCAGTTTCAAGGCAATATGCTCCAAAGTGAGTCGTAAAGATGACCTTAGATCTTGAGCTGTAAGGTGAGTCACAAAAGCTTCTCCTTATCCCCTCCTTTGAAAAAGATGTTTAAATATGATCAAACCATCAAAAAAAGATGTTATATTCTTTGCTAGGTGTCACTGGGGACTTCCAGTTCATTACATCATATCTTGATACATACTTCTAATGGAACTTTCTAATTTTCTACTCAATTTAATCGTATGTGGAAAATACTCACAACCAGATATTTCTGCAACTGACTATCATGTAAAGGAAGTGTACAATACACTTTTTTGTTTTGAGAAAATGGAAACTGCCAAGATAAGTTGAGGACAATTGTCGAAAATGCATAAATCTAGTTTGATGTGTGTGTCTATATTATATTTCTCTTCATCTGTTTATTTGCTTGTCCGTTCATCTTTTTCTTCGAAACTACTGAGCTGAAATTTTGTATAGACATTTTTTATAAGGTGCAACAAACTAAGTATTTATTTAGGTATGGAGGTTTTTAAGATGTGTATGTGGACACCAATGACATGAAGGGTTTCTATTGGAGTATGAAAGCAGTCTGGGGCCCAAATGTGAGCCATCCCGATCAACTACTTGCAAGCGACAATTCCACTCTCCTCACTGACAAATGCAAGCTTCTAAAACGATGGACTGAGCATTTCAAAACATTGCTAAACAAGACGCCAAACATTGACGAATGAGCAATAATCAATCTGGAGCAGTTCCCGACACAGCACTGGATGGACAGATGCCCTGACTCAGATGAAATCTGCAAAGCACTGCTGATGTTACAGGATGGCAAATCAGCTGGGTCTGATGGCATATACCTTGAGATCATCAAGCGAGGAGGACAAAAACTACTTAGCACTCTCTGCACAATCATACAGAGTGCCTAGACCACTGCAACTGTTCCTCAAGATTAGAAAGACGCACAGCTAGTGACCATATTCAAAAAGGGAGATTGCAAGCTGTGCGGTAACTACAGGGGTATATCACTACTCTCAGTCCCTGGGAAAGTGTTCGCTCGTGTTCTCCTGAACAGGCTTACAGCGCACGTTGAAACCTTGCTATCTGAGACACAATGTGGATTCAATGCAAACAGAGGCACAGCGGATATGATCTTCTCACTCAAACAGATCCAGGAGAAGTGTGTAGAGCAAAATATGGAGCTGTACATGATCTTTGTGGATTTCGACACGGTGGATCGAAGCACTCTTTGGGAAGTCTTGCTAAAGCTTGGCTTTCCTGCACACTTCACTAGCCTTGTTAGAGCCCTTCATTCAGGCATGAAAGCCACAGTTAAGCTGAAGGGCGAGCTCTCCGATCAGTTCGACGTGCAGAATGGTGTCAGACAGGGCTGCGTCCTCGCTCCAACCCTCTTCTCCCTCTACCTGTCAGTTGTGCTTCGGCATGCCTTTAGAAATTGTGATAAGGGTGTTTTTATATGATCTAGGCCAGAAGCAGACCTTTTCAATGTCAATGCGTACAAATCCGCAAATAGAACAACAAAGATACTCGTACGGGAGGTCATTTTTGCTGATGACACCGCATTTGTAGTGATATATATATATGACGATTACAATGATTTTCAAATCATATTCTAAATAGAATATACGCAAAGTTATTAAAGTTGTTTAAATCATGTGATGAAATTTGGTATATAGATACGAAATACCAGTTGTCTACATATATGGAATTCCAAATATCTATACTTATCAGTCTTATGTTTTATTTATTTATTTTTTCTCTTGTAACGACTGTAATGAATATCGTCACTCATGTCAAGCTAATTCAATTGTTATGAAATACAAAGTTATACCCCCCCCCCGTTTTTTCTTGATCAACTTACAGAAGGTCTAATCTAAAATTGATATCTCTATCTCTTGAGAATCCAGTCGGTCTGCATCAGACACTTTATCCTTGTCGATTCTGAACCGATTCAAATATTCCTTTTGAACAACAAAGTACCAGACTGAATAATTATGTTCTGCATATTAATAACGAAAAGAAATAGCTTGTTTCTGTCTCATTTTATTTACTTGCAGATATTTTAAAAGAATTGTTCTTTGCATCGTAACCATTTTTCATCTTTGTTCGGTGGAGAGTTCTTCTTTGATTACACTTCAGAAGTTGGGAGTTCAAAGTCTGAATCATCAGTTTTTTTTTTTTTTTTTTTTTGGTTGTTGAGGGAGAGGGTTTCAAGATTCTAGAGTTGGATGCAATTTTTTTTTCTTTTCCCTTTTAAGTTGCGAGTCAGATATTTTTTTTCTCCTTTTCAGTCAACTCCTCACTTATGAATAACTAGTGGGGTACCCAGCGTTTTCCCGGTGTTTGGAGGTGTGTTGAGCACAAAAAAAAAAAAAGTGTTAAGTTCGAACCCGTCTGCCTACTGTGACGCGAAGGCGGAAAAGAAAGTGAAAGAAAACGTGAACTTTTACTGCTACGCTACGAAGCCATAGGAAGTGGAAAGCGTTCAAATTTAGTGATGCCAATCAAAATAGTGACTTGTTAAGTGAATGCAGAAATGAACGTTGGCTGAAGGCCAGTTCAGCTTTCTGCCGTTTCATTTGTTTTCCTATGATGTTGGGGAAAAACAGCTCCCCCCAAGAAGGGGGAGTTCTCCAAATGAATAGCAATTATTTGATATGAAGGGTTTTCTCCATTGATCAAAGCTAATTGCTTTTCTGGAGGTCCCGGCCAAGAAGGCCGACGACTGACGTTCGCTGCTATTAGTTTCGCTTTTAAAAACGCAAACATGTGAGAGGATGGAATAGCGTGAACTTTATAAAAGTCGATCAAAATAAATCTAGATACGACGTCCCTTCGTAGATATCATGATATATAAAAAGTTGTAAAGAATAGTACCTCCCCCCCACTCCCCAAACTCCGGTGGAAAAAAAGCCTTGGTCGGACATATAAAAATGTACGTGGCCGTTTTGCCGTTTATATATGCGGGGGGGGGGGATACCCGGCGTTGCCCGGATGTTTGGAGGTGTGTGGCTTTGGGTAAATCAAAACTCCAGGGAGGGGGGGGGGTTAAAATAAAATAAAAAAAGTTTTGGTAGGTTAGTATGAGGATCGAACCCGAACCTTTGAGGCAAAGTTGGAAATTAAAGTGTGAAAAAAACCAAAAAAAAACCGTGTGACTTTAACCATTGGACTACCACGACATACTACAGAGACACGTTTGAATTTATTTAACTATTAAAAACAGGTGTCCGCAATAAAAGTTAACTCTGCTGCTTCGATTTGACCTAATTAAGGTCATATAGAAGTCACGCAGTTAACTTTTGCTGCGAGGCAGCGTTTGGGTTTGTTTACCCAAATTTAACTTTTTTTCCCCAACAGATGTTGGGGAGGGGGAAACCAGTTCCCAATTGTCCAGATTGAATAGCAATTGTCTGATATACAAGATTGATCAAAGCTGATTGCTTCTGGACGTTTCCCAGCGCGATGCCGAGAAGAGGGTATTAGCTTTTGAATTAGTTTCGCTTTTTTTAAGAAAAAGCCGAATCAACACGTGAGAACCAAAATAGCAATAATTTTGTAAAAATTGACGTAAATAAATCTAGACGCGACGCACTTTCCCAAATCCTAAATATTATTATCTAGGGCCTATATAAACAGTTGTAAGCAGTAGTAACGAACACACATTTTGCCTTTTATATATATACTAGTGGGGGGTACCCGGCGATGCCCGGGTGTTTTGAGGTAAATCAAAACTCTGGGGGGTGTTAAATTATAAAAAAAAATCTTTTGGTAGGTGAGTATGAGAATCGAACCCGTACCCTCGAGTTGGAAATTAATGTGTGAAAAAAAAAAAAAGTGCTACGTTAACCATTGAGTCACGGCGACAGACAACGTTAAGCAGGTTTTAATTCATTTATTTAACTATAAAAACAGGTGAGTGCAATAAAAGTTAACTCTTCTGCTCCCATTTGACCTAATTAAGAAGATCAAATAGAAGTCACGCAGCGTTTGGGTTTGTTTATCCAAATTTGACTGTTTCTTCCCCCAACAGGGGAGGGGAAAGCAGCTCCCAATTGTCCAGATTGAATCTGATATACAAGATTGATCAAAGCTGATTGCTTCTGGACGTTTTTCCCGGCGCAATGCCGAGAATACGTCGTTTGAGTTTAGTTTCACTTTATTTATACTAAAAAGCCCGATCAACACGCGAGAAGCCAAAATAGCAATAATTTTGTAAAAATCGACGTAAATAAATCTATACGCTACGCGCTTTTCTAATTCCTAGATATTATTATATAGAACCTATATAAACAGTTTTAAGCGATAGTAACGAAGCCGGAACCATGTGCGAGAAAAGCCTTTTGAAGACATACACGAAATGGTCACACACATTTTGCCTTTTATATATATAGATATAGATGTTCGACAAATTAAGGCACAAGTGTGCAACAAAGTACAACAACTGCTCATGCTTATTCTCTATTTGTGTGACATAGATTCATCTCGATTGGATATTCGTTTCAGTTAAATAAATTAGGTGCTATAAAGTGTTTCCTGCCATATTGTAATTTTAAAACTCTTTCCATACAATGATTTCTTGCATCGAATTGCATCATTGATTTCTACTTTTTTTTTGTTTCTCCATTATTTGTACTTGTGCGATGCTTTATATAAGTAATTGATGCCCCCCTCTCTCCCCCATCCCCCTTTCTCTGTCTGTCTTTACGTTCTCTTAATATCTTAATGCTGTATATTATGTAAATGAATTTATTTGTGGTACAGTGTGTTTCTTTGCCATGATGGCACAAAATTAAACTATTTGCAGTCTCAAGTGTCTAACAAACCAAAATAAAAGCTGAATTATAGGACAAATTTTTACCTTCTTGATGGGGGGGGGGTTGTATTTTATTACTCTGTTAATGTATTAGCTCTGAATAGGGAGAAGAAGAAAAAAAAAAATCTAAATATTTGAGTAATGATGTCCTGTTTTTTTTCTTCCAGGAACGGTGTGAATGTAGAAGGTGCTACTCACAGACAAGTAGTGGATCTTATCAAATCTGGTGGGGATAATCTCACTCTTACAGGTAAGCTCGTATGCTTTTAAAATTTTCATTTAATTTTTTTTTTTAATGGCTTTTATATGTGAATATATCATAAGAGTTGAATTATTACTAGGTCTATCTGTCTGGTGTTACACGAGATGAAATGAAGGCTTTTCAGTTTTTAATTCTTATTTGTTTGCACATGTTTAAAACTTATACAGAAGAATAAATTGCAAGGGAGACAAATATTTTTATATTCTTCAAATGAAAATGAGTTATTCCCTTAGATTTTTTAATAATTAAATGTTTTCATATTACAAATTGTCATAGTTGGGACAACAATTTTTTAAAAAATTAACTGTGATGAAGTATGTTAAGTACTAATGATATGGTATACAATGGTATTAAATGAAAATTGATTAATCAATCCAAGGTTGATATATATATATATATATATATATATATATATTAGAAAACCAGGAATTTTATGAAATATTTTATTAAATAGTAGCAGCAGCAGCTGTTATTACGGTTCTGAATTTTTTAGATGATTTGATTAAGCATATTATTTGGATTCTTCAGACTACTGTTCTCATCTTAGTGTTATTTTAACATTTGTCGATGTAATCGCCAACCTATTTACTTTCCTTCCCACAAGGGAAAAGTTAGACACAAGGTTGGTTTTTAATGTGAGAGAAAAATCCAGTTCCTCAAAAAATGGGGTACTGGATTGAAACCAAGAAAAATTGTTTCAGTCTAGAAGAATCTCTGCTTTATTGACTGAGGACAAAATAGACCAAGTGTAACATCAGAACAGATTGTCTTGGAAATATTTATTTGCAGAAGTAAAAAAAAAAAAATTACATTTTCAACACATTAGACACAGTCATTCAAAAGTGTGGGAAAGTTGCTGTCATTGGTCATTTTTTGTCACCGTGATTATTATTATTTTTAACTAGAACTAGCTGGATGCCTAGCATTGCCCCATCATACAATACACTTAAACATATTTCAATTTATGCAGATTGCGTATGTATTATTATTAGTGGTGGGACGATTAATCGGAATCGTTTTAATCGTAAGAATCGTGTATTTTCGGAGGTATCGAATCGGAATCGCATCGGTAAAAAATACCTTAATTTTCCGATTCCTTCATTACGATTCTTTTAGTCTGATGTTGAAAAAAAGAAAAAAAAATTCCTGATATTTCTAACCGCAAGAAAGAAATGTAGCATGTTATAAAAAGAAACCAAAGAAATTCATTATTAACAGGGCAATGCTTAGTGCCCCTCCCTTACAAGGTTCATTCATTCAGATCTATTGTAATCAAAACTACAAAAGAGTTAACTTGAAAAGAAGTATGCAGGGCTCTACATTGTGAGTAAAAATAAAAAAAACGCTTATCTTTTTGGCGATTGTTTTTTTTTTTACTGACAAATCTTCTAATAATGAATGAAAATGCTTTTTCAACTTATATTTTCTTAAAACAAAACGAGCAAAGTCAAATTATTTAAACAGTAAACGGTTTAATAGAACAATATACTTTTTTTCTTTTTTTAAAAGAAGGCTTTTGAAAGAAATATCTCTAAAATGAAATTGATCACGTATTATTTTGCAAAATTTTGACAGTAGTCGGTTTCTTTTGAAGTTTAAAAAAATCGACCCCATACCTATCTCTTCCAAACCTAAAGTTATTAAATAACCCCTTCGTTAATTTAAGGGTAATTAATTCAATTCAGTCAAGTTTTTTTTTTTAATTTCATTGAAATAAAATCCATTATTTTTTTAATTTTTTTCTCCAGAAAGATAAAACCCTGAATTTGATTATATTAAAAGCAGAATAATATAATCTTTTTTCTAGAATTTTAAATTGAAAATTAAAAAAAAGTGTTTGGCGCAGTTTTTTGCCGAACGAAAAAGAAATTAACATATATTTTTTAAAAGGTTTTGTAATCAATTAATTTTTATGTCTAAATAATATTTACGATTAATTAAATAATTTCATTTTAAAAAGTATTTATAAATAGAATTTTACTTAAGACTTATAGTTTAGCAATATTGAACCGCTTCACACATGTGTGAATTGAACACAGTCAACCAAAAAAAAAATTCAAAAGAAAATGCATATTTGCATTTCATTATGTAAACTTTTATACATTGGTTTCAAAAATTACATTCTATAAGTTTTTTTTTTGTTAACTACTGAACAACGTGGAAAGGTGTGGGGGGGGAGGAAAAAAGGAAATTAAATAATGATAATAAATTATGATAACCGTCTTCGAAAGGCACTAAACTCCTAAAATTTATTTCTTAAAAATTTTAAGCGGCATTCCCCGGTGATTTTAAAGCACTCTCTCTCCAAAAAAAAAAAAGATTTGATTTTTAAGTTTGGGAAAGATATATTTATTATAACCGAATTCCTGTATGAAGACTGGATCTACTTTATTGGACGTTAATTTGAGAGATAAGTAATTTTTCAATGTTTATTTCGATTAATGGTATTTCTCAAATATGGTCGTTAACTTTGGAAGGGTTATTTTGTAGCGCCATGTCACGTGGTATATTGTTTTTTTTTTCATTGCGCACGTTCATTTATAAATTATTAAATTAAATATTTATCTTTTTTATATTTAATTAGTATATATTTTCTTTCTCTTCCGCTATATTTTTTTTTTATTTAATTCATTAAATCTGTTAATTATGAGGACCAAAATAATGAATCGTGTTAATTTATTCTCTAATTTTCTTGTTTTTATTCTGTTATATAAATTCTATTTTATTTGTTTTTGCTCTGAAGGATAAATTCTATTTTCTTTGAGTTTTTTTTTTCTGTATTCCAATTAAGTAAAATAAATTTTCTCTAAAATAAATTTTGCTAATTTTTCCGTTTAGTTTACTATATAATAATTTTATTTAAACCAAAACACGACGGTGTAGACATAAAATATCTCTTCCAAAGTTAGGGACCATATTTGGGAACTACCGACCATAAGTATAAAACTACCTGGTATATTTCAAAACAATAATTCGCTCGGAATCGTACTTGGTATCGGAATCGTTAATCAATATTTTCCTGGAATCGGAATCGTATAAAAATTAGGAATCGTCCCAACACTAATTATTATAGACTCAATCTTCTATTGAATATTATGTTTCGAGGAATAATTTACCCAGTGGACTAATTCGCAAAATAAATTGAAAAAAAAAAAAAAAAATTGATATTTGGGCTTAATGATGAATGCTCTGGAAAAGTTACTTCTGATTAATGTTTAGTTTAAAAATATGCAAAAGAAAAAAAATGATTTGCAGCAATTTTAAATAGTACCTCTTTTATCATAAATTGAACTCGTTAATTAGAAAAAATTAAAATAAAATGGTGAGATACACCCAGGCTTGAACAGGGAGTCATTCGATCTGTAGTCGAATGCTTTACCACTGAACTATACCTCCAGATGTCAATAATTTTTTTTTTTTTTTTTTTTTTTTTTTTTTTTTTTTTTAAATAATTTGCTTAGATTTTATTATCTCCCTTCCTGGTGTAATATAGATAAAAAATAATTTTTTCAAGGGAATTTTTATATAAGAAAAAAAAAATTTTAATATCAGATTTTTTTTATTTTTAATACTTATCGGATGAATTTCTGTACAAAACATATCTAAGAACACTGCCAGACATATAAATTACCTTTGTCTGAAATTTGTAAAGGATAAGCTCAGCCGTTTGGGAACATATAAGGAAGAAACTCACACACACGCGCACACACACACCAAGTGACTTTTATATAATAGAGATCATCAATCACCATAATACCACATTTACTCAAGGAGCCTTTTTGACAAGATCAAGGAAAACGTGAATCTTAAGACGTATTGTCAAAGCCAATCAACATCTGAATAAAGAAACAAATACAAATAAGTTCAAATGAATAACTTCTAATGCTACCAGATCAGGCTGCCTGAAGATATTGGCTTCTCGAGATAAAATGTACCTAACATTAATGTTTTTTATTTTTCTGTTTCCTTTTGCAAAACTTGTGTTTCTGCAAAATCAAAAACAAAAATAACAGCCCAACTTTTCTCTTTTTTTCCCTTTTCTCTTTACAAAACAACCAAACTAAACACAATGAATAAATATTTGAAGATACAAACAATTTGAAGCATAACACTTTTTTCCCCCCCAAATTACTGGATTCAGCATTAAATAACCCGAAAAGGGTTGATATGCCGGAAAACAAAACAACCAAATCAAGTGAATAATTCCACAGGGCCATCGTACTTAAAATTTCCCAAATTGTTTAAAACTTTTATGTACGATCCTAACCAAAAGGCTTAAGGAGACAATTTTAAAAAAATCTTAAAAGATTTCTGTTTTTATTTTGCTTCTTCTTCCCTGATTTACCATTCCATTTGATTCTATATTTTGTATCTGAATAACAATCCAACATGTCCATTGTTTCTACTTTTATGCTTGACAAATAAGTTTGCTCTTCACTCTCCAAAGTTGAACAGGTCTGTCTCATCATACCAGTTGAAGATAACAACTTTACAATTGTTGATCCTATTTTAACCTCTTTCTACAAGAAAGCTTATTTATATTCACCGACATTGGAAAACGGATTACTTAACAAAGATGTCAACTTTGTTCAGTTTTAATGTTCAGACTGTCTCTATAGGTGGTTCTTAAACAAGAAATAATTGCATACCAAGCAAGGAATATTAAATGCCAGATGAACAATGTATCTGTAAGGTATAAAATAAAATTTGCTGCTGCTACTAATATAGAAAGAGCTGCCCACAGCACCCTTTCCTGCCTTGACAGACTTCGAAAAACGGATTTTTTAAAAAAAATAAATTTTTTTTTTTTAAGTTATATAGTTTTCTTCTCCCTACCATCTTATTCTTGCAGAAGAGATGTTGTGAGTCTATCTCTGCTCTGTCATTATTTTCATGGCAAATGCTTGACTGAGCTTCAATCCATGCCCCCCCCTGCAAAACTTTCACAAGCACTCGTTTAGCTACAACTCTTCTCAACAATTTGCTCCACTCTCTATCTGAGCCTAATTCTAAATACAAATTCCATGAACAAAGCCTCTTTTCTAGAACTGCTTGCCTGTGGAACTGTTTTCCAGTTGACTACAATCTGCTCATCTTAAAGTCTAATGTAAACAAGTTCTTGTTGAGTTGCCTTCATTAAGCAATCAAATTCTACCCAATTTCTATCAATACCGATCATTGCATTGTCTTACTAGTCATTAACCTTTGATAAGTGATGACTTCCTTGTAAAAAAAAAAAAAAAAAAAAAAAAAACACACACAAAACTTATTTTTATTTAGTCAAGAATTATGTCTTAATAGATGTTTATAAATTTTGTAATGAAATCAAAGTAGAAAGAATTGTCCCTTGACAGCCAAATTTCTGGCCTAAAACCAATTATAAAGATTTCCCAAATCTCAATACTTTTTATGTCAAATCTCGAGTTTGTAGACTGAAAATTGACAGTTTGGTAAGAAAATGTACACACACACACACACACACACACACAAATTCACTTTTCTAGATATATAGATATCTATTGATTATTTTCACCTCAAGAAATCTTATGGTTTATAAATGAACACTCTTGACCTTTCTGCAACTGTTTATTATCATGAATATGTCTCATTTGTGTATACATTCACAATTCTCTTGTCTATAATTAGTTTCACTTGTATTTCCTACATTATTATTTGAAATGCCACGACTTACTTGATACTAGGTTTGTCATAAAAGAATTTTAACTTTGTGAATTGTACAATGCAGGCATAAAATAATGATATTCAATACTACTTTTCTATATTATGTGGGGGGGGGCAGAGGGGGAGAGGAATTCTGTGATGAGAGCATTGTGCCATTTTTCTGTGCCATCCAATTGCTTCTGAACAGTTTCAGTCATGAGTTGAAACAAAAGGAATGATTTAAAAGAAATGAATTAGTAATCAAGGGAAAAATACAATTGAACGGAAAAAAATTAGTGAGAAAAAAAAAAAAAGAATAAAGGAAAAAATAAATTAACAATTATAAGCAAAAGACAATGAAGTACTATGTTAATTACGTAACACACACACACACACACTATATATATATATATATATATATATATTGAAAGAAATTAGAAATGTGTGCTTGTGTGTGTATATACTTTTTATTTGGTTTTTCATAAGCAGTAATGTGTTGCTACACATGAGCATGTTTCGGCCAGCTAGTTTCAGTAACTAGAGATCTCTTCAGGCGATACTGCTTGATAATGCCTAAAGAGGTCTCAAGTTACTGAAAACTAGCTGGCCGAAACATGCTCATGACTTTGTAGCAACACATTACTGCTTATGTAAAAAAAAACAAATGAAAAGTATGCCTTGCTCTGCTTCTGTATTGAGCACTCTTGTATTAACCTCGTTCTACTTCATAGGTTACTTTACCTCTGGAAAATAGCAACCTCAGAAAAACTGAGTTCATTCCCTATAGATTTCACAATTTAAAGGCCACTTTTTATGAAATTTCATACACTTTATGGATCTAGGAGTATTCTTAGATAGATTTTGTATTGAAACGTCTTTAATAAGTATCGATAAAAGTCTGAAAGAAGGAACAGGCGATTTTGACCGGAGTTAACACCTTATACAGCCTAACATCACAAGTGCATTTAAGAGGCTTTATTGCTACATAAACAGAAAGCCCGGGCATATAAAATCAACATTAGGTTCTTTGATATGACAGGGATGTTTTCGAAAGGAATATTTCTGTTTCAAGCACAACTGAATCATGATACTTGACTTGAATTTAAGTCTAAAATGAAAACGTTATCACGAGACAAGCAGGATAGGTCAGGCATATAAAATCAACAATAGATTCTTTGATATGACAGGGATGTACTTGAAATGAATGTTTTTGTTTAGAGCACAATTTAACCATAATACCTGACTTCTGCATTTTAAACTTTATTTCAAGCAATAATTTCAAGAAATAATTTTATAAAATCAAGTCGGTTCTCTACAGTGCAATGTTGACTACAATGCATTATGGACTAAGTCACTGTGGGAAGGCATGTGAAGCTTCCTCCCGGTGCACTGCGATGGATCCTCAACTAGAACAGGCAATCAATTGATTTGATTGAAAAATGGGTGATTTCACCAATTTCGATGACAATGAAAATAAGAGTGTGAAACATTCGTTGATTATCATTCAATCCTGGGCAACATCGGGTCTCTCTGCTAATTTGTATCTGTGTAATATATATATATATATATATATATATATATATATATATATATATATATATATATATATATAAATAAAACTCAACATCTTTGTCTGATTAAAGATAACAGACCTTATGCACACAGGGGATTAAAAATATAACCTAAAGCAAAGTCGGTTTTTCCTATGTATCTTCAAACATTATAGGCTCAAAACCAAAACATTGCCAGCCAATTAGGTTAAGCCCTTATGTGTGTTTCCAGAAAATATGCATTCATTTTGTTGTTTTTCAAAATTCTTTTACATGAAAATGATTAGCTGTTTCTCTTAAATAAACCTTTCACAAAGAAGTTTGGAGCTGTTAATCTTAATATTTACTTATACCAATCCCAATAACACTGAAGCCTAATTGTTCATGTTGTAATAATCCCCCAAACAGCGTTTATGTTCAATTTTTCATACTTTTTTTTGTTAACTATTGTACGTTTTTAATTAAAATTATGACTGCTCCCTTTCAATTTCCAGCTTTATGGAAAATAGATATAGTAGTTTTGTGTGATCAAAACATAAACACAAGTTGAATCACTCAGATTTGGCAGCATAATAGATATTTTATTTTTGTTTGGGTTTTGCAACACCAAATACTCTACTGGTTGAAATATTTTATTGAAATTCATTGTTAAAATAAACTGCTATTTTTGCTAGATACTTATTGTCCAGTGATGAAAATCACACACAAACAGGCAGACATTTTTTTTTCTTTTTTATTTAGTGTTTAGTTCCAAGGTGACTCTACTTAAAACCCAAATCTGGTGAAAGATTGCTGCAGAAAGCAAGTTTTGTTACTTTCCTTTCAGCTTTAGCCAGGATTTAATGGCTGTCCACATTTTACTTGCTTAACTAAAGCAATTATTTGTCTTCTCTCAATTGTCGTGTCTCTGTCAGATTCAACTAATGGCCTCCTTTCCTTCAATGGGATTCGTGTGGTTATTATTGGTGGCACTGCTAGACGCTCATTTGGACTATCTTTAAACCTACATATCTGGTATTGTTTAGGAAAACTTCACTTTTTTTTTTTTTTTTTTTTTTTTTTTTTTTTTTTTTTTTGTAAGAAAATATAGATTTTGAAATCGGCATAGTAGAACACTACTGAACTCTACTCGGGTATTGAGTACTGTTGAAGTAAATACTGAAATCTAATATATAAAACTCACTCTGTGTGTGTGTGTGTGTGTGTCCATTTTTATAAACTTAAAAAGATTGCAGAGTGGTGTGAGAAAGATCAAATCATCATATATGAATCTGAAGAATTCTATTAACATTGGTTTTCCCCAATATTTTTCGGCTCAGAATTCTTTCTAGAGAGACATCGGGTATTTACAGGCGGAGCCACTTGAAGGTTGCTGACATCTTAGTGAAATGAATTTTTTTGTGAAATGAACTGAATTTGAACTTGGAACACTCAGACTGACAACCTGCCAATAACCACTTTCCCATCATCACCTCACGATGGGTCAAATAGTTGCATTTTTTTGAAAACCATTCTTTTTATGGATCTTTAGTCAGTAAAACTACCTGCCAAAGGTCAAAATTGGAACTTAGGCAGGCGTAAATGGACTTAGTTTTTTGTATGCATGCACAAATATATATACATTTGTTAAAGTTTTTTTTTTTTCTTAGCTATTTCTTATCTATCTTCGTCAGACTGGGACACCAAATGTATGGATTATGATTCCTATCTCATAGTACCCAAGTCTTTTTTTGCTTTTAAAATCACTACTATATATTGGGTAAACAAAAATCAATAGAGAAACGGTTCTATAATAATAAATATGAAATCTGCATAAATTAAAATATATTTAAGTGTATTTTATGACTGGGAAACGCTGGACGCCCTGCTAGTTTTATGTACGCAGTAGTGTGTATTAATTCATATGTGTATATACATGAAATAGTCATATCTCAAGTTGTTGAACGCTCTAAGAAGAATTCTATTACTACTAGAAAAATAAAACTTAGAATCGTTGCTTGTAAACATCCCAACATTCTAGATAATTATTGTATTTTGTTTTTGTTTGGTTTTACAACACCAATGACTCCACCTGTTGAAATATTTTATTGAAATTTATCTCTATAAATAACAGATGTGTGTCTGTGTGAAAATATTTGATAAACTCCAAAACTATTAGTCACATAACACTGAAATTAACAGGAAATAGTAATCATACATCAAGGATGGTTTTATAATGAGTAAAATTACAGAAATATGTCGGCAGGTTGAAATGCAAAATGTTCATTTCAACTTGCCAACTTATTTCTATTTTTGTGCATGTGCAAATTCATTTATAGCTTGAAGTGGTTTAATTTAAAATCTTTCTTATCTTTCTGCTGATCGCTCAAACGGGCTGCAGCGCTAAATGTTTTTGATTTGATCCTAACTCAAGTCATTTTTTAAAAACTTTTGAAATCAATACTATATATATATATATATATATATATATATATATATTTCAATAGAGAATTGGCTCTGTAATAATAAATACAAAATTTACATGAATTAAAATATATTTAGCGTATTTTACAACCAAGCAGGCATGTCCCCAGCTAGTTATAATGAACTGCTATTTTTGCCTAATACTTATTCACACAAATATTAATACAATATTAAAATAAGTATTTGCTGAAAATGTCAGCCATTTTTAGCTGAAGTTGTTCAGTTTTTATGGGATTTTGAAATTTGGATAAATCAGGATTTAGTTTTCAGATTTTTGCAAGAATTTGAAGCCATTTTTGACTAGAAATGCAATATAATAGCTTAGAAATTGTTACGTTAGATCTCTTAAAAAACATGAACAAATTTAATTAAAAATTAAAATTCAGGGGGTTTGCAAAATGGAATCAAAACCTGCTGAAATGCACTTTGAACAATTTTCAACACAGAAAATAAACCAAAAAATTCAGAGATTTGGAATACTACTTTGGTGTATGAGAACTTGATTTTCGACCATTTTTTTTTTCTTTTTTTTTGTTGCTAGATTACAATTCAAATAGTATACCAACATAAAGAAAATACATTGACCTATCACAAACGGTTTTCATGCACCAAAGTAGGTGGCTGTGCCCATTTTTCAGGGGAGTAATTTTGACTAAACTCTTCAAATTTCTTAAATATGTAGCAATCTAAATTTATTTCTGAGAAATGTTAACAAAATGCCTCAGTTTTGGGAATCGTTCAAAGTTTCTGGCAAGTTTTGCTCCCAATTTGTTGACACCTGAAAAATTATTAGAAAAATTAGAAATTTTTCCTGATTAAATTTATTCAATATTTTTTTTTTTAAGGAAATGTGGACTTGGTCAGTTTTGGGATATTTCGAAGAATTTGAAGCGATTTTGACTAGCGGTATCTCAGAAATGCAATAGATTAAGAAAGTGAAAATTGTTATGTTGAATCTCCTAAAACAAATTTCATGTAAACTAAGATCCCATTTTTACATAATTCAGAATCTAGTAAAAAAACAAAAAAAAAAAAAAAAAAAACAAAACAAAAAAACACTGATTCATTAAAGGGTTGAAATTTTCAGCAAATACTCGTTTTAATGTTAATGGTTGCCAAAAAATTTGAAAACTTTGACCTCCCATGAGAGGATCACATTTAACTGAAATGCCCCAGATGTAGAATGTTTTTATTTAGAAATGTTTCATTACGTAATGAACATTTAAATTAAAATGTTTAAAATTCAACGCTATTTCACACGATTAATGGTAGCCGAATGGATACGGTCTCCGCTAATCGAGACAGAGATGTCTCGTGTCGCGGGGTTCGAATCGTTCGACTGGTAGTAATTGTGACACCCTGCACTGAAGAATCCCGAAAGGATGAAACACTAGTGTCTGTAGGTATTTAATTATTATAGTAAAAAAAAAAAAAAAAAAAATAATTATGACAGCCCCTTTAAGAAATACGTTTCTTATCGTTGAGCACTTTCTGTTGAATAAAAGTCGGTCAATTTAGCTCTTATGCGTAGATCGTCGTATAACGATTTGATCACTGTCTGTCTGACGTAATGAACATTTAAATTAAAATGTTTAAAATTCAACGCTATTTCACACGATTAATGGTAGCCGAATGGATACGGTCTCCGCTAATCGAGACAGAGATGTCTCGTGTCGCGGGGTTCGAATCGTTCGACTGGTAGTAATTGTGACACCCTGCACTGAAGAATCCTGAAAGGATGAAACACTAGTGTCTGTAGGTATTTAATTATTATAGTAAAAAAAAAAAATAATTATGACAGCCCCTTTAAGAAATACGTTTCTTATCGTTGAGCACTTTCTGTTGAATAAAAGTCGGTCAATTTAGCTCTTATGCGTAGATCGTCGTATAACGATTTGATCACTGTCTGTCTGACGTAATGAACATTTAAATTAAAATGTTTAAAATTCAACGCTATTTCACACGATTAATGGTAGCCGAATGGATACGGTCTCCGCTAATCGAGACAGAGATGTCTCGTGTCGCGGGGTTCGAATCGTTCGACTGGTAGTAATTGTGACACCCTGCACTGAAGAATCCTGAAAGGATGAAACACTAGTGTCTGTAGGTATTTAATTATTATAGTAAAAAAAAAAAAAATAATTATGACAGCCCCTTTAAGAAATACGTTTCTTATCGTTGAGCACTTTCTGTTGAATAAAAGTCGGTCAATTTAGCTCTTATGCGTAGATCGTCGTATAACGATTTGATCACTGTCTGTCTGACGTAATGAACATTTAAATTAAAATGTTTAAAATTCAACGCTATTTCACACGATTAATGGTAGCCGAATGGATACGGTCTCCGCTAATCGAGACAGAGATGTCTCGTGTCGCGGGGTTCGAATCGTTCGACTGGTAGTAATTGTGACACCCTGCACTGAAGAATCCCGAAAGGATGAAACACTAGTGTCTGTAGGTATTTAATTATTATAGTAAAAAAAAAAAAAATAATTATGACAGCCCCTTTAAGAAATACGTTTCTTATCGTTGAGCACTTTCTGTTGAATAAAAGTCGGTCAATTTAGCTCTTATGCGTAGATCGTCGTATAACGATTTGATCACTGTCTGTCTGACGTAATGAACATTTAAATTAAAATGTTTAAAATTCAACGCTATTTCACACGATTAATGGTAGCCGAATGGATACGGTCTCCGCTAATCGAGACAGAGATGTCTCGTGTCGCGGGGTTCGAATCGTTCGACTGGTAGTAATTGTGACACCCTGCACTGAAGAATCCCGAAAGGATGAAACACTAGTGTCTGTAGGTATTTAATTATTATAGTAAAAAAAAAAAATAATTATATATATATATATATATATATATATATATATAATGTGTGTGTGTCTGTCATTTTATTGCATGTCAACACAATTTCTGGATACATATATTTTGTTCTATTAATAGCAACAATTTATTGTAATCTGTAACCCCCACTCTCTCTAAAAAATAGCCATGCTCTGTTATTCATTTAGAGCTAATGTATTGTAAAACTTGTGGTAAAATAATGGTTTTCATTGAATGTTTTAACCCTGTATTAATAGCTCACATAGATACATTAGAACCTCGGGATATGGCATTAAAAATTTGTAACAAAATGCAGTGCAGTATATAATACACATTAAATAACACTGTAAAACTGGGCAAATACCATAACCAGCATCCAGAAAAAACATTGTATTCCACATCGTAACCTGAAAAAAAGGGCCACTGTATCCCGGGGCTCTACTGTATTGATCGATTCATGCTATGATCAAGGGAATATTACAAATGTTTTATTTTAATGCTTCTTATTAAAGGCAGTGTTTTACTTGATTTTATTTCATTTTTAAAAACAATATTGTGCGTCATGTGATTTGTGCATTGGGCATCATTAAAAAGCAAAGTTGTATTAATCTCTATAATTATATAAGGCTAGAAGCAAGAGTATGTAGATGTCATCATACATGTCTGCCAATCTGAATGTACTTCCTAATGTATGTATATTATGCGTGTGGGTGTGTATATATATGTGTGTGTGTGTGTATATATTTTAAAGCCCCTCCCCTTTTTGTGTTGAGCACTTTCGTAAATAATCTCACTTGCTACTTAATTTAGCTGAAAAATGCGAAGCTCGCGGTTTGTTTACAAACAAGAGGTTTGGGCACTTTACAAGTTGTGGATGGATGTCTATTTAAATAGACATTCGGAGAAATTAGTTGCGGGCATCGCTTCCGTGGTCAAAGGGTAGAACTGCTGACTGTCATCATGACGGTTCTAGGTTCAATCCTTGACTTGGGAGAGGTGCTAGTCTAGCGGCACTGATGAGTTGTGATACAATGAAACAGGACTGTATGTCGATGACTACAAATATATATATATATATATATATATATATATATATATATATATATATATTTGTCTATTTATAAAAATAAGAATGTGTGTGAGGACATTTGTCATCCTATATAGTCAACAAATTTTTGATCCACAAACTTGAAATTTGGTACATAGGGTATTCAGATGTGTGGAAAACTTTTTAATCTGTTTTCATCTGAAAAAAAACAGAGGCCTACTAAGGGATCAAAATTTTAAAATTTGTACGTTGCGGGCGGGGGTTTATGTTTGTCCACTGCTTCACAAATGCGCATACATGAATTATTCACATGACAAATTACTTATTCTAAGAATAAGTAGGTTTAAAAACACTTTATTAAAGATTGTGTCAAGCTGGCCTAATGGTGATTGTATTTGACTTGCTGTCTTTAGGTTTTGGTTTTGGTCTCAGCTGAAGTATTTTTTTTTTTTTTTTTATTTACAAAAAGTGAACGGTTTAGAAAAAAATACTTGCATACACATGTCTCAGTTTCTTTCTGCTTTCATTTTTTTTACTTCATTTTCTTTTACTTTAAGGAATTTAATGTTATGTTTAATATTTACGATATTTCTGTTTATAATAACTAGGAAATCTGAATTCATTAAATTATCATTTTATGACTAGGCAACGCCGAGCGGCCTGCTAGTATATTAATAAAATGAAAACTATTTTTCCCTGGTAACTATAGACAGTGTAGGAAAACAATGAGTCAATTCCTATGCAAATCTTTCACACTCGACACGAGCACATACTTCTCAAGAATACGTCCATTTCATTTTGGTTTTCATTTATTAATTTTATTTAGTTCTAGCTAGGGATGGGACATCCTACTGAATGCTAGTAATTCTAACCATCTCTTTAAGAGAGATTATTTGAATCTCTCTTGCTCTTCGTTCACTGGGTATATTTGCCAGGTAGTTTTTGAAATTCTTTTTAATGAGTCTGGTTGGTCCTATAATTACTAGAATGATAGAAATCTTCCTAAAATTCCAGTTTCTTTTCATACATAAGACCTTGGTATTTTATTATCTTTTCTTCCTCAGCTCTTATTAACCCAGCGTCATCGGGGAAACTAAGATTGCTTCTTTCTTCTTCTTGTCCTATATAACTATGTCAAGTTTAATAGCTCTATTTTCTAGGTACATAGCTGTAAGAATGGCATAGTCATAGTGGATGGTGTATGACTTATTTCCAACTGTTCTTTCCGGTAAACATGTTTTCATGACTTACTGCTACATTTGATATAAACTTCTTACCAATCATCCAGTGGAGCCTCTTACAGGCATTTATAATGTTATAGAATCTCAAACTTTGTCAGAGGCTTAATAAATCTCAGTATATCAAGAAATATTTGAACATCATGTTGACTTGATTAAGATTTAGTTTTTGCTAAAAGCAAACTGACTATAAATCTGCATTGTTAATTTAAAAAAGAAATATTCTGAAGAGTGTTAATTATGTTATATAATGTAAGATGTATTTATAATTCAGGTATTTTACCATCTTTTGATATATTTATATTAATACACTTAAATTATATAAAATAAAGTAATTTTTAAGTAACCCCAAATCAAATAAAGATGAATGAAAATCATCTACCTTTTTTGTGTCTAGTTGTATTTTCACTTTATATTATACTAGCAAGGGGTACCCAGCGTTGCCCGGGTGTTTGGATGTGTGTGTGTGTGGGGGGGGGTTATATATATATATATATATATATATATATATATAAAAAAATGTAAGTATGAGGATCGAACCCGAATTCTTGAGGCAAAGTTGTGAAAAAAAAAAAAAAACGTGCGACGTTAACCATTGCCCCACCGCGACATGCTTACGGAAACACGTTTGAATTTATTTAATTAGTTGGATTTAGCAGGTGCTCGTTTTAATGAGTTAATGAGGTCAGTTTGACTGCGGGATTTCATTTACTGCTGAACGCTTTTTCCCAAGATGTTATAGGAAAAAGACTAACCCACATGCGGCGAGTGACAAATATTGAATATTTATCTTCCCGAAATCGAGCAAATTAAATAGACAGGCGAGCTTCGTTGTTAACTGTGAGATATTACCATTTATATGTGATATAAAAAGTTTTAAAAAGTTGTGAAGCGAGCGACCGCTTCTCTGAAAGAAGCCTTTTGTAGACACACAGAAAAACGATACCAATCTCATGAAAACCCGTCGCCTCTGTCAAAAGTTTTAGGCAGACATACAAACATACATTTAAACAGACAGGTGAGATGTATATTATAGATGTTAACATTTGGTTTCATTGTTTTATTAGTTTCACTTTCAGTTTAAAATTCGGTTGCATTGTTTTCGTAGTTTCACTTTCGTTTTTATTTTGTTTTGTTTTACTTTCTTTTTTAGTTATTTTCTATTGTTTCATAATTTTTTTTTTTTTTTTTTTTTTTTTTTTTTACTCACGATCATCACTAACAAGGCATATCGGCACTTGAGCATAAGGTTACTATTTGAGACCATGCCTAGGAAAGATTAACAAGATGTTGGTTCACATTACATTTATAGTTCTACATATCAGTACAGTCAGGGAAGCAGGTAGTAGGAAAGGAAAATCAAAGTCTACCTGTTCGAGGGAAGAAACTATTAGAGTAGAAAGCTTTCTAGTATTTAAAGACCTCAATAATGAAGGGGTGTGATTTTGTTGCTAAGCAGGTTTATTGGGGATATGTATGTCGAGGGGGCACAAGTGCAATGAGTTCATAGCACATTCCATTAAAATATTTATAAAACAGGCAGAGATGCAACATTGCGGTGATGAGACAGTGGTTGGAGCTTAGTTGACAAAGTGGGACCTATCAAAGAGGGAGACTAGTGGTAGATGCACCAGCACATATGTGGCAACAATCCTCCATGTATAGGCAAATGGTGGCTTTGTAGAGGTACAAGATACTCGCATATGTGAGTAGTCTTTTAGCACGATAGAGGGAACCCATCTTCTTTGCAGCAGCCTTTGCAATGTCCTCAATGTATTTGTTCCAGTTCATATTGCCTGTGAATGTTAAGCCAAGGAGTTTGAAAGAAAAATTCTCCGGGATGTTATTTGTCATGGATATTGGTGGTTGGGGAGGTTTATTTTAATTGTTAAAGGAAAGCAGCTTAGTCTTACTAGCATTAAATGTTACCATCCATTTACGGCTCCATTCTACTACAGTCTGAAGGTAATTTCCTAATGATTCTGCTATTGTCTTAGATTTGTATACATCCATTTTTCCCTCGTGTATGTTATAGAGCTTTGTATCATCAGCAAATATACCCATCTACTTTATCAATGCTTTTTATTAGGAAACAGAAACTTATTATTTTTCTGCTGATTACAAATAAATCTTTCAACGTCTACAACATAGATTCTTCAGAGTCTACCATTAAGATCTTGAGTTATGGGTTTTATTTCTGGGTGCAGTTGGTAGCATACCTGCTGTTTGAATAAATGCTTTCAAATTAAAAAGGATGTTTTTCACTTATTACCGACATATTTTTTAATTTGTTTTCAATTTTCTTACCTTTGCCGTTTTTTTTTTATTTTTTTTTAACTTTCGTTTTCAAGTTTTCTACTAGTTTTTCTTTCTATTTTATTTTGTATTGTTTCATAACTTTTTTATTGGTGCCTTTTATTAGAGATCATATATTATTTTTCTGTTAAGGTTTTCATCTTTAATTAAAACTAACATCTAACATGGGTATCTTCATAATCTTTCGATGATCTCTCAATCACACTCAAATACAGCATAATCACAGTGACACACCGGTTCTTGTTATATCACCAAAGTTAAGCAACTTTAAGTCTGGTCAGTCCCAGATTGGTGATCACTTGGGAAAGCCAAGCACTATATGTAGGAGGACATTGGCATTTGCTTGCAAAAATTGCAAAAACATAACTGTTATTTCCCTGATGGGGATAGACAAGCAACTGGAGACCATTTGTAAATTTAATATTCCCATGAAACTTCCTATTTTAGAGGAAGCCAGTTCAACTTATCTAGATTGAATACCACTTTGATCAGTCAGGTCAATCACATTCAGATGACAGTTTCAGTCAAATATATGACAATTTAACAACTTAGAACGTAATTAAATATGTTTATTAGAGTCCATATCCTTAAAACATGGGCTATTTTCAATTGTTTTTGTTTTATACAATATGCTTTCAACAAACATTCACATTAATTTATGTTCAACATATTAACAAAATAGTAATATAGCCGAAACACAAAAATTAGATTTTTTTTTTTTTTTTTTTATCATTAATAAAAATTTATGCTTCCAACAAGCCCTCGACTAGCCTCTAGCGGTCATTTTTAGCTGAGTTATGGATTTTGTAACCATATTTGATAGTCTGAGTACAATTTGCCTCAGGTGCAAAATTATTAGGAGTTGAAAATTTCAGGTTGAAAAAAAAAAAAAAAAAAAAAAATTTTTTTCTGTACAAAATTCTGCACTGGAAAAACAATTTAAATAAATTTGCATCAATAGCATCAAATGCTTTTCCTTTTAATCGCTTCAAAATTAAAAAACAAAATGCATAACGTTGACTTGAGAGTAAGGAGTTTAACACTGTATTGTAACAGTGCGGATGCATGGATGTAAAAGCATGAGAAGTGATGTCACCGGTGGGGGGGGGGGCTATAAAATAGAGAAAGACAATGATTTTATGAGAGACAAAATAACATTTGAGATCTAGTGAGAGATGTGAAGAACATTCTAGATCATATAGGTGACGTCATAACAAAGAAATAAATGTCGTACAGAACCAAAAAACGAGTTTGTTTTTATCTCCTTTGCGACTGAAACTGCACACAACGTGTATTGGTCCAGGAGACAACGGTACAGTATGAGTGGAACGAGTGAATTGCCCTAGTTTGCTGGCAATACACATTCTTCCATTATCATCATCTTGTTAAATATAAAATGCAGTTGTTCATCGTGTTTGGTTTGAAATCCGTTTTACATCCAATTTAGAAATTGACTTCCAGACCTGGTCATCATCGTCTCCGTTATTTATGTCTCAAAACACAATGGATGACCCCTGTAAATAGTAGCTGTGCATGTAATTGTGAAGCAAGTGTTGCGCAATCTTTAACCACACCTCTCTTTAATGGCACTGCTTGACTCCAGCAGCAAGAAGTCTAGAACAACTGGAAACAATGCCAGGATAAGCAGAGAGCACATATAGTACCTGGAATTCCCAAATGGCCATCCATTTTTGTACTGACCAAGCTGAACATTGCTTAATTTCGAAGAATTGATGAGAACCAGTGTGTCAATGTGATTATGGCATTTATCTCTACCCTGGTCATTATTTATCCTTCTATCTCTCAAGTTCATTTTAAACACTTCCTCATATGTTTTTTTTTTTTTTTTTTGCCTTCACATGTGAACTGAACCTGCTACCTTAATTGTTCTACATCTACTAATCCATTCTTTAAATGTGACCATACCATTGAAGTTTCCTGTTCTGCAAACCTATCACTATAATGTCCAGATTAATCATCCAATGTCTGTACTTTTTATCAATGAGAAAGCTATGTTTAAAGTCTGTGGCTTTGTATGCTGTTATTTTTTTAGACTTTCAGCGAATAAGCCCTTTTCTGTACTCGGTCAGTGGAGGAGAATTCCTTCATGACTGAGACAATTTTATTTTTTGCTCCTATCCAGAGTGTCCCTTTTTGGGGAGCTGGATTTTCTCCATATTAAAAACCGACCTTGTGTCTCTACTCTCGAGAGGCAAGTAAATAGGAACATTTTTTTTGCGACTATTTCAATGCAATAAGTGTTTTTGCATCAATATGTAACAATGGATGAAACCTGGATCCACCACTTCTTTCTGAAATAAAATCAACAGCGTGTAAAACCTCTCTGAAGTGACTAAAGATGCAAACATCAGCAAGCAAGGTTTTGCCGCCTGTATTTTGGGATGTGCAGTGCATTTTTGTCAATGATTAACATGAGAATGGAAGAACCATTAATAGAAAATATTATATACGAGGAAATTACTGAAAAGATGGCCAGAAATGAAGAAAAAAAAAAATGCTCTTGCACAGTGTCATAAGTCTATGACAAAATTATATGAATTGCACTCTGAATTGTTTCCACACCTACCCTATTCAGCAGATTTGGCACTTAGTGATGACTGGCTGAAGAGTGCTTCAAGATAGTTACCTCCAATGAAAATGTGATATTGGAAACTAGGGTGTATTTTGAGATCAAAACAAATCTTTCTGCAATTGTAAATTAGAGAAGTGTTAGAATTTGTCTTCTAGGATAAAATACTATGTTGATTGAATAAAATCGATTTTTTACTAAAATGGTTATTTTATGAGTAAGGTTCAGAACTTATTTAAATGTTATTTAGCCTTTAAGAAGTTCTACACTTGTAGGAATATAAGAATATAGATGAAGACCCTCCTATGACTAATATTAAAGTGAATCGGAATGATGCTCATAAATATTCTGACAGATAAAACTGATTCATAAACAAGATACCAATATTTATTGGGATGATTTTGCCAATTAGAAGAATTTACCATGTCCAGAAAATGATTTAGTGTTGACAGTAAGTCGAGAAATATCCAAAAATGTTGTGGTTTCTAATGATAGAAAGTGTTGAAGAACTTGATCGATAATAAAGTATTTGAAGTAGAAAAATAAATTGCACTATTTTTTTTCTCTTTTTCTGCAGAAAAAAAAAACAAACAAAACGATAGTAAATGGAGTGGTAAGAAAAAAAAAAAGCAAAAGAAACAAATGGAATGATCAAACTAGAAACTAAGTCAAAAGACCGCACTAACCAACAGGAAGTATTCTCAGTAACCTGCAAACCACATCTAGGCTGGCTTGAGCATACCTTAAGATTGTCCCCAGAAAGAATTGCCAACAAAGTGCTCCAATGCTCTTATGGAAAAAGAAACCCAAAAATGAACTGGAAGCAGTCAATAAAGAGATTTTATTGCAATGGAAAGAAGATGGAGGTACATTGCGGATCTAGTTTCAAATTGAAAATGATGGTATACTTTGACTACCTCCTGCATCATAGGACACAGGAGTTGCTAAGTCTAAGTAACAGGACTCTACAGACAAACTTATCTTTAGTTGACCTTTGACAACTTAATATTTTTGGTTACTAGCCAAATCCACATGATTTTTAGAATATGACATGTTCGTTCTGTGACTAGTATGTACTGCGTTTTTTTTTTTTTTTTTTTTTTTTTTTTTTTTAAATAAGTGTACTTCTAAATATCAAACAAATGTTATGTTGATACTTGAAGGTATAAACATTCTGATTTCTTCAGATTTTTTAAACATCCTTCGTTAAAAAAAAATAAAAGTACATTGTTCTATTAAACTTTTATTGTTTAAATAATTTAACTTTGTTCGCTTTATAAAAAAAAAAAAAAGTTGAAAAGATATTTTTCACTCGGTCGTGAGCTTTGGAAGATTGTTAGTGAAAGAAATACACTTGCCAAAAGATAAGCGTTTCATTATTTCTAGTCGCCACTTTGAAAAAAAACTCGCAAATGCGACGGTTTCACTCACAATGTAGAGCCCTGAGTAAGCAATATATTGATAGTGCAATGGCATTTCTATAAAGGGATCCTTTGACGGGAGATTTCTATGTTCATCTCATGATGGTTATCAGAAAACTGAAGTTTTGCACCTTAATGCAGACTTCTATTTTTATCTACCACTGGACAAGGATCTGACTGAAAGAATAGAAAAAGAGTTAAGGATGTCCTCTGTTGATGGAAATAATGTGTTTGTCACTGAAACTTTATTGCATAGTATACTCTTCTCTGCTAACACCATATTTAGTGTAACCATGTAGTTACCACCGAATCTTTACCATGTACTAGAATTTTTCTAACAACACTATAACAACATAACTGCCACTATACTATAATCGTGTTGTGGATTTTTCCCCAACACCACCATTTTCAATACTAATTTTTATCACTCTGTGATTCTATTTCTCGGAGTGTTATTGTTTAAATAATTTAACTTTGTTCGCTTTATAAAAAAAAAAAAGTTGAAAAGATGTTTTTCACTCGGTCGTGAGCTTTGGAAGATTGTTAGTGAAAGAAATACACTTGCTGTTATAGTGTTGTTATACATTAGTATTACACTTGTTGTTATAGTGTTGTTAGAAAAATTCTAGTACATGGTAAAGATTCGGTGGTAACTACATGGTTACACTAAATATGGTGTTAGCAGAGAAGAGTATACTATGCAATAAAGTTTCAGTGACAAACACATTATTTCCATCAACAGAGGACATCCTTAAACACCTGTTTTCCATTAACCCATATTTTATGCATGGTAAAGCTTGCAGGTCACGTGTGGTCATTATGTATGAATATTCTAATTCTAGCATATATTGGTTCTTTCTCACATGGAGGTTGTTTACATTAGACAGAGGTGGTCTCTTTTATGGTGGTGATAAGTCGAGACCTTTTCTAGCAATCAGGTTCCGGTTAATCCAGCCAGCCACAAAATTAAACTTAATGTCGAGTAGGACTATTAATGCCACAAGTCATTATGGATCTGTGGCATTCAACAATAGCCACTAAGTGATTCTAGAGCAAGGTTTAATGATGCACAGAGATCTTGGTACAGAGAGTCAAAGAAGCATTGTCACGTAAATGCTAGAATTATTATATAGAACAATATCTTATTCAATTGGTTAAAAGTGAATCGTTTTATAGGAATTTTGATTTATCACATGATTTTTTTTTTCCTTTTACAAAAAATAGAAAAATGAAACAAATACTCATGATTAGCATGCATGAAAATGAACCATTCAAGTATCCAGGCTTGGAAGTTAGGCAAACTAATAGAGTGCGAATGAAACAAAAGAATATTTCCATAATAACACTAATTAGCAAAGCTAAACGTTCAATCTAGGTCATCCTTTTCTAGATCCACGCACATCCAGCAAATAACACACGATGCCTGACCCTGTCGGTGGGGCATTAGAATACGGCGACTGCCCCCCTGCAGAGGGTAAAAGTCTGTTGGTCGTGGGTAGCAACCCGTGATGCCTAGGAAAAGGATCCTGGTGGCTGAGCAACTGATGCCTAGGGAAAATAAAGGTATCGGTTGCAACGCTCCACTTTGGCCTTGTACTAGGCTAGACGGGCAGTTGGAGAGGCCCGATCCGATAAATCGGCTAGTCATGTTAAGCCCTAACACTTACACGGAAAATGTCAATTATAACATTTAAAAAAAAAAAAAAATAAACAAATTTAATCTAAAGATAATACAACATCTTATTACTGCAAACATAGATAAACCAGGTAAGTGTTAGAAGGTGATGGCAAGGGCCAATGAATTGATGAGACAAAACCGCACAACTGCTCCCTAACCAATGTTTCTATCAAACTGGGAAAGAAGAAACTAAAGGAGGAAACAGGAAATGATGGAACAAACTCAATCAATTTAGTATATCTCTTTGTATCCCTGGGATGAAAAGGCGAATGGGTTTCCCCCCTAACATCTCCCAGTTTCGGGCTCCGAGGAGGGTGGGGAGCAAAAGAGATGAAAATCTAAACAAGCTTCCATGGATATAATAAACCCAAACAAAAAACCCAGAAACCAAAAAAATAAAACAAAATCGAAAAGAACCCACTCTGACATAACCAGCTCAGACAGTGAACAAGAATATAACTATGAAATAATTGGTAAAGAAAAATATCCAAGATTCATAGTAATCGAAACCTTAGAAGGAAAAAAGATCAGCAATCTGTCTCCATTCTTAATTGAAAAAATACTGTCTCAAAACAGCAACCCAAAAACAGCAAAAAAAATGAAAAATGGCAATCTACTTGTCACAGTAGACAACTATAAAGACGCAAAAAACATCTTAGAGATGGAAAAATTCCATATCTATAAATGCAAAAGTTATGCCCATGAAAGACTAAACACATCAAAAGGCGTCATAAAAAACCATGAATTAACCTTGGCTACAGCAGAAGAAATAAAAAATGCCCCAAGAAAACAGGGAGTAATCGATCATGTTCGAATAAACATAAAAAGGAATGGTCAAACGAAACAAAATGCCCAAATTGCCAAGAAAAACACCCAGCATACTCTAAAATATGCAAAATCTTCAAAAAAGAAATAGCTGAAATAAAATACAAACAAAATGTATCCTTTCCTGAAGCAAGGAAAATAGCAAACTCTCAAGAAAAAATAAACACTTACGCAGACATCACAAAAATTTCAAATCAAACAAACCAAACCCACTACCAAGACCTATTTAAGCTAATCTCTGAACTCAAAAATCTAATTGAAACTTTAAAAACTAACCAAAACGAAAACAAGAAACAAATACCAGTATCTTCTAAAACTCAGTCAAATGATCTAAAACAAGTCCCAAAGAACAAAAAAGAACCTGAACAACAAAAACCACAAATAAACCGTGAAAGATCCGAATCACGAACAAGGACAAAAGCAGAAGATAAACACACAATATCTGGAAAGATGGAAACAGAACAGGAAAGCACAAATCCTCTTTCCAAAAACCAAAATAAACATAAAAACAGAAATAATATTGATCGAAATCGAGTCACAGAAATAAATCTAGCTCCAAAAACAGAACTGACCAGGAGGAGAAAATGGAGACTGAGGAACCAAACAGTTCAAGTAAACACAAAACAAAAACCACTCAAAACACACCAAATTAATAGAATACTAGATATAAAAACCTAAACAAAAACCAAACAGTTAAAAAAAACCCAAAAAACGAACTTATTTATGCAAATGAATAAAAACATCATACAGTGGAACTGCAGAGGTATAAAACCAAACCACAAAGAAATCAAACATATAATAGCACAATATAACCCCAGCATGATAGGCCTACAGGAAATTCTTCTAAAAGAAACAGACACCAACTTCAACGGATACCATATTTACAATCAAACAAATAGATCACAAACCGATAACCGACCAATAAGTGGGACCTCAATTATAATAAAAAAACTGATACCACATATAAAATTACAACTCCAAACAAACCTTCAAAAAATAGCAATTACACTCCACCGACCAACAACTATTTGTTCAATCTACATTCCACCTAAACATAAACTAAATAAAACCGAAATTGAAGATCTGATAACACAACTCCCCACACCTTTTATATTAATGGGGGACTTCAACGCCCATAACAAAATGTTGGGATGTGAGAATATTAACCAAACTGAGAAAATCATTGAATCATTACTGGAATCACCCGAAATAGCTATATTTAATGACAAAACACACACATACCTTCACCCAGGCACAGGAACGACATCAGCTATTGACCTAACACTATGCTCCTCCACAATATTTATGGACTTCCAATGGGAGGTACATAATGACCAGTGCGGCAGCGATCACTTCCCAATTTTTCTCAAAACCAAGAACTTGCAACAGGAGAAACAAAACCAAAATGGCAAATCTATAAAGCTAACTGGACTGAATTTAACAAACTTTGTACAAACTTAATTAACCAAGAAATAGTTAACAAACCAAATCCTATGTTAGCCTTCACCAATATGCTAAACGAAATAGCAATCATGACAATCCCAAAATCTTCCAATAAACGACACCCAAAATCAACGCCATGGTTCACAACAGAATGTAAAGAAGCAATAACCAACAGGAAAAAAATGCTAAAACACTTCAAACAACATCCTACAAAACCCAACCTCCAAAAATACCTACAAGCATGAGCAAAAGCATGCTATATTATAAAAAAAAGCAAAAAAAGAAACCTGGCAAAACTATATTTCCAAATTGAACACCAACACGCCATCAAAAAAAAATATGGGAAATAATAAGAAAAATAACTGGAAAAAAACTTGGAACACCAATAAATAATACAAGTACACCAAATGGTAGACAAATTATAGACAAAAAAGAAATAGCAAACATAATCGCAAATGAATTCAGCCAAAACTCATCATCCAACCACTACTCCCCCAAATTCCAAAAATGCAAAAACAACGCAGAAAAAGAAAAACTCAACTTCACATCCAATAACAAAGAATACTATAACACCTCTTTCACTATCACAGAACTAAAAAATGCAATTCATAAAAGTAAAGATACAGCTACCGGTCTAGACGACATCCACTATCAATTTCTAAAACACATGCCAGACACATCTCTCTACATTCTCTTACAGATAATTAAGAACATATGGTGGACTAACAATTTCCCAAAACACTGGCTCGAATCCAATATCATCCCAATTCCTAAAACAGGAAAAGATCACTCCAACCCTACCAATTATCGTTCCATCACCCTAACAAGCTGTATATGCAAAACAACAGAAAGGATGGTTAATACAAGACTAATGTGGCATTTAGAAAAATATAACATCATTTCTACACACCAAAGCGGATTTAGACAAAATCAAGGTACTAACAACCAACTTATTCGACAAGAAACATATATTCGTAACGGTCTAATAAGAAACCATCACATGGTCTCAATCTTTTTTTGATATCGAAAAAGCGTATGACACCACGTGGAGGTACGGAATCTTGAAAGATATTCATAATATGGGAATCAGGAAACCTAGCAAAATTTATTCAAGAATTCCTATCCCACAGAACTTTTAAAGTATGCTTAGGAAATATAACATCAGATCAATACACACAAGAAACGGGGTACCACAGGGTAGTGTACTATCTGCCACCCTATTTGGTGATGACTTTTCAATAACTTGCTCATCACCAAATATGCTAACTATCGAAAGACAAATGCAACATTCCTTTAACAAAATAGATCTTTGGGTTAACCAAAATGGGTTCAAAATGTCCAAAAACAAAAGCACATGTATCCACTTTTGTAAGAAACGAAAATACCACCTTGACCCACAGCTCAAACTAGATAGGCAACTAATACCAGTAGTACAACATAACAAATTTCTAGGGATCATTTTTGATAATAAACTAAACTTCAAGTTAAAACAAAAATGCTTAAAAACAATAAATATCTTAAAAATAGTATCAAAACTAGACTAGGGAGCAGACCAAGATACAATGCTCAAAATATACTGCTCACATATCAGGGTCCTGGATATGACCTTAAACTATATCCGATGGTGAGGCCCTAGCTTCAGTGCTTTGGGGAGTGTGGAGCCACCCTTCAATTGGCATTGCTCCCAGGTCCACTCTGACCCAGAGTGGTAGTACCTGTTAGGGTCCCAACTATGGGTTAAATAGAAACTGACTTGAAAAAACAAATATATTCTATTAAAAAAAATTTCTTAAAAATCACTGGATTCTGCATTAAATAACCTGAAAAGGGTTGATATGCCGTAAAACAAAAACAACCAACCAACTACATATCAGATCCAAACTGGACTATGGTTGTACCATATACAACTCTACTTACAAATCCTACAAAAACAAACTAACAATACAGAATCAAAGTTTAAGACTTAGCCTGGTAGCCTATCAATGGAAAGCCTGCATGTAGAAGCCCAAGAACTACCCCTGCATTTAAGATGGGAAAAACTAGCGTTACAGTATGCAACAAAACTACAAAGCAACCCTGAAAACCCAACATACAAAACTACCTTCAACCCACAATGTACAAACTTTTATTCAGGGAAACCAAAAAGTATACCCTCCCTTGGACACAGAATTAAAGAAATATGCTAACTATCGAAAGACAAATGCAACATTCCTTTAACAAAATAGATCTTTGGGTTAACCAAAATGGGTTCAAAATGTCCAAAAACAAAAGCACATGTATCCACTTTTGTACATTGCACACTCTGCAACCAACAACCAACAATTAAACATCTACTGACAGAATGTAGAAAACACAAACACACTCGGAAGAAATATTTTAAAACAACAAACATTAGAAAAGTGTTCCAAGAAGTGGAGCCCAACAAATCATAAACTATTTAAAAGAAACAAATGTATTTAAACTCCTATAAAATAAACAAGTAAAATTCATTTTAGAAAAACAAACCTCTTACAGCTAAAACAATTTTTCGGAAAACCTAAAGCATCTTGCTTCAAAAGATAAACTTTTCAAGAGACTTAAAATATTTTTACAAGAAACTCAAAACCTATTATATCAACAAAACTTTTTTGGCATTAAATGATCCTTAGAGGTTGAAATGTTGTTAAACACACACACACACACACACACTCACTCACTAACTCACTCACACGACGCCAACTGTGAACCTGAAGAACTGAGGCAGCTGATGGAAGACAGGAAACTCTGGAAAGCAAGAGTTACATTGAGGAGCCCATCCTGATGATGAAACATTAAATGACGAGGAAGATTAATGGATTTGCTATGGAAGAGAAAGTTGATTTAAAATGTTTAAATAGATAAATGACGTGGATTGTTGCAAACAGAACGGTACAGGGTTGCTTCTCAGACCAGACTGTGTAGGTTCTTCACGATGAAATATGTTTCAATAATTACCGTTAATATTGACAAAACTATTACATATATACATACATACACACACATATATGTATGTGTATATATATATATATATATATAAAAGCGAAAATGTATGTGTGTTCGCTGCTTTTTTTCCGGCAGATTCTCGAGGCCGTCGCTCATTTTTAAAACGTTTTATATCACGTCTAAATGATAATATCTATGTCTTAACAACGGTTGTCGCCTCTCTATTTAATTTGCCCGATTTTGAAACGTTAATTATTCAACATTTTCGGATCTGCACGTGTTGCATTCGTTTTTTGGTATTAAAAAAAAAAGCAAAACTTGATTCGAAATACTGGCCCACAGTCAGTGGTCTCTAGAAAGCTATGTAACGGTCAATGTGTTACATAGTGTTCTCATTGAAGTTATCACTAGGGTTATCATAGAGGGGCACCAAATTGACGTTTGGTGTATAACATAAAAGGGGAGGACCATAATTGTATTTGTTGTCATGGAATGATTATTATTAGAATGAAAGGAGATTCCGTGTGCATATGATCGTCTAGTTTCATATGCGGTTGTGTGTGTTCATCTCTAATTGTTCATATGCTTTTGTGTGTGTGTGTTACATGCATTTTCTTCGACATACCTTACTTCATGTGTCGTCGATGATGTGATCCATCTGGAATTCATCTTCTCTTGAGCGGGAGACTGGTACCTGTTAGACGAAGATTTATCACTCCAAGACGATGAATGGGTTTTATAGTTTTTTATTTACCTCCCAGATGTCGACACAGAATATGGAAGTAAATCTTGCTTGCTTTGAACACGTCAGCGTCCCCCACTCCCAGTGAAGGGGAGGGAACAGCTATTAAGCCGTCCGTCTTCTTCAAAGCCCAAATCCAGTCTCTCAGATCTAGCCAACCTGACCACGTCACTCATACGTAATCTGGTCAGCTAACCCTCGGTGCTGGTAAACATGTCTACACTCCACGTTTACTCACCTCTCTCTCTCTCAATCCATTCTGTAACATTCCTTCCCCCCCTTTTTATCAAAATGTATGGCGAAGGCATACATTTTCTACTTCCCACATTTACTAAGAATGGGATATATATGCTCACCCCACTGGCAAAGAAAACTGTCATACCTTTATTCAATATACAAAGTAAAATAATAGCAAATAATACCATGTGGCGCTAATCCTTGCGCCCTTGAAGGTCAACAACTCCCTGTGACCCCATGGTCTCTTCATAATTTAAATCAGAATTTCAGGAGCATCTTTTACTCCCGTCGACACTACGCGTGATCGATAAATTCTTAGCAATCAACTGAATAATAAAATCGAGGTCCATCTGCCTCTTCAAAACGGACTATCATCGTCCTTGGCTTTACAGATCAGCTTTTCTTCCCATAGGTAGCACACAAATAAATTTTCCCATCCCAAGCCTTATCCTATTCATCATAAGCCTACTCTTATTACTAGTATTTTGTGGGGAAACAAAAAACCTCTTAACATTCCTTATGGTGGGTAGCCTTCTATTTTCCTAAGTACTTGCATACATATTTCATTCATCTTCTCTTGAGCGATTCGTAACATAATGGCCACGTCGGCCATTGCACCCCCTCTGCCCCTTATGCCATGTCAGAGGGCATTTCATTTGCTCCCTGAAGTTGATTACAACTAGATCCGCTCACGCTGGACAGAATACATTCCGTTTACTGCTATGTCAGAAAAAACTTCTTTTTTTTTTCCAAAGTCGGTAAGCGCAACCTGCCTTGAAGACACATAGCTTCACGGAAAACATTGGATTTCCACACATGAAGTACTCAAAGTTGCTCCATGTTGATTCTACTCGAAATCAATAGAAATCACTATAAAAAAAAAATAAAATTCGAATCACTTCTCGAGAATAATGAAATTAATAACTACCCATGTAATTCAACACCTCTCCAAAATTCGAACATGCTTGCTACAGAAATTAAATTCCATTCACGCCCCACTTTTTTTCTTTCATTTCTTCATCTAGTTTATTTAACCCTATATTTATCCTTTTTTTTTTTCTACCTTACTTATGTGGTCAAAACGTCACTCATGTTGAATAGAACATTTATTCTACATTTCGAAAATTAAAATTAATACCGACTGAACCTTTGACTCTTCCGAAACTTAGGAACTAGTTGATCCCTTATACACAACCCAGTAGTGTTTTTTTTTTTTAATTATTATTTATTACACTGTTTAAATCTTATTTCTTCTCTTTTTCCCAATTTTATTATTACTATTATGATTATTAATTAATTAATTAACAACACGTTCTTTCTTTTATTAATCATTCTTTCAATAGACCCCACAAGCAAAGATTCCACCTCCCCATTCTGCGAAAAAAAATACATGTTAAAGAACAAGAAAATTCTGCACAATACTGTTTGACAACACATCAATTACATAAAAATAATAAATTAAAAAATACAAAAATATCCTATAAGCAATCACAAAGTCCCATCTCACTAACAACAAAATTCCAAATAACAAAACACAGATTCGTGGAAACCCAAAATTGACCACATCATCAACTCCTGAGGTCGGCTGCATAGTGCATCACCTTCCATTCCACAGAATTCAAAATTAAAGAAAAATCACAGTCGTTTACAAAAATACCTAGACATTTACAATAAAATACATAGTTGTTTCTAAAATAAAATAAAACGACTCACTTATAAAGTCTCAGACAATCCTAACACATCGATGGAACTAAAATTGTCCAAGTCAAAAAAAAAAATTCCTAAGAAAGAAAAAAATCGTACAATTAGTGACAAAGGAAAAAAAAAATCACATTTGCAGAACCTATCCATTGTTTTTCATCAAAAGTACATATTGTTTTTCATTAAAAGTTACACTTAGTTTCACAGTTTAAAAATGCAACAAAAATATTCATAACACATATTTGTGATTGACGTGTTTATCTTTTGGTAAGCTGAAAGGCTCATTCCTAACCCACACTGTTACTAAAGTCATATGTTCTATTTCTTTTTTTTTTCTTTCTGGTTTACTCACTGGCTGTTCATTAAAAATTTACAATTTATTATCTGTATGTCTATCATCATAGCTGTTTTTTTTTCTTTTTTTCAATTTCTTCTATTGTTTTTTCTACACAGAAACGTTCTTTTTTTTCTTTTCTTTTCTTTTTAACGTACCGTTCTACCCTTAATTCTTATTAATTTATCATATAAATCTATCTATATATAATTTTAATGTGTCTGTTTTTTCTTCAGAACCATTTCTTTCTTTCTTTATAAGAGGTTCTTCATGTGTAAATGTGTATTTCTTTTTTTTTTTTTTCTTAATTATTTTTCTAATTCGCCTAGTGTTTTAATGGACCCTACGTTGTGTGTGTGTTGATTTGTATTTTTTTTTCTACTGTTCTTTCCTTTTTTTTTCTTTTTTTTTTTCCAGACATTTTATTGTGTTGTATTTTTTTTTTTTTTTTTTTTTTCTTGACACTAAATCTCCATGCTTCCACGTTGTATTTTCTTAAACACAGGTTCGATTATCACATCGGTGATGCGAACTGGTCCACGAGCACCAAACTGAACGTTTGTTACATAGGAAAGGGGATCCCGTGTGCGTATGATCGTCTAGTTTCATATGCGGTTGTGTGTGTTCATCTCTAATTGTTCATATGCTTTTGTGTGTGTGTTACATGCATTTTCTTCGACATACCTTACTTCATGTGTCGTCGATGATGTGATCCATCTGGAATTCATCTTCTCTTGAGCGGGAGACTGGTACCTGTTAGACGAAGATTTATCACTCCAAGACGATGAATGGGTTTTATAGTTTTTTATTTACCTCCCAGATGTCGACACAGAATATGGAAGTAAATCTTGCTTGCTTTGAACACGTCAGCGTCCCCCACTCCCAGTGAAGGGGAGGGAACAGCTATTAAGCCGTCTGTCTTCTTCAAAGCCCAAATCCAGTCTCTCAGATCTAGCCAACCTGACCACGTCACTCATATGTAATCTGGTCAGCTAACCCTCGGTGCTGGTAAACATGTCTACACTCCACGTTTACTTACCTCTCTCTCTCTCTCTCTCAATCCATTCTGTAACAAATGTCGGCTTCGTCATATCAGTCGGTTGCTTTCATTTCGAGACAAGACACTCCCCCTAATAAACAGGGAGCTGTTTTTTTCCAAAGTTAGTTAAAAACAAACAAACCAGTTTATTGACCACATTAAAAACTGTCCCGCAGAAAATGTTAACTGCTGAATAGCTATCGCTTACCATCGCCGCATGTGCATTAAGCTCTTTCGTATAAAAAAACAGACTTGCGTTAAATAAAACACTGTCCCACACTCAAAGTTCACGTCAATAACTTGTCAAAAACGGGCACCTGATTTTTTTTTTTTTTTTCACACTTTACTATTTTCCAACTGCGCGTCAAGGCTTCGTTTTTTGTTTTTTTAACAACCAATGATTTTTCTTTTTATTTACCCAAAACCACACACACCTCCAAACACCCGGGCAACGCCGTGTACCCCTCGCTAGTATATATATATATATATATATATATATATGACAAATTCCAAATGAATAACATGAAACATTAACTTATTATAAATTGTTTAAAAGTTTGCAAATTGGGATACAAATAGATGTTTGAGTCTTTATTATAGAATATTTTAAATTATTTATGTTTTATTATTTAAGAGATTTTAATGCAGGGTGTAATAAATGAAAATACCTTTGCATTTATTCATTTAGAAAAAGATAGTCTAAACAATATGACAAATGTATACAGATTCAAATGAAACTATGTAGAGTTGAAACCTGGGTTGACACCTAAGCGTTCAATTCCTGAAGAAGTTACTTGCGGAAAGATTAATCGTTAATATACATTAAAAAGGTGGGGGGACTAAAAATGAGAGCACTTTACCCTCAACGATTTTGAAATTCTCAGAAAATGACTGATTATAACGAAAGGAAATAGCCACTGTACAGTGATTGAGATGCTGTGAACATAACACTCAACTGAATCTGGAACATGTATATAATTCCTATAAGAGCAATACCTCATCTTGGAAATCCTATGAAAAAGATGCAAGCAAGCACTGGTCAAGCAAGGAGAGGGGGAATGAGAAAAATGATGGAATATCTGGTACTTGACAGCAGCTCATCTCTATCACTTCATTCATATGGATTCAGCATCTTGCTCTGTTGCGGGTGTGGACATGGAACAAACACAGTTCAAGTCTCATTTGATCTATTATGTTTCTTCACCTGTCTCCGTTCGTTCGCGTACACATAAACTATAAATGTTATATATATGCATGTGTTTGAATCGTTTACAATTGAATTGTAGGGTACCACAAATTCCATTAATCATTTCTCTTTCCCTTCCTCTCTTTCTCTTTCTCATGATCTATCGAAGCAAATATGCCAAGTTCAAATCCTGTTAAACCTATTGTGATAATTTACATGGTAATATTGTTAGGAAAGGTATGTACCTCCCTCAGCCACCAGGTTTGTGGTAAAGTACCAACTACTATTCAATAAATTGCATGCATTTAATTGTTTCCAATATGCGTTTTAATAAACGACTCAAGAGGCTGGTAGATATGCCATAAAACAGACAAACCAAACCATCTCCCTAACAACAAGGCCAGAAAGAAACAAATTTTTCCTTAAAGGTCATTGTGTGTGTGTGTGTGTGTGTGTGTGTGAAGGAAAATAACTTTCTGGTGTATATCTTAACCCGTGTTCTTTGCCCATTTTGTCCTACTCTATTCTAACCCCAAGTCTGAAGGATAAAATAATATAATCATAAATAATCACTTTATTTTTCATATTAACACCCAGACTTATGGTTAGTAGAAGGAAGCAGACATATCTTTTTGACTTTTAACAATGACATATTTTCTATTAAAAGTTGATCAGGAGCATTAATAAGAATAATTTAAAGCAAACAAAATTGGTTAATGTCTTTAAAACACTGTCTGGGCCAAAAGAGGTGACCATTTTACGTTGAATTTATATGTAAAACTGATTGTTGTTGTTTTATTTTAATTTTATCACAATTATTTTAGCCTAAAACTGGAAAATCGCATTGAAGGGAGGGGGTGGGGTAAATAAGCCATAACAACGCCTTATTTTCTTTAACAACAAAAACACATCAGACTTAGGGTTAATGATAAAAAAATTTAGTTGACATCCATAAAAAAAAATTAGAATGGCTCTGAAATGATTATCATCTTATGTTAAATTAATCTAAGAAACAACTTTCCTACTGTAAATTCTAAAATAACTACTTTTAAAAAAAAAAATTTTTTTTGTCAAAATTTTCAAGGTGCCTAAATGTAGTCACCTAAGAAAAAAAAAAAAGAAGTAGAATCTCATTTTGGGGAAAATTACAAATTTGAGGGTGTTCATCTATAATTTTGTCATTATTATTTTTTTTTTCTTTTTAAGGTAAAACAAATCTATATAAGATAAAACACGTGAAAAGCACAGCATAGTTAAGAAAGCCACCATTCTGCCCGTCCTTTTCATGTTAAGAAGTGTTTTCTAAATAGTAACGTTTAAATCTCATTCTAAACTGGGAGGTGTCTTTGTTAATTATCCTATTCCTATACCGTCATCTTATTTTGCATATCAATCGTCAGCTATTTTCAATTATTTATAAAACAATTCAAATAGCGTTTTGTACACTTAATGATAAACTAATACATTTCGGTTTTGTTTTAAAATCCAAATAAATCTCAAAATTTTCAATCCATTACAAAGCGTTTGAAAAATATATTAAGGTGTACTCGTGTAATATATACTTTCCTCACTAAGTGCAATTTGCAAAAATATATATAAACATTACAGTTTTACAGTAATTTGATAATGGGGGGGGGAATCTAATTTACAAATTTTAAAAGAATCAGAATCGGTCATTGTATTGAAATCAAGGAAAAATTTTGGAATCGTCCCATCACTATATATATATATATATATATATATGATAAAGAATAAAAGAACAACAATATAAAATATATACTAATGCATATAGATTTAATTGCTTATTCAGTATGAATGTTACATCCCGTAGGATAAGTAAACTCTTTATACCTAGGTATTTTGATGCCGAATGCTTCTCATCAGAAGAAGTGAGAAGATGCTGATTAACATATTAGAGATGAGACGTCTAGCTATAACTACATTAAGTGTGAAATAATGAAGCATGAGAGGAAAAAGGGTAATACATTGAAAATGTGGAGGGAGGAAGATAGAACTACAGTAATTAATGTAATAAAGGAAGAAGATTGTTTGTATTACAAAGGGGAGCTAAGTGTCATGTAAAGTAGGTACAGAGTTTTCCATGGTAGGTTATGTGTTCAGTAATAATTTGTGAAAGTGACATTTTCCTGAAGGTTGTGAGGTTCAATTCTCAGTGTGGCCGACTGAAAAATACTTAGGACTTTTATCCAGTCATAGTTGACGTGAAGTAAATAAAGGGTTCTGTTGGAAATGCCATCCAAATTCCCAAGTTCGACAAGATACATCTGAAGAAGGTCAGAGGTTACATTGATTGAAAGGTTGTGAAAATGGCACTCAAGATGAGAACACTTGTCTGATGAATCCCAATAATACAGGCATCCAATGAAATATAAAAATTCTTGCTTGAATGAAGCAATATTCATATCATCTATTATCCACTCATAGATTAGCAGCCAATGAGAACCAAGTGAATGAACTTGCTCATCTAAACACAATGGAATGTCCCAGCCTTATTATAAATCAACTCTCTAAGTTTCTGTCTCTGTTTGTTTGGTTTGAGCTCGACTAGTAAGGCAGTTAAACACTGATTTATAAATTCAGTAATATCTCTCTCCTTGTATCAGCATCGTTTGCCTTGCATCCTTATTTACGTGCATCATTTTCCTCCAAAATTTTAAATGAAAACTTTTAAACACACTTTGCTATTCTATTGACAGAAAATAAAGAACTCATAAATTGGTTATCAAAAACAAAAAACGGTTATGCCATAAAATATCAAGGAGGGTAAGGGACAAAAATGAAAGCTGTATGCTGTAAATATTAGTTTTGCATTTTGTAACTTTGGAAAATTTTACCCCGACCCACCACCACCAATAGATAAAAAAATAATTTTCAGGCAGTTTGATAAAGTCTGAAAGTGAACTGTGAGGACATGTGCTGCATGGCGAGAAGTGATATGATACAAGTTTTAAAGATAGCCTTAGATCTGGTGACCTTAAAAGAGGATTAGATCTGGACAGTAGTTGGAGATATGTGCAGAACAGGAGACATAGTTGGTTTGGCCATGTTGAAAGAATAGATGAATTATTGGGTCAGGAGGTCTATAACACTAAATTAGCAGTTTCAGTTCAAATAGGACCCCCCCCCCAAAAAAAAAAAAAAATGCAGGAGAAAGTGATAAAAATGGAATTGAGGGATAAATAAAGACCTGGTCAGAGATAGATTAATTTCAAAGTCAGTTACTAAGAGTTGTTGAACACATCCCAGCATGTAAAACGGACTTTAAACAAAATATGAAGAGGCTGTTGATGATATTCATGGATGTAAAACCTGCCAATCCAAAAAAGTTGTATTTGTTTCTAGATGAAGCCTGATAACGTTTTGTCTTAGATTGTACGATCACATTCAAAAAATGCTTTGTTATCTACAGACTTCTTTATTACCATCCGTAATATTGTTAAATGGGAATTAATGATGCAGTGCTAAAACCATTAATCTAACTCCTAGCAACAAACGGCTTCATGTATCTTGAGTTGATCGAGAAGATTTGCTATATATAGACTTCCTTTTTCAGCAATTATGGAAAGGAATACAAGTATAAAAGACTGGGCTCTTTATTATTTTTGTGTCATAAACTAGTTGGTTGGAAGGTGGCTGCATGGGTGAGTGATTGGCTGATGGATACACTTGCACACTGTGAAATCCGTCATCGTGAATTGAAATCCAGTCAAAGTGATTGTCGTTTACACACTGACATTGTTTGAAAAGCTATGAATCAGCAATTTCCCTCCAAGTATGGGTAAAATAGCATCTTGGATTTAATTATGCATGAATAATATTTTGAAAAATGTAATCTTTGACCTTCATCTGAGTTTTAAAAACCAGTTTGGATCTGATGACCATAGAGGAAGATCAAATCTGGTCAGTATTGGTAGATATGTGCAGAACAGTAGACTTTGATGGTGTGGCCATGCTGAAAGAATAGATGAGAGTTCTTGGATTAGAAGTTGTAGAACAGTTGAGGTAGTAGTTTCAGTTCACAGGGAACAGCCAAGAAAAACATAAGAGAGGAAGAATGAACTTGAAAGATGGATAAATAAATACCTGACCAAAGATAGATTAGTGTTGAATTCCATTTCTAAGAATAGTCAAACAGCATCTTGGGTTCAATTAAGCATGAATGATAAATTATTTACAATGCATATTATTTGCATTATTTGGACTACTGTCCTTATCTTAGATCCTATTCTCACCTAGTGCTACCAGATCAGGCTGTCTGAAGATATTGGCTTCCTGAGATGAAATGCACCTAACATTGATGCTTTTTGTTTTTCTACTTCCTTTTGCAAAACTTAATTATGTTTCGCAAAACCAAAAACAACAACCCATCTTTTCCTCTCTTCTCATTTCCCCTTTCTCTTTCTGTTTCCCCCACTTTCTGACTAGTTTCCTAACTTAAATTGTACCAAACATTAATACTGTGACCCTTTTTCCTCTTCCATTGCAAAATTCATTCATATTTTGCAGGGCAGGAAACAAAAACTGATAAAATCCGCTATAAAACAACCAATCAAAACACTACAAACTAGTGAGAGAAGATACTAATGTTTTGGCTGATGTAACCTCTGACCTTTAGGACATAGACATCTTTGTTGGATTTGAGAATATGTATTAAATTTTAAATGGAACCCCTTGTTTAATCCACAGGGGTACATTGTTCTTGTTTCGTCAGTCATAACTGGTTAGAAGTCTTAAGTAGTTCTTAGTTATATTCTTACTATTGCTCTTACTGGGTAATTCCATCTCAAATCATCCAGAAAAAAAACATCTTTGACACCATGGCACGTGCTCGTCGGAGCTCCAATCCCTCGACCCCCCTCGCTATCTTTCACGAGAAACACCCGTCTGGCTGAAACTACTGTCAATAATTTTCCCCACTCTTTATCTGTGCCTAAATCCAAATGTAGTTTCCATGAGCAAAGCTTCTTTCTTAGAACTGCACGCCAGTGGAACTCTCTGCCGCTTGCCTGTTTCCCACCTGACTACAACTTGGACACCTTCAAGTCGAACATAAACAAACTCCTGACAAACCGCCCCCTTAAGTAAGACACTCTATCAAAACTCCCAATACTAATGATTACTACAATACTATCTCATTGATTACTGTACACGCAATAACCCTTATCCCTGAGTGGCCTCCGGGCCTTGATAAGTGGTGACCCCCATGTAAAAAAAAAAAACAAAAAAAAAACACTTACCTCTCAGATTTTTTCCAAACTTTCACCATATGTTGGTATCATAAAAACTAGAGAATCCTGAAAATTTGAGCTTTTAACTCGAAGCAGTTCCGGAAATATCACAATTTTGGTATTTTACGTAAATTGCATCAAGGTGCAAATTTGCGAAATTATGTTTTTGGGCATAAATCAATTTCTAGACTCGGTAGAACCTTGAAAATTTGCATAGACAAAGTTTTCCACACGAGGAATCCAAAAATCACATTTAAAACCTCTGAAAATGAACTGTTTCTGAGCTATTGAACTTTTAAGCTGAGATTTGGGTATTGGTCTAATGTGACCCCCCCCCCCCCCCCCCCCCAAAAAAAAAACAAAAAAAAAAAACATGTGGCACTATTGAAAATTGAATTTTTTTTTTGTTTCTAGACATTCTTGATAGTCTGAACTTAAATTCCTCCATAAAAGGTGTTTGGTTCTTTCCTTGTTTGCTCACAATCGAAACTCAAAGATGGGCAGTATTATGGGCCTCACTTCCAGACAGAGCAGTGTACAAAGAGTCACTTGACTTCACCATAAACAGGAAATCCTGAATTTTATTTTGATTTCCTGTTCATTTAAGTTAGACTACCAATATAGATGTATATATTTTTAGTCTGGCATGAAGAGAAGAGTTCTTTGATATAGTATATATTTCTATAGAACAATTGTTGTCCATCTGACCTTGGATTAGGGTCTTTTGAGATTATACTGATGAACAAACGGAAGTTGCAAATATGATTGGCATTTTGAAATGAGGGAGAAAATGGTTTCATGTTGGGATAATGAATGCAATTTGTCACTTTCCAACTAATTCCTAATCGTCTGTCAACAATTTCTCTTCATTTGCTGTCAGAGATAATCAACATTTTATTCTGATTTAAAGAAAGTATTTCAATATAAGTGCTGAATCAATTGGTGTATATTATTAGCATGGCCATTTCTATAAGAGTATAACAATCGTGAAACCAAGTCTTTTACTGAAAGCAATGTGAATTTTCTTAGGTAATTGATACAACAGTTAAAACAGATTAGTTTTACATAGAAAATAACAACCACAAAAAGCTCAGTGATAAATATAATTATTGACAAATTCCTGTAAATGAAGCGACAGGTACTTTTGAATAAACAAAGGTCGATACATATTCCAATAAGTGATTTTGATTTCAGTGTGATATTTTGTTTTGATTTTCAGATAATTTGTATGAATCCCAGGGTAGCTATGTAACGTTGCAAAAACAAAAGCAAAAATAAAAACAAAAAAAAAATCCCACTTTGCTTTTCTTTCTTTTTAACATAAGTTGTTTATTATGGGTTTTCTTTCTTCCTATCTTAACACGAGCTTAAGTCTTTCACTTCTGCTCCATTACATGCCGGCCATAGACAACCATTTCTTATATATTCAACTTTTCGAACGCACTCTTTCTTCCCTGCATGCTGGCCACTGCCAGCCCATTCATCCCTTCACTTCACACATCCATTTCCTTTGGTGTCGGCTTTCTTTGTCTCCGACCACGTCGTGTCCTTTTCTTTTTTTTTTTTTCTTTTTGTGCTAGCTTGAGCACACTTCATAATTTGCATACGTGTTCAAACTTGGCTCCTGCTGCTAATACAATCGCAATCCATCCTTTGGCTGCTGCCGCTATTTTCATACACACTCGTATGCGCTCTGTTACATCTAAATTTTACTATTGAGCATTCAAAATATTAAATTTGATGTTCCTTGTCATACACACGAAAAAAAAATTTTTTTTTACTTAGTAATTTCATTCTCTTTTCATTGCCACATTCATTTCAGTTTTGCTTAAGTTGAGTGTTGCAATATTTTGGGCATATAATGGGGTATGATCTCACACAGTCGGACGATTCTATTTATAAACGATGCTGCTAAGAACTGACGAATCAAATAATTCATGTTCTGCTACAAACCAATCAGAAACCAGAATTGCTTCATAAATATTAAACCTTTTCTGGAGCAATTTCACATGTTCTTTCCCGGGTTTCGACACGGTAAGAATATTTTGTTCTGTGGAACTGTCTACTACAAACAAGTCACCTACCAGGACTTGTGTGTAACAGCGAACCGTCTGAAACTCAAAATGGCTTATACTTCTGCTACCACTTGTGTGTAACAGCGAACCATCTGAAACTCAAAATGGCTTACACATTTACAGGTTATGCGCCCAGCGTGCATCTTTATTTCGAGGGATCCGAATCAAAGTTCGAATTGTGGCAAGTTAAATTTCTTGGATATCTACGAATCCAAAAGCTACACAAAGTACTAGAAACACAACCTGAAAACAGAAACGATCACGACTTCATTGAAAAGAACGCAACTGTCTTGGCGGAATTAATACAGTGTTTAGATGACTGAAGTCTATCACTGGTAATGAGAGAAGCCCTGGACGACGGCTGCAAAGAATTAAACATATTGAGAGAGCATTATTTATCGAAAGGAAAACCCAAAATTATTTCTTTATACACTGAACTGACCTCTCTAAAACGAATGGAAGCCGAAACTATTACTGATTATATTATAAGAGCCGAGACAACTGCAAATTCTTTAAAAATGTCTGAAGTTATAAGTGACAGTCTGTTAATTTCCGTGGTCCTTAAGGGATTACCGAGTGATTTCAAGCCATTTACCACCGTGATAACCCAGAAAGAAATACCCATGCCAGGAATAAAAAACGCAACTTTGCCAAAAGCAGGTTTTTTCCTAAGAAAAGTACAAAAATTATGTTATAATTGGACGACCTAAGCACAAGAGTTTCCAATGTAGATACAGGACTCAAAATGGTGACTACATTAAAAATGTAGAGAGCTTTGTTAGCGAACATACATTTTTATTTTCGTGTACATTTGATGCGTCAACAAGCAATAATTTTCTTGTCGGTTGTGGGGCCACGACACATGTGATTACAAAGGAATCTGATTTTATCAATTTTGATCCCAACTTTAAGCAACAAAATCATTTTGTAGAACTGGCTGACAGGAGTCGAGTCAATGATATCGTTTTTGACTCAAAACTCAAAATGGCTTACACTTCTGCTACCACTTGTGTGTAACAGCGAACCATCTGAAACTCAAAATGGCTTACACTTTTTCATTGAGGAATTATATCTTATTTCATTTTCTTTTTTTTAGCCCAATAAGTCTCAGGCTATGTATAGATTGTACTATTGTGTTGAAATTTTGTTTAATGGCTAAAAATGGGTTACAATAGACAAATTGAAAGGAAGAAGTTATTTATCTTTATTTAGAAATCGAAATATTGACTCTTCTATAAATAAGACACTGAGTACATGTGATATATTTAAAAAAAATGAATCGTTTATACATTCAAAATAAAATTTATACGTTAAAATAAGAAACAAAACAATTCCTACAAAGAGTTGCATTACACTTTTGGCAATAAGTTAATGGCAAGACTCATTTATATTGAATTAATAAAATTGGATTAGGATACACAAATTGAAAAGAAAAAAAAAGTATTATATATTGACGATCCTATAAATAGGATACTGAGTGCAAGTGGCAAGATAAAATTTACACATTAGGATAAGAAATAGAACAGTTCACACAAAAAATTACATTGCGCTTTTGACAGTAATACGTAAGTTGCTTACTTTTGGCAATAATAAGTTAGTTGCTTACTTTTGGCAATAATAAGTTAGTTGCTTACTTTTGACAATAACAAGTTACTTACTTGCTAATGCAAGAGTCATTTATGTAAGTTCGTACATCATTAAACAAATAAAATTTTATCAAATTTCACAATAATTTTTAAGAGGGTTTCAACACTTCTCAAAGAAGTTGATGAATGTAGATGAATTTCATGCTTTCTTCAGAGTAATTATGCACTAAGTAGTTCTATTATGTATTATAGATCTTAAAAAGTAATTATTCCTTGTCCTATTTATAGGATATAGGCCCTAATGGGTAAAACTTTACCCTAGCTCCTCATTATTCTTATTGTGCTGCTTTTAAATTATGTGGTTAAATCGTTTGATAACACCTTTGTAGTAAATAAAACTGGGATATTGTATTGTTTATATCCTTACCCTACCCTTTTAGGAGATGTATAGAAAGCCAATGGTCAACCAGCCTTTAATCGTCTTAAACTTTGGCAGACCAACGAATCAAGAAATTTAGTTTCCTATTTATAGAAAAGTAGGACCTAATGGGTTAATCATTGCCAGAATGAAAATAAAGTGTTAGCAACTAAAAAGATCTATGCTGAATCATGACTTCAGTCATAGAGATTTTAAATGTTAGTTTTCTCGGCCTATTATAGGGATGGCCTTGATTCTAACACACTGTTAGATTTGATTCCCTTTCACTGTAAAATGTATCTTTTCCTTCGCAGTCTTCAACGTTAATTTATAGAATGTATTTTAAATGACATCTGAATGGTGAGATTGATGAAAACAGAAAAGCTTTCTTGTACTTGTAAAGGAAATTGTTCTCTTAAAAATGGAATCCAGAAAACTCCATTGATAATAAATTATATTTGTTGGATAAATTTCATCTCTTTAGGTAAAAATCTTATAGTTTGAAAAATGTGATTTTATAAAAAGTCACTGTATAAGAATGAGTCACTGAACATTAAAAATCTCATCAGATAACTTTGTACAAGGGTTATTCGAAAAGTAAGGTCTCCTATTTTTTCACTAAAAAACTAAAATGTTGAAGAGCTAGAGACGAGATTGGTACCATTAAAATGATTGACCTTTTGTGCTCCAGAATTTTTCTACATAGTTACCATCATTCTCTATGCACTTTTCCCAGTGATGAATGTGATGTCTCGGTTGTAAAAGTTCTGAACTCGCTTTGTCACTCGCATCTGTTGAGGAACCGATCTCCTAACTGTACCGACATCAAATGCATTGACTTTGTAAACGTTCAACAGACGTCTGTGAATGTTGATCACTTCAGTTTTTTCTTGCATGGAGAAATTCAATGGTGCATCTGTTTCAGATGCATGTCCATGATAGGAGTTGCTTTTTTAAAATCTTACATACTGTCAATATCTGCAACAGAGAGACGAAAGTTTCAGGTCATGTATACACAAGTTCAGTCATCATAACAATGCAATTTGCAATCCCCTCTGATCCATTTGGACAGAAAAAAAAGGAGACATTATTTTTAGAACGTCCCTCTTATATTATCAGCCATGAATGCTTTTTTGTGGTATTCAAAAATTGCCACACTCTACAGCAAGTTCAGGCATGTCACATCCAGCCCTCTTAGGGAGAGAGATAAATAACAATATATTTTTTTAATGGAAATTGCTCCAGACAAAGCTTGAAACCACTTGATGTAAAGAACTATAATAAAATAAATAATACTTCAAGGTCAAAAATTAGCTAACTATAAGTGGTAGACGGATAGATTCTTAGAAAACTGCAATTCTTCCTCCTTTGTCCAAAATATCACTTATGGAATGTGAGAATTAAAGGACAAAATAAGAATAATAATTACCCTTCTTTAAATATAGTAAAAGATGCTATTTAATTTATATTAATGAGCTATCACTAGGGCTGTGACAAGATAATATTCTTTTCATTATTTTGACTCTCGAGTATATATCAGTTAATATTGTATATCTTTTTAGAGATGTGGTTCTTGATTAACTGTGTCTGTGTCAGATATATACTCGAGTCAAAACATTGAAAAGAATATTCTCTTGACATAGCCCTAGTCATCACTTACCAAGGCTAAAATCCATTCGAGACAAGGATTAGTATAGTTGTCAGTTGGATGAAGAACAATACTATGAAAGGCTTGAAAACAATGATTGGAATGGATAAAGTGTGATTACTTAAGAGGATCGCTTGACAACTTTTTGACATTGGACTTAAACACAATCATGTTGTAGTTTGTAGGGAAACAGTCTTGTGACAGCGTTTTCCAAAGATGGGAAGTTCTTGGAAAGAAACTGTCTATGGAAACATGGGAATTCTGTTTGGTTTTGGGTACATGTAGATATAAATGAAAATTCTCTACAATGGTAATAAAAAGACGAGTTCTTGTGAGCTTTCAATATAAGCTTTCCAGAATATTGCCTAGTAGAACCGATATTTGAAAGCAGGTACAGTAAATCAGTATGACAGAATCATCTCAAGCGAGAAATATTTTTAATGAGATATTGTGCATCATTGTTGCATTTCTTGTATAAAAGTTTGAGGTAATCTGAAATTTTATTGTTTTTTAGACTCCATTTTATTTTATGTACCATAAAGATCACTTTTATATTTTGGAATTTTTTAAATGAAGTTTGATAATTTATATCATTTGTATTTTTCACATGAATATATGATGCAACAGATAAAGTGCTAAGTGACAAACAGTCTTCTGGAGATTGAAGACTCAATCCCAAGTACAGTCAATACTAAGAATATAATTGAAACGAGAGAAACCTACCTCCATGGATCAAATAAAGGGTTAAGTTTGAAATTCCGTATAGATTTCAGAGTTTAACACGACACACCTGAAGGTGGTTTGAAGGTTACATTGGCCGAAATGATGCGAGAAAAACCTCCAAAAATGAGAACAATAATCAGAATTCCTATTATTTAGATTCTTCAGACTACTGTTCTCATCTTGAGTGTTATTTGCAACCTCCGACCTTCTTCTGATCCATGGCACAGTGGTTAGAGTATTTGGAAAAATCAATTGTAAAAGTGATCTTGTCCTGAAGGTTGAAGGTTCAATTCTCAGTGTGGGCGATCGAAAAATACAATTGTAAATTACTTAGGACCTCTATCCAGTCATGGCTGACATAGAGTATGCTACCTCCAGTGAAGTAAATACTGAGTTTCAATCGAAATTCAGTTCATATTCCCGAGGTCAACAGAAACATTCCGAGTTTGACAAGATACACCTGAAGAAGGTCGGAGGTTACATCTACCAAAACGTTGTGAAAACGATACTCAAGATGAGAACAGTAGTGTGAAGAATCCAAATATGACCCCCCCCCAAAAAAAAAAAAAAAAAAAAAAAATTCAGAAACAGTAATGGTCAGAATAATGCCAAATAATGTCTATTATTGAATGACATCTTTATAACTTTGCTTTCTTGTGATAGTCGTGAGAATCTGAACAGATTGCTGCTGGATACAAAACAAAAAATAAAATGTTTGTTTAAAAGAAGCCTTAGCTTTTGTTGAGCCAATTGTTTACAATGACACTCCTAATGAGATTCTGCTAGGATTGTCATGACCTCATTCTTTATAGCTTTTCTAATCAGTTTGCTTCTTTATAGCCACAATATTACAGGCTTCATTTCCTTTGGAACTGCCATCCGGTTTTCATCTTAATTTATTGAAAGCTAGAAGAATACACATCCCAGTAAAATTAATACCCTGAATATCAGTTTTGCACAAATTTTATACCCCTGTATGAATATTAAAATCAAGATATCATGACACTAAACTTCATGTTCACAGTCCTTATTCAATTTTGATTCTAGGAGTGGTATAAAATTTAAAGCTTAAGCTTAAGGGGTCTTAAGAAATTTAAAATTCAGTTAATCTTGCTTAATTGGCATCTAATGCTAATGGCTCAAATTTCATGCAAATCTGAAATATTGTAATTTTCAAATGGGAAGTTATGTTGATCATACCCCTTAAAAACCCTTCAAAATTTTGAATTTGGGGAATATTTACGTCCAATACTTACTGTTAAAATTTTAGAGATATCTAGATTTTCACAAAGGACTTTCATTTTCTTTTTATCTTCTTTGCATAGAACTAAATTAGACTAAATATATTCTAAATTCGCCTCTGCTCTTTACTCCTAGAAGCCTTGTTTCAAAAAATATAATGTTCAGTTAATTAGTCTAGGAGTAAATTCTGTACATACAAATATATAAACATATGCACATACCTAACATTATATAAATAAGAGATATTTGCTTTCAGTTTTTTTTTAGGAGAGGTGAGAGTACAAATATCAAATTTGCCGTAATGTGCATACCTATCATAAGAGTTAAGCAATACGTCACTTTTCAAAGGCCCACAGTTAGAATAATGTTTTAAAATCCAATAAAATGATATTTTATTTAAATGTTATTTCATAGTGTTCAATGTTGTAAATCTTTTTTAAAAAATGACAGAGTTGATAATTTGTATGTTCAGTCTATTAAGTCCAACGTAGCTGAGCAGTAGCTTGGTTCTCATGAGTTTTGGCAAATAACAGGGTTCTGAACTGAAGCGTGTCCTCTATCCTAACCATCATCAATGGACCTGAGGTAATCTCATCAGCATCAGATAAAGTCAAACTCTTTGCCAAGAACTTTGCAGCAAATTCTATCCAAGTCCAACATAAATAATTTCTTATTGAACTGTTCTCGTAAATAATCAAATTATACCAAATTTCCACCACAAATGATTACTATGCTATTGTCCAAATGACTACCATACGAACATTAACCCTTATCCTCGAATGGCCTCCAGGCCTTGATATGCGGTCACTTCTTTGTACCCCCCACCACCACAAAAAACAAAAAACAAAAACAAAGTTACAACTCTCCCAAATATTTCAACATTACGTCTATCAAAATGTCCAATGATATGTCAAGATTCTGGACTGGTTCTGGTATGCAAGCACAGGCACGCATGCACGCACGCTTACATGGAAACCTTTGTGCTTTGCTCTCAAGGGAAATCATCAGGTTTATTGTGTGGTTTTACATTTCATGATTGTTTTTATAGCTGACTAACATTTCAGCCCGGCGTTGCCCGGGTGTTTGGACGTGTATATTGAGCAAAAAAAAAAAAAAAACGGTCAATTTTTTTAACTTTGACCCTTATTATGACTCCTTAACATTTATTTTTGGGGGCTCAAATCCAGTTATTTAGATCCATGTCCAAGGAACCTATATCTAAAATTTCAAGTGTTTAGACCATAATTGTCGGAGTTTGGTAGAGTTCTCAATGGTCAAATCGTTGAACTTTGACCCTTTAACAGCCAAATTTCTGTCCGAAAACCGATTATAAATATTTTCCCAAATCTTAGTACCCTGTATATCAAATTTCGAGTCTGTAGACTAAAAATTGACAGAGTTATTGCGTAGGGAAATGTACACACACACAGAAACTTTCACTTTTATATATAGATGTGCTTTCTCTACCTACTAACTAATCAGTCATTGGTGTTATCATTCACTACCCATTTATTTCCATCTACAAAGGAGTGTCAATCCCTTTGTTTGAAAGCGAGTTTACATGTTAGAAAGAAAGTGGATTAAAAATATTTTATAAATTAATATTTTTCTGTCCATCCCTAAACAATCAAGATATCAGCTTTGCTATCACATCAAATTTTGAAGAAAGGAAATTTTAACATGCTCTCAAAAGAATCTAATTTAGTGTAAACAATGTGGTGTTTCCAATTTTAATGTAACAGTTGACGCATTGGTTACAAATGGAATTGGTTTTAACTTTACCCATTGACATAAAAAATCACCATCAGAAAACTCTGGTCTTGTATGGTGAGTTTTATGTGATCACCTTGTGACAAGAAATCAGCAGGTGCGCCTGACATGGCCAATGCAGATATTGGGAAATGACTTGACAGCTTTTTACCTGGCAGATCCGTAACTTTTACTAATCAAAAACATCTTTCCATCAATTCCCCCGGACATCATGACTTCAGACAAGTTGCATATCTTTCAATGAAAGGCTGGAGCCGAGATTCAAGTATGCATATATTTGTAAAGAAACCTTTATTCTTCTGACTGACGCATCTAAAATCATTTGATCTTCTATCAAAAAAAAAAAAAGGAAAGAAAATCAACTTCTGAATCAACCACTCAGTCATATCTCCTTCAAAGCCAAGCAATATTTGATTTCAATTCTCATGAAACCTTTGTTTCATCCCTTTCAAGAACGTTTTCTGTTTTCCATGCACAGGCTATGTTTCTGAACTTCTTCTGCTCTTCAGAACTACTTTTTCCTTTAAGAGAACATTGTTTCCTTTAGGTTCCTCTTTAGATATTTTATGTATGTTCATCATCCCCTAGAAACTATATTTCGGAATGAATCCCATACGTACAAATATATAAACATACCTAACTTTATAGAGTTGGATGAGAGAAATAGAAAATGTTATTTCTTTTTGGTCAGCAATATTTTATAATAGAGAATTATTCCCTTTATATGAATCATTGGTTATTGAATTGTTTGGATTTCAATCTTCAAAGAATGTCTCAGCAAATTTGTAGCGAACTTATCTTTCTGATATTAAAATTACTTCTAATGAATCATTTGACAACATGTGAAATTGAAGACATTTTAAATTTAACTTTCTGCATTTTGCTTTCTTTATGTAACAAAATTATACCATAGAATTTAAAAATTGAACCTTTTTTTTTAATGTTTGTGCAAATTTGCTTGTTGAAATTTGTTAATCTCTGGGATAGATTAATGTCATATTGCAGTGTCTTTGTATTGATTTTATTTGAACTGATGATTCAAAGTTAAATAATGTTTTGCGAAACTTATGTTAGTGAATATTGATTGCATATTGTCATGATCAATTAAAAGAATCCAGCCCAAGGAGGCATTTAGTTTTGGTTTTGAATGTTTGATCTTTTTGAGAATTCATTTTGGTTTATAAGTAATGAGCATCGAATATAATTAAAATAAATTATGTATAATAAAGATAGGTACATTTTTTTTTTTATTATTCACACACACACACACACACACACGCGCGTGCGTCAGCACTAACCCTATTTGGGTTTAACTGGCTTCCCCCAAAGGAGGCAGTTTTAGGGGAGTATAAGATTCATAATTGGTCCACAGTCGCATGTATATCCCCATTAGAGAAGATGACGATGTTAGGTTTTTGCAATTCTTGCAAGGAGGTGTTGATGTCCTCTTACATACAGGAAATGGAATTCCCAAATTGGTTACCAATTTGAGTAATGACCACGCTCAACGTTGCTTAACTTTGGGAACCGATGTATTAACGTGATTATGTCTTATTACATTTTGTAAATAAACACACACGCATATATATATATATATATATATATATATATATATATATATATATATATATACACACACACATATGTGTGTGTGTGTGTGTTAGTAATGAGTTGTGTGTATGTTTAATGAAGTAACATTTTATTAAATTTAAAAAAAAAAATAATAATATTTTTAATGTTAGAATTTTTAAGAGATTTTGTGTTGAAATGTTTATAACACGTTTCGAGCATATGTTTCTTTCTTCAGATATTATTTTGAGAAAAGTCGTAGTTTTGAAAAATCATTGTAGTTCTGAAAAAAATGTCGGTTTAATCTTATTGAAAGTTTAGTGTCTATGAGCCTGCACTGCCGTGAAGGTTACTTTCGTTTTCCTATATAAGTGATCAACAGTATATTTTGAGCCATGCCACTTGAGATTTGATTAGTGCTTTGATATAAGGGGTAGGGTTCAATGCAATTAAAAATTTTTTTTTTTTTGTTTTTTTTAACATGATCCCTGTCTTTGAATATTAGTACAAACACTGGTAAAGGATAATAATTCTCTCTTGAATACTAACTCATTCTAGTAATACTAAACCAGCAATGGCAATGCAGGTAGAAGTATAGGAAAAAAAAGTAGATTTAAATGTGTGATTCTGAGACATCTGCAAATGTGTTGGCTAGAAAAAAAACAAAAAAACAAAGAACATGAGTGTTGGCTGCAGAAAAGAAGTGAAGACGAAAATAGCATAAAAAGAAACAAGTGTAAAAAAAAAAAAAAAAAAAACTAAAAGAGGGGGTCGAGAGTATAGTATTAGATTAGGCTAGTGTTCAGTTATGTTGTAGAAACAATGTTATTAAGGTATTCTATAACTAAAAAATTGCACATTTATAAAAGTAAACGTATGCTAGGCCGCATGTTTAGTGGGTTGCATGTTTGCAATGCATGTGATTGAGGAATATTAAACTAAGAGAAAAGAAATATCCCAAGCTGTAGGAAATATCTTTTCATTTTGGGTTAACAACCCAGAATTCGATTTGTCCACTTGAAAATAAAAATAGTAATGGTTCTATAGATATGAAGTTCCCTGCTGTGATTATGACCCAAACATCGTACTTCAAATTTCATACCCATCCAGATACGGAATCCCTAAACAGTGTTTTTTATTTTTTGCCAATAGATTGGCAGCAAATTAGCTTGTACAAGTGGTTAACTAGGTGAGCTACCAGAATGTGTTCTAGTAGATAGGAGGGGGGCACTCAGTTTATTTTTTGGGCATTTCATGATCAGTTGAGGTTTATGTGCCTTTTGCAGAGAGGTGGATCCTGAGGCTTTTGATGGATTGTGTTCTGTTGGGTTTGTTTTGATTTCTTCTGGCTAAAAATGTTCATTTGCAAGTCTGTTGTTCAATAGAAGAAACCAAGTACCATTGTAACATCCGTAAAAAAACTTTATTGCTTGCTTTAATCTGAAATTGTTAATTTATTTGAAGGGAACATCCTTTTGCATTGATTGACAGTACATACTTAACACTGCGATCAGTGTAGAAATTGAGCTTCGACTTCTGACTGCCACAATGAGCAGACGCCTGTTCAAATAAACTAGTAAAAAAAAAAAAAAAAAAAAAAAAGTGACCCATTGGTTCACCCATTGTACTTGGGTTTGAGTGCTTGAATTAGGAAAAAGTGATTATGAAGTCAGATAAATATCAACATAATCAAGAATTAGACCATTTCTGCTTGTTATCTATTTTTTCTCTCTGCAAATACATCTTATATAGTATTACTACTTGTGGTGATATTAACATTTTTGATCCCTCGATTTATCAGAGAGGGACCTATGTTTTCAGTTGCATGTGTCCATTAGTCCAGACGATTGCCAGATAACTGTCCATTAGTTTTTCCTGTAATTTTGCCACAAATTCTATTTCATTCAATAGATGTGCACAGTAAAAAAAATTTTTTTTGTGAAAATTCCTGTTGCATTCCTCGGGGCACAAAAGAGGTAAAAAAAATGGCCAAAAATGACACGTTTTGCCCCATAACTTTCGATCCATCCATTAGATTTTTCTGAAACGTGGCTAAAATGTGGAGTCCATTGTTCTTAATATAAATTCGGTATGGGTGTCTCTGGCATAATTCTGGTTTGTGCCCCCGGAGACTTTCAGTGCTAAAAATGTTCTTTTTGTGGCTCTTTTTTCATATTTCTCAACAAAAACTTGATATGTCTGACTATATAGTGGTTTTTCACGGTGGTCAACTGAAATATACATGTGTTAAGGCCTGAAACTGCATCGTTATCCATTTACACTGGGATTCGGCATCCCCAGGGTCTCAAAAGAGGTAAAAAATGCCCCCAAATGGCCAAAAATGACACTTTTTGCCCGATAGTGTTTGATCCATTCATTAGATATTGCTGAAACGTGGCCAAAATGTGGAGGCCATTGATCTTAATATAAATTCAGTAAGGGTGACCCTGGCAAAATTCTGGTTCGTATCCCTCTGAGACTTTTAGGGCTAAAAAAAACATGCCTTTTTGGAGCTCTTTTTTCATATTACTCAAAGACTTGATATGTATGTCTATGTAGTGGTTTTCCATGGTGCTGAATTCAAATATACGTCTTAAAGTGTGAAACTGCACCGTTTGTCCATTTTCACTGGGATTTGGCATTTTCAAGAGCTCAAAAGTTGTCTCAAATGCCCCCAAATTGCAAAAAAATGACACATTTTACTGCATAACTTTTGCCTCATCCATTAGATTTTTCTGGAACTTGGCGAAAATGTGAAGGCAATTTTGGCCCTTCACACTTCTCACATTCATCATTTCTTCACTATTTTTTGTGGCGTCATCTCACGTTCCGTACCGGGGAGGGGGGTGCACACGTGGCTTGTTATAATAGAATATTCATATTTCTTTACTTCCTCTATTACGACTTAATAAACAGAAAGTGAGAGTGATAGCAGATGAAATAAGGGTACTTATGCAGAATACGGAATGTAATGAAATATTATGATTTAGAAACCCATTCTTATCATTAGGGGGGGATGTTTTTTGTTTTATTAAAAAACAAAACATACAAACATTGATTAATGCAGCTTCATTATAACAATAGGTGCGTGTGCGCTTGAAATACACTTCTACAAATACTTTTTTTTCTACTTGAAGTTCGATTAGCTTAAATTTTTAATTAATGATCTAATTTCTTTGTTTCCTGTGATGCGTCTTCAATAATATTTGTGCCCCCTCCCATATATGCACAAAAAAAAAAAAAAAAAAAAATGGCGATTTAGATTTCAAGTCTATTTTAGTAATTGGTTTTATGTATTTGTATAGAGTACTGGCTGAAGGATTATTTGTTTAGCAAAACATCAGCTTTTTTTCAGTTGGCTGAACGAAAGAAGTAAGACGAATCATTGACGTGTTATTGCACTTAAAGATGTGTCTGATTGACTCGCACCCTCATCCATCTCGACAGTGCGCAACTCTGGACGATTGCACAGTAAACTTTGATGCTTGGTTTGACAGACAATCAATGAATGGAATGGAATTGCTCTGGAAGCAGAAAAAAAAATTGTCTGGCTTTTTGTGAGAGAGAGATATCTATGCATCATTTGTAATAGACAATATTACACTTTCTCAAACAAACTGGAGAAATCTAATGTCGTATCGCCTCAGGAGATTATCAAGTAATATGAAATGACTATTGGATCTATTGCAGATTATTTGGATTATCAAACTAATGTTCTCAACTTGAATGTAATTCCCACAACGTTTAGGCTTGTGTAACTTCCAACCTCCTTCAAGTGCATTTTTTCAAGCTCTGTAATAGAGGTAGCTTGTTCTCATTTCATTAGCGATAACTGGGTAGAAGTTTTAAGTAATTCTTAATTGTATTAATGCCCATATTGAGGATTAAACCTTCAGCCTCAAAAAAAACCCATACATAAAACTAATTATCTGTGTATTATAATAAGTGTACTAGCAGGACCTGTGGAAATTCTGCAGGAGCACTCATTTGTATGTAATATATTGATGTTGGCATTTTGTAGATATTCAGTGTAAATTAAAGAGACGCTCTGATATTATTGTAGCTCTTTTGTTAAAACTGCAAAAGTGATTATTTAAGCTAGCAGGGATGTCCGGCATAGCCTGGTCATAAGGTATGCTTAAATATATTTTAACTCCTGTAGATTTAGTATATATTATTAAAGAGTTAATGTGCTATCGATTTTTATATATTATAAAGTTGCAATTTAAAAAATTTAAAGAAATATATATCCATATGACTTGGGTGCATCAGCTTAAACCAAAACTTATGAAATATATATATATATGGTTGGTTTTCTGTTTTATACAGTGCTAGGTCGAACTATCATCTCAATATCATTGAGGCGTTAGTCATTAATAACTCTCGACCTAGCCTGTGTAGACAAAAGATTTTGAAACATCAGTTGGAAATATTTACTGATTTAAAACCACCTGAACAGTGAGAATTATATATATATATATATATATATATATTTTTTTTTTTCTCTCACTGGTTTTCCAACTGAAACCAAATTCCCCTCTTTCCTCACTCGATTCTTAGCTTTTAATTTATCATTCTGACGTTTCCTCTTAGAGGGTCAGACGATAAGGCCTTAAGGAAATTTTAACAATTCCACCTGCCCGTTTTTTTTGTTTCTTTGATCTTTTTATTTAAATTAAATTATGTTTCCTCTGAAATTTCTCCTTCCAATTTGCTGTACCAAGAATTTACTTATATATATATATATATATATATATATATATATATATATATATATATATATATATATATATATATATATATATATATAAAAACTTGAATTCCTTCAGCTATAATCAAAACCAAAACTTATGAAGAATTCTTGGTAAAGTTATTTATTACAAGAAATGGAAGTCCATAATTAAACGACAGTCACTCGGATGTTAGCATGATACACAAAATAAATAACACGTTATCCTATTAATATATAGATAAGAGTCAGGTGTCTGTGTATTTTCTTAAATCCAGGACGTTTTTAAAATGAGTTAACTGACTAAGCCAAAAATCAATGATTTTTATTTTGAGAAATGAAGAATCAATTCTACAAAATTGATTGACTCGGGTTTCAATTATTCCTTCACTATTTCTTTTTTCCTCTTAAATTAAGACATTATTCAAAATGTTGACAAACATAAGTTTTTATTTGGATTATTCAAACTTCGAACTAATTTTCTCGTCTTGGGATGTGATTGTCACAACATTTCAGTTGATGTAACCTCCAACCTTCTTCAGGTACTTGTCAAACTTGAGAATATGTATGGAATTTCAAATGAAACACTTAATCCATACAGGTAGTTTATCCTCATTTAATGTACCATAACCGGCTAGAAGTCTTAAGTAATTCTTAATTCTGTTCTTGGTATTGCCTGTACTGAGAATTGAACCCTCAACCTACAAAAAACTACTTAAAACATTATTACTTAGCATTTTTATCCATTATACCACGGGTCCTTGTTAAAGAAATCAGGGAATTTCACTTTTTTGATCTTCCGACAAAGGTGGTATTGGACCTAGTAATTCACCCCCATTCGCACTTCTCAATAACTACACCTTGGATTTAAAAAGATTTTTGCACAAACATTAGTCATGGTGAAAGTAAAATTTTGCTAGAACAGATTTTCCGGGATGACTCTGACCTTTTGAATGGAATTTAACAACCTTTTAAATGGAAAAGGTCCGTCCACGTCAATGAAACTATGATACGCCTCTGAAATAGGTAACATAGTTTTAAATAAATAATCTGTATACATATTTATTTATACATATTTATTCATATGAGAAAAGTAATTAGACTACCTGGTGTTGCTAAGTTAAAAAAAAAAAAAAAAAAAAAAAATAGGCTTTAACTTTTTCAAAATAGTTTGTTCTAAAATCAAATAAAATGTCATGAATAGAATTTATCAGCTTAGAAATTTAGCTGATAAAGAAACAAAAAAGCCTGTAGGTAAGCGATTATGTAATTTGCATAGGATAACGCTAGCAACATACGCTTTTAACTGTAACTGTTTACATATTGGGAAAAGATATACAAATTACCATTAGCATATTAAGCGATGCTCTTTGTGTAAAAAAAAAAATTGAGCTTAGGTATTTGGACAGTGTCAAAACACTGTTAATTCACTACCCGCATAACAGCAGCCGAATAATGCAATGGTTAGAAGCTCTGTCATTTGGGCAGTCAGATTTCGATCCTGGTTTGAGGTAGTTGCTTGTCTGATCAGCTGTGAAACAGTACTGTATGTGGATGACTATATATATGTATGTATGCACACACACTTTTTTACAAAGGAACCACCACTTATCCAGGCCCAGAGGCCACTCGAGAGTAAGGGTTATTGAGTGTACAGTAGTCAATGGGACAATATCGTAGTAATCATTAGTGAAATTTGGTAAATTGGATTACTTAAGGGGATGGCTCATCAAGAATTTGTTCTTGTTGGACTTGAAAACGATCATATTGTAGTCGGTTGGAAAGGAGGAAAACGGAAGAGTTCCACAGGCATGCAGTTCTAAGAAGCTTTGTTCATGGAATCTACATTTAGGTTTAAGCACAGATAAAGAGTGAGGGAAATTATTGATAGTGGTTTGAGATAGACAAGTGTTTTTTGTGAAAATCAAGCCAGGAGGGACCATAGATTGGAGCTCAGATGAGCACTTGCCATGGAAATGACAAAGCAGAGACAGGCTCGCAATGTCTCTTCTTTGAGAAAGAGATTGCCGGGAAGAGAAAAGGGGCATCCCCTATTAGGCTATGAAGTCTATTTTGAACTCTCTCAAGGCAGGATAAGCTGCTTCTAGCAGCTCCTGCCCAGATGTGGCAACAGTCCTCCATCGTTGGATGTACTTAGCTCTTATACAGGTAGAGAATTGCATCAGCAGTGAGATATCTACTGGAGCGGTAGAACAATCCCATTATTTTTCCAGCAGCTTTGGTAACGGATTTGATGTATGTGTTCCAATTCAGATCAAGAGTAAAGATCAAACCCAGAAGTTTGTCAAAACATGAAGCCTCCCCAAGACCAGAGCCATTCATTTCAATTGATGCCCTACGGCGATCAGAGCGTTGGTGATGTAAAAATAGAAGCTTGGTTTTAGATGCATTAACCATTTAAAACTTTCATGTTTTTAAATTTTTTTTTATATTTTGCTATTTTGTGATAAGGATTAATAATTTGTATTATTTAGATTATTTGGACTATTGTTCTCATCGTGAATGTTGTTTTCACAACGTTTTAGTCATGTAACCTCTGATCTTCCTCGGCCGTATCCCGTCGACCTCTGGAAGGACTAAGTAAAATTCAGTTTTAAGTGATGTTCTTCTGGAGGTTGAAGGTTCAATCCTCAGTGCGAATATTACTAAGAGTATAATTATAAATTAAGAATCCTACCTGGTCATCGCTGATGGAACGAAAGTATGCTACCTTGTTGATTAAATAAAGTGTTTCATTAAGTTTCGTACAGATTCCCAAGATTAACAAAGATTTCCGAGTTTGACATGGTATACTTCAAGACAGAGGTTACATCAGTCGAATCATTGTGAAAATAATCTCAAGAACAGTAGCCAAAAAATAAAAACATTCAGTTTGTCAGCGTTTTAAGTTATGTCTTAATTTGAGAAGAAATAGTGAGGGGAAATAATTATAATCCTAATCAATCAATTTTGTAGAATTGTGTTTTGACATTTCAGATAATCGTTGTTCTTTTGCTTAGCCAATCACTAATTCTCATTCTAAAAAAAAAAAAAAAAAAAAAAAAAAAAAAAAGCAAACATCCATGTTTTAATGAAACTGACGGACACCTTACTCTTATATGCCGTTATTACAATACATACCTCGCATTTTTATTAGTGATGAGATAATTCCAATATTTTCCCCAGATTCCGATACAATTACTGATTCCTATTCTTTAATATAAATCTGTAAATATTTAACCATAGTTATTTCTTCCTGATTACAGTAAAAACATGTTAAATATACATATATTTTCTCAAACCTAAAAACACTTGTGGAAAAGGAGGATCTATAGATTCTAGTTTTACTGGTAGTTTGAAATCAATAAATATTTATTATTCTATTATTACTACTTACAGTGGAAGATTTTGTTTTAAACAAAGTTAAATAAAAAAAAATATAATTAAAGGAATCGTTTTTAACATCAGAAAATAGTCGCACATTTTTCCGATACCAATTCTGAGACCCCAAAGCATTCTGATTTTACCAATTCCGATTCATCCGCCCAACACTAGATTTCTATAGACTTTTTCAAAGTAGTGGCAATGATCTTTATCAATATTTAATCTAGTATGGAAGTATGTTTTATGACATATCAGATAAAGTTTAAATTGATATTGATTGGCAAACAGGCACGTGTATTTGTATTTATATGAAATTAGGTATGTGTATATGTCTATATATTTTTGTCTACAAGATTCACTCCTAAACTAATTAAGCGATCATGAATTTATGAAAGCATCTACTATTTATAAGGGATCATAATTGTAGAAACCTAGAAAAGGGCTTACGATTAAAGTATCTGCTCGTCATGTGGCATCAAGGTGACAGCACCCACAATTTTGATTAGTGATCTCGCAAAGTGACACAAAATCTTGCTGCTCAACTGCATAAAAGTAGGCTATGTGGAAAACTCAGACAGACTGTTGTAAGAGAATCTTTGGAGAGTGTTGTAGGAAAATCCTTGTAGACTGTTGTTGTGTTTTACTGAGTCGGTTTGCTTTCTTGCCTCCGCCTTCCTTTTTGTACTAATTACTGATTTCAAAGGGTTAAAAAGAAATGACTTCTGTTATCAGCTAGAATAGAAACTAAAACATAGTGCTCCAGCTGTGTTCCTTACTGTTTAAACCAATCTAACAGATAAGATTTAAAATTAAATCACTTCAAGCTACCTTTGAATTTGTGCATGTGTAAAACTAATAGAAATATGTGGGCAAATTGAACATTTTGCATTTCAAATACCGACATATTTCTGTTATTCGTCCATCCAAGCAAAGATTTTACTAATTACTATTTTCTGTTAATTTCAGTGTTATGCGACCAGTAGTTCAAGAGTTTATTGATGTAATAATTCCACACACACACACACTGTTTTATTTATATAGATTTATTTTATTAGAAAAGAAAATCAATTGTTATAACTAGATTTTTCTTGTAAAAGCAAACACAAAAAAAAAAAAAAAAAAAACGAATATCAGTTTAGACTTTGTATTTGGTCATTATATAAATAAATGGAAGAGTTATCTTTTTTTTGTTTCCTTTATTATTTTGCTTTTAAGAATAAAAACCCCAGCCTTCTAAGACATTTTATTTTTATGGTTTGTACAATGTAATTTGCATTTGTTCAAAAGCTTCAATTCATACAAACAAAATTGTGCGTTTGCAAATAGGATGCTAAGAGCTTTGTTTAGATGTTCGTTTATATACTTGCTGCAGTGAAATAAAATAAGGTATGATTATAATTGAGGTTGTTTAAAAGTTTTGTTACTTCGGTGATGCCATTGAAGCACCAGGAGGAGAAGGTGCTAGTCTGATTGTAAGGTTTGATTGGGAATAGATGGAGTACGTTCAGGGCACTTCTGCCATTACTAACGAGTAGAACCATATCACTGTTGATCAATGGAAGATTCTCTCGGTCTCATACACTGTATGACGATGTATGGAAGTGAAATGTGATCAGCAAGAGTTGAGAACATGTGTTGTATGAAAATGATACCATAGATGTGTAATATGAGTTTTAAAGACGTACTTGGTTCTTATGACCTTAGAGGAAGATTAAATCTGCACAGTATAAGGAGATGTCAACAGAATAGGAGTTATCAATCGCATGATTGTTGAAGAAGGGATGAGAGTTCTTGGGTTAGTAAATGTAGAACAGTTGAAATAGTAGGTTCAGTTCACAGGGAAAGGCTAAGGAGAACACGGGAGTATAAAATGAAAAGGGGGGGGAGTGAGTGTTAAAATGTCCTCTAGTTGATACAACGCACGAAAGTCCTTTTTCCATTTCTTTTCTCAACTTGCAACAACTCCTTGTGTATTCAATATTATCTTCCACCGTTCGTTCTACATCTAAGCTGTCTAACAAAAAAGACAAAACTCAACCCTCATGATTTAGAATTCGTCCCCTTTTTAACAGTTACCAATTGTGTACATATGCAAATTAATGGCATACATTCACCAGTGAGCAACCTTGTCTTTTCTTCTTTTCTGCATTTTCTGCTGTCATTTTACACGCTAAACAAGGTCGTATGCGAGAGTGATGATTTCTATTACAGGGAGAAAGTTATAAAAATGGATGGAGAACAGAAACAGGAATAAATAACGACCTGGCCTGAGATAGGTTAGTGTGGGAATCAATTTCTTAAAGCCGTCCAAAGCATGCCAACATGTAAAACACATTGAGCCGAATATGATGATGATCATCAATTTTTTTAAAATAATGAAGAGTTTCCTGTAAAATTTTTATAAAAAAAGAAAAGAAATGATACTCAATTTTCAAACGAATGATAAAAAAAATCATGTCATAAGTAAAGGCATTTATTTTTATTTGATTTTATCATCCTAGTATTGTTAGTTAATAGAAATTAATCATCAAACCCAATTTTTAAAAACCTATTAATAATTTTAAGATAATATGATTTAATCTCTATAAAATTATAATTATAACATGGTAATAATAATGCTTTAATCTCTATAAAATTATAATTATAACATGGTAATAATAATGATTTAATTTCTATAAAATCATAATTATAATATGGTAACATGATTTAATCTCTATAAAATTATTAAGTGTAGATAACTTCCAAAAACTTTCATTTATGAGTATTTGCTTAGAATTTTAAAGTCAGATTTTCTTTTTGTATGTTTTTATTCATTATTCATCCCAGATAAGGCACATTTTCACTTGAATGTAAGGGTTTCCGATTTCGGATTGTCTACAAGAGCACTATGTAGGGAGTTGAGCAGCAAGATGTCTGAACATTTCATTTAAATTTGTGCAAGTTAGTACAATCATGGATACAGGAGACGGATAGGGAATTCCGTGGTAGTAGTTTGTGGCAAGAAACTATTAGGATAGAAGGCTTTCTAGCATCTTGGGACTTCTACAGAGAAGAGATGAGATTTTGCTGCTTGTCAAGTTAGTCCGAGATTTTCACGTCACAGTGGAACAAGTGCTATGCGTTTGTCTGAGCTCATTTTATTAAAGTACTTGTAAAACAGGCACACGATGCAGCATTCGGGTGATTTGACAGAAATTTGAGGGAGAAAAAAAAAAAGAAAAAAGATTCTTTGGCAGTCAAATAACCATTTGTATCATTTAATGTTATCAAGAATTAAAAACAATTTTTAATGTTATCATGTATTAATACAGCCCAGAAAATGAATCGGCATTTTTCTTTTTTTTGGCCCCTCAACAAAGGAGAGATTGGACCCAGTAATTCACTCTCACTTGTCCATTCGTTTATTCACATTTTTCTCAATAACAACACCTTAGATTTTTTTTTTTTTTTAATTTTGCACAAACAGGAGTCATGGTAGAAAATAAATTTTTGCCAGAACGAATTTTTTTTTTTAATAACTCTGGTTGCCTCCTAGGGGGGAATCATAAGTGTAAAATTGCTTCAAAATTGTTCATCTCTTCATAGTTTTCTCAATAATTACGCCTTGGATTTTTTTTTTTTTTTTAAATTTTGCACAAACATTAGTCATTGTGAAAGTAAATTTTTGCCTGAACGGATTTTCTGGGATGAGTCTGGTTGCCCCTTTTATGGGGCATTATAAGGTTAAAATTATTCCAAATCGTTCATCTGTTCATACTTTTCTCAATAACTACACTCAAGATTTTTTAAAAATTTTGTGCAGACATTAGTCATGGTGGAAGTAAATTTTTCACTCATGGAGGAGGGGAACCCTGCATGCTCGGCTTGTTTAACTTAACTCTGGATTCAATTTATCATTTCATAACTATTGTCATTTCTGTACAGAAAACAAAACAAAACCCAGGTTGGGAGAAAGTTCTAATAGTACTCTGGAGATGTCCTTAATTTTATTTGGTGCTTTCAGTAGCGCTCTAAAGGCATTCTAAGTTTTATTTTTTCACTTCTCACATAAGATTCTCTTTTGGGGTAGTTGAGGAGAAACTTAACATTTATTTTATTTATTTTTTTATGGCCTTTGGCAATGCCGGGTAGCCCTGCTAGTATAATATAAAGGGCAGTTCTCTATGTATGTAACTATGTCCAGCTAAAAGTAAAAAAAAACAAAAAAACACACACAAAAAAAACACCCACAAAGTTGGTATATTCTTGATAAGCATTGCCCTAGATGAATAATATCTGAAGTTTAGAAAAAAAAAAAAAATCCTTTGGGAGTCGGCTAGGTCAGGTTTTGTAAGGAAGGGTCAGTTTTTAGTGTTATTGTGTATTACTATAGAGAAGAAAATGCTCACTCATTTCTGGAGGAATCTGTTATATGACGAAGAGTTGTGTATATATGTGTATGTCTGTGTCGAGTTCAAGAGGAATATGCTAGATGGAGGAAAAAAGGGTGGGTGGGAGAGAAAGATAGAAGTTTAAGACATAGTTTTAATAGAAATGTTACCTTTTTGTCTCAGGCAATGTCGAGTAGCCCTGCTAGTCGGCTAGAGATGGCATCTTGATAAAATACTTTTTATCATCACACTGGGTTGTCGTTAAGGGCATTTAGCCTATAAAAATCTCAATTTAGGAAATGACTCCAAAAGAAACTTGGCCAGAGATAAGTTTAGAAGTCAATTTCTAAAAGTGGTCCAACACATGTCAGCATGTAAAATGGACGGTAAACTGTAGATGATGATGATGATGATATGAGAGATAATGTGAGAGAGGAAAATAAAAAGAAATGATATCTTGATTCTGAATTTAAAAAATAAAAACAACACCGCAACAGTAATTCCTGTGCTTGAGTGACAAGCCAGTTAACATCTAACTGCCAAATGTACACATTTACAGAGCTTAAATAAAGCGCATAGGCGAAACCACTTTTAATGAGCAGGTGTGCCAAGTCTCCTACTGCCTGGTTAGGCTTTTTTGAATTGCCTTGATATGCACATCTAACGCCTGGCTTTATGGAAATAGTAAAGGGGAAGGGGGCGTTTATCATCCGGAACTGAAACTTGTAGAATTTTATTAATTACTTTTAGAATGTTGAAGAATATCGAATACTGATTCTTCAATCGTATTTATAAGGAAAGTATTTGAAAAGAATGATTTGATACGTTGCTGAGAAGGAGAAAAATTCAATGTTACTTGTTATTGATTATGTATTAAGCGTCTATCTACGCACAACCGCTCAACGCACACACACACGTTTTCTACTTGAATACTGAGTATTGTTTTCTTTCTACTTATAGTGATCTCCGTTCCTGAACGGGTTGCTGAAAGGTTAGAGCCAAGTGATGATTCCTCAGGTCCATCTCTCATCGACTATTCTGAGCGCCGTTCACTTCCTATCTCCATACCTGACTACCAGACAGTTGATACCAACGGAGAAAAATATGTGGTAAGTTTAACTTTCCATGTTTTCTGCTTTCTGCCTCTTCTCTTTCTTTCATTTTTTCTTTTTCTCTTTATCTTTCTTTTTCTCTTTATCTTTCTTTTTCTCTTTATCTTTCTTTTTCTCTTTATCTTTCTTTTTCTCTTTCTTTCTTTTTCTCTTTATCTTTCTTTTTCTCTTTATCTTTCTTTTTCTCTTTATCTTTCTTTTTCACTTTATCTTTCTTTTTCTCTTTCTCTTTATCTTTTCTATTTCTCTTTATCTTTTCTATTTCTCTTTATCTTTTCTATTTCTCTTTATCTTTTTCTATTTCTCTTTATCTTTTCTATTTCTCTTTATCTTTTCTATTTCTCTTTATCTTTTTTATTTCTCTTTATCTTTTTCTATTTCTCTTTATTTTTTTCTATTTCTCTTTACCTTTTTCTATTTCTCTTTATCTCTCTTTTTGTCTGTCTGTCTTTTTGTCTGTCTCTTTGTCTTTCTCTGTCTCTTTGTCTTTCTCTGTCTCTTTGTCTCTCTCTGTCTCTTTGTCTCTCTCTGTCTCTTTGTCTCTCTCTGTCTCTTTGTCTCTCTCTGTCTCTTTGTCTCTCTCTCTCTCTCTTTGTCTCTCTCTCTCTCTCTTTGTCTCTCTCTCTCTCTCTTTGTCTCTCTCTCTTTCGTCTCTATATCTTTCTTTTCTTGCTTTATTTCAATCACAAAAACTTATTTGTTTCCTCATGGGAGAAACAGAGCTTTGTTGCCGTTTGTTCTCAACTCTAAATAATTTACGTGATTCAAATAGGAATGGATTCTTGCAAAAAATATCGTTCGATCATGAAACCCTTTATTTTCACAATCCATAAGATTTTCCAATTTCGTTTTGAAAACTTCTTAAACAAGATTCTTTTTTAAGTTGTGCAGGCATCTACATATATTTACTTTTCTGCAATGGAAATGGTCAAAGCAGTTTACAATTCGGAAGCCATATAGGTGCTTGTTAAGGTAATCATCAGATCGATTTTTTAAATGTGGTTTTACGCAAAATCAACAGTACTTATCTGTCATATCGAAGATAGTAATATATATATATGAGTTTGGGAGAGCTAGCATGCTTCTGCAAGGAACTGTCTCTGGGTCAAAGCAGTAGATCCATCTTTCATCACAGGTCATCAAAGCATCAAGAACTGCGGGATCTGAATTCATCAGCTCAACCATCTCCCTGCTGTCATGATATCTTTCTTTCTGATCTTCTTTGAGCACCCTTGGGACAAACTTTACACATACCTTCTGTATCTTCAGTTCCTTGCGAATAATTGTTGTACAGTTCCCACACTGACATCAAACTGTGCACTTATTGTCTCTATAGACATACGATGGGCCTTATCCATTAAATTCTTTATTTGGTCAATCAACTCTGGTGTTCTGACTTTCTTACTACCCCCACACCTCATCATCCCTCAGACTTCCTTGAATCTCTTATACCACTTAAAAGCTGATACTCGATTTATTTAAGATGGTCCAAAAGCAGTCTGACGCATTCCATACGTTTCTGTGGCATTTTCCAAGTTAAAACAGAATTTTATTGCATATTTTTTTAAAGTGTCATCACGCCCAGATTAGGTTTTTGAAATTCACCAGCTGTGACAATCAGACTTTAGTAGGGTGTATTATAATTCCTGCTGTAGCTGTTAATTTGAACCTGAAATCATAAAAATTAGTAAGTCATCTCCTAGCAATAACATATTGAATTATCAAGAGTCTACAACAATTTTCAATGCCTGTACAAAAGTCTGGAAACTTATTGAAAGCACCTTGTGTGTGTGTGTGTGTGTGTATATATATTTTTTTTTCTTTAAAGATACCACATTAATAGGAATAGACACAAGGATTTACACTTTTAGAAAGTTTGTCTTTTATTAATAACGCCTTTCATACAGTTGTTTCAGCCACCCCCCTCCATCCCATGTTGATGTATAAGACTATAATCGTTCATCAAATTATAATTTGCATAACTTGAGTTTCATCAGCATGTTGAAAAAAAAGTTTCACAGCTCACAAATAGGACCTTTCGCGTTAATACAGTGGGTATTCATTTAAAAAATTTTTTTTTATCGGCAACATAAAGTTTCAAGCTGGTTTTATAAACATACAAAGAAAAATATATTTACAGCTCTAGCATTGCACTATTGAGCTATCTATATGAGAACTTTGTTATCCAATGTATAAAAAGTGATATGTCTGTCTTCATATTTTCAAACTCTTTAAGTCCTGATTGGATTTTTATAGACCGTTCTTTTTTGTGTGTTTAGCCGGTTAAAATAGATTTTAAGGAGTCAGAAATGGGTGAAAATTTAAAATAATCGTTGTACATCTTAGTTTATTTTTAATTTTTAATCAGTTCATGTGCGTGTCACGTTGGTACAGTGAAAACGTCACCAGCTTTGAATGGTAGTTTTGCTTTCTGTTTCAATTCTAGCTGATGGCACATAGATATTTTTTTTTTTTTTACTTTTGAAATCATGACTCTGTAATAATATATATGTAATCTGGACAAATTAAAATTTTTTTTTTTTGTATTTTTATGACCCCCCCCCCCCGCTAGTTTATTCATGTGTAATCACTGCCCCAAGTAATTAAATTGCATATAGACATAAGGTGTGTGTGAAAATATACTTATGGCATGTAAGTTTTTCCCTGGTGGAAAACAGCATACTAAGCTCGACTCCAATGTTGAGAACTAAATATACATATGGGTAATAGATTGGATTGTACATCCACCATAAAATAACTTTAAAAAAAAAAAAAAAAAACTTTATTATTGCTTGAATTAATGTTTGTGTAAAATCTTTTCTTTTTTTTTATTTATTTTAAAAACCTTCCAGTTTGAGACGTTCTTTGTTTTTTTTTTTTTTTTTTAAACTTCATCAAGCGAGACATCATTTTATATGAATATTAATTCAAATGCTGCCAAAGCATATTTTTTTCCAGGTGTTTTTGATAGAGAATATATATTCATTCCTAATAAATTGCACATCATAATTTTTCTCATTAAGTATGTTATGAAAGCTAAACAACTATAATTTACAATAAAATATATTTAAGAAAAAAAAAAAAAGCAAACGTTTTTACTAGAATCATTCATCTAAATATATCTGTTCCTAGTGATGCTGCATCGAAAATTCTAAGAAGCAAAGAGATGGTAATAGTCACAATAGTGCTCCAAACTTCAGAAGCACCTCCAACTTGTACAGCACTAGTAAAATTATCATTAATGTTTTCTCTTGGCTGTTCAACCGGTGCTACCAGATCAGGCTTTTTGAAGATACTGGCTTCCTGATTTTAAATGCATCAAATCTTAATGTTATTTGCAAAACTCCATCATATTCTGTAAAGCCAAGAACAAAAACAACAATATTCCTCTACAAAACAACCAAACTAAACACCATGAATAAAAACTTTAAGCATAAAACTTTTCTAAAATTACTGGATTCAACATATGATAATCCAAAAAGGGTTGATATGCCGTAAAAGGAAAAGAACCAAATCCGTTGTCCCAAAATTCAATTCACTGCCCGCTTTTAGTCCATCTTTATGAATCAGTTAATCGCAAGTATAAAAATTTGCAATTGTGAACACGGGTTCTTTTCTCCCTGGAAAGTGGCTGCCTGACATGCAAAACATCTAATATGATTTGAAGCTGGTAAGTTTTTTTGTGTTTTTTTTTGTCTCAAATAGAAAACTGCGAGCTAGTGATTCACTAGATGAATCTTTTCTTTCTTCAAAATGTGATGGAACAGCTACACTGCTCAGGCAGGTTTTAAGAGAGTCAGTCCTGATATAGATGTTTCTATTTGTCTATATAGCAATGAACTTGGTACAGATCTGTGCCAGATATTAATGTTGGTGAAATCATTGAACGTAATGCTATAGAAAAAGACGCTGATAACAAATGAACTCAAATTACCTCTTACACCAGAGTGACCTCGTTGTTAACTGAATTTCAAGATATGAATTAAAACTGAATATATGACGACAATGATGATGAATTAACATTTTTATGATCCTGACTTTTCTTTTTTTTTCTTTTTTTAATACATAGGAATCACCACTTATCAAAGCCCAGAGGCCACTCGAGGATAAGGGTTAATGGGTATACATTAGTCAATGTGATTATAGCGTAGTAAACATGAGTAGTGGAATTTTTTTAAGTTGGATTACATAGGGGGATGGTTCATCGAGAACTTGTTTACATTGGACTTGAAGACAGATTGTAGTCAGCTGGAAAGCAGGAAAACGGAAGAGACTTCCACAGGCATGCAGTTCTAAGAAAGAAACTCCGCTCATGGAACCTACATTTAGGTTTAGGCACAGATAAAGCGTGTGGGGAAACTATTGGTAGTGGTTCTTGCTAAACGAGTGTTTTTCGTGAAAGTTTGGCAGGGGTGGGCATAGATTGAAGCTCAGACGAGCACCTGCCATAGAAATAATGATAAAGCAGAGACACTTGCAACATTTCTTCTTTGGGAAAGAGGTTGCAAGGAAGAGAAAAAGGCATCCCCCACTAAGCTACGAAATCTATTTTGAACTCTGTCAAGGCAGGATAAGCTGCTTCGAGCAGTTCCTGCCCAGATGTGGCAACAGTACTCCATCATTGGCCGTAACTGGCTTTGATATAGGTAGAGAATTGCATCAGGAGTGAGATATCTACTGGAGTGGTTAGATATAAAAAGCATTTTGTGTGTGTGAGTTCATTTCTTATGAACTCTGAAATGGCTGGGCTGGTTTTTTTCTTTTTTTTTTTTTTTTTCTTTGAAATTTTGCAAAAATATTCTTAGAAAGGTTTTGTATCAGAATACCTCCAGTAAGTATCAAAAATCGATAATCATAAAAAAAATCTAATTAAAAAAACAAGGCCGATTTTGACCAAAGTTAACACCTTATACAACCTGACATCACAAGTGCAGTTAAGAAGTTTTATCACCCCACAAATAGAAAGTCTTGGCATATAAAAGCAACAGTAAGTTCTTTGATAAGACAGAGGCATGTCTGAAATGAATGCTTCTGTTTAGAGTACAACTGAAACATGATACTTGTCTTTTGCATTTTACACTTTAATTCAAGCCATAATATATAAAATAATTTCATAAAATCAACAATAGGTTCTCTACAGTGCAATGTAGACTACCATATATTAACTAAGTCACTGAAAGGAGGCATGTGAAGCTTCTTTCCAATTCATTGCGATAGGTTCCAAATTATTGCAGGCAATCAATCGATTTAATTGAAAAGTGGACGATTTCACCGATTTCAATGACAAAAGCATGGGAGGGTAGAATATTCAATCCCAAGCAACGCCGGGTCTCCTTGCTAGTTTTCCTTAAACTGATATTGTTCTTAAAATCATGTTTATTTTTTATTATTAAATTGAAGCATAAAATCATTGAGAAATGTTGGCTGAATGAAATGCCAGTCATTATAAGTCTGCAGTGTAAAACTCTGAACTCCTTCCTAATTTCTGACTGTAGTTTTTGAGGTTTACACCTACTCCAAGCATTTGTGGAGGTAATGCATAGAACTTTTTTCTGTCTTTTACAGAGTACAAAATCAATTATTTAATCCGGTGAAGGATCCTCTTTCCCCTTCCCTATAAGAGTTTCTTGCTATGGAATACATTACCGTGGGAATATAAACTTAGCAGTCTTCAAATCCAATTTCTTGTTCTATGCCGCCTCTGCAGTTCATACCATTAAACAATTTTAGTAATCCCATAGCATTCCTCATCTTATAGCCTGATAATTATTTGGTCTCGTTAACTCTTATCCTCATATCGTCTGCCTTGTTCATGAATTCATCAGTTGCAACCATACGCAAAAAATAAATGGGCCCATTTGTAAGCTGTTAGTGGCAACCTGATAAAATGTTAGTGGCTGAGCAGTCTGTGACCTGGCGTCTTGTAAGCAATCCACTTTCGGCTTATTGTGACTAGATGAGAGGGTGGAAGGCCCGATACAATTAATCAGCTAGACACATTATGCCCTAATATCTATAAGTTCAGCCCAACCATATTATTCAATGATAATGCATCTAAAAATTACAAAAATTAAAAATCAATGTTCCTTCGAAATATAGATACTAGAAGATGGTAACTGAGGGTCAATCATGTTGAAGAAGATTACTCCGGTCAAGGAGTGATGGTCCGATTGTCACTGCAAAAATTTCCTTTGATCAATATCTTCTAGCATATTATAAAGTAATGCCCATACCTTCTCTGTAAAAATTGCTTCTAAGACTAATGTTTTCTGCGAGTAATGTTTTCTAAGAGTGATGTTCCCACACATTATAAAATTTTCTTCTAAAAGCAGTGTTTTCTAAGAATATAAAATAATGGTACTTGTTTAGTTTAATCAAGACATTAAAAAATGAAAATATTGAAAAAAAAAAAAATTATATTGTATGTACTTGTGATGGAATAAAGTTCTCATGCAAAAAGAATCAGTTAATTTAATCAAGTATTTTTTTTTTTTTCAGAGGAAAATCAAACTTTAATGAGATTGATTGTGTCTCGTGGCCATTTTGTTTATTTCGCAGATGAGGAAGAGGGGGGCGCTCGGAGAGATAACACCCATCACCGCTTAAAATTTGTCAAAATTTGACAGGATTATTCTGAAACATTGGCAGAAAAAATACCTAGATAAATATTTTTTTTTTTCGCTTATTTTAGTTTATCTGTCCTTTTTTAATCCCTTTTCACTTTCTTAATCACTTTTTCATTTAAAGGCACTCATTCCTCATTCACGAAATAAGCAAAATGGTAGTGACATGATCTCATTAAAATTTGATTTTCCTCTGTCACAAAACAAAAAAAACCTACTTGATCAAATTAAGTGATTTTTTTTTTGTATGAAAACATTATTCCATAACGAGTATGTACAATATAATTTTTTTTCAATATTTTCGTTTTTTAATGTCTAGACTAAGTACTAAAATAATTAATGTACCTGTAGAATTACATTTGATAACTTTATTCAGCATAAATCACCCATATGTGGTTTACATTCCATAAAACAAGCCAGACTGTCTTCAAATGACTCTTGCTTTTGATAAGTGGTGACCTAAAATAGGAATAAGTACACATATACTCGTAAATTGTTGTAACATTTTCTATATGACGTACATACACAAGATAACACTTAAAAAAACAGATAAACTGTTCTTTCTAATGGTTCGTATTTATCTTAAGTGTCAATACAGAAATAAGTGACTGTTAATAGGTAGAAAGAATATAAACATGTAAATGCCCGACTTTCATAATGGATGTAGAGAGAATATTTATTTGTGCTTCTCTAAAACTACAAAATAAAAAAAAAAATATTAATGATGGCTGCACAACTTCCGGACAGAAGAGTCTTCAAGGGAGACCAATGAGTGAACATTAAGCACTGATCAAGTCCATATATTACAGACTCTAAAGTATTGGTAAAATGTTGAAATACCTACTTCCATACATTAGGTCAATAGCCTGGGTGCCTGGCGGTGTGTGTTGAGCAAAAAAACCCAAAATAACAAAAAAAAAGGTAGTAGGTAGGTAGGTTCAAACCCGTACCACAAAGGAGAAAAAGAATATGAAAAAAGAAAAAAATGCGATGTCTTTGCCATCGCATCTGTCATCAAACCGGAAGTGACACAGGTTAAGGCTAGTCAATCAAAAAGAGAGGATGACTTTCAAAAATATCGGTGAAAAAAGTGACCCCTTCCTGTAGAAAAAGTGCCCAGTTGAGGGTGAAGAAATAAATGTTTTTAGCCAATTTTTCAATATGTGCCGTCTGAAGGTTGGAGCTTCAAAACGATACCGATCTCATGAAAATCGTTGCCTCTGTCGAAAGTTTTAGGCAGACATACAAACATACATACATACATACATTTAAACAGACAGATGAGATTTACATTATGGATATAGATAATTTGTTATATTTATTTAAAATTTTAGAAAGCAAAAGAAATAATTTTTACAAAGATTAACACAAATCTGTGTGTATGTGTGTGTGCAGTAGTTTTTATCTCATATCTTTCATTTTAATTATGCAGTGATAAGAACGATGTTTGAGGTAGACAAAATCCGCATACACACGTCATGCTTTAAAATGTCTTCACTGACAACAAAAATTTAGTAATGAACTTATTACTTGTGTCATTAATAGAATATAAGTGTATCTACATCTTTAATATAAAAAATTTTACAAGTATTTTAATGGAATGTGCTCTGATAAACTCGTTGCACTTGTTTCCCCTTGACGTACACGCCCTCAACAAACCTGCATCGCAAAAAAATCACACCACTTCACTGTTGAGGTCCCTAAATGAAAGCTTTATACTCTAATAGTTTCTTCCCTCAAACAGCTAGACTTTGGAATTCCCTTCCTGCTTCCCTGAATGTATTGATATGCAGAAGTTTAAATGTAATGTAAACCAACACATTGTTCATAGTCCCTAATCATGGTTCCAAATGGTAGCCCCTTATGTCCAAGTGGTGATAGACCCTTTGGGTGAACGTGAATAAAAATAAAATTTAACAAAAAGAAATGCATGCTGAGGTTATGGTTAGAACAAAAACATGTACATAAAAAAAAATCCCAGAAAATTTGCTATTTAAGAAATTTTCACAATTTTAAAGTAGATTATAGATATGTGTGTCACTTAGAACTGATTAATTTAGCAGTTTATTTGTGTGTGCTAGCTATTTCAATTTATCTTTGAGATTCCACATTAGAATATTTCAAGAACTTCTCGTCTAAACTTAGCTTTTCTTGAGAATTTTATTAATTTACTAGCAGGTCACCTGGCGTTGCCTGGTCATAAGATATGCTTAAATATGATAATTTAATTCGTGCAGATTATGTATTTATTATTATAGACAATTATCTATCGATTATTATATTTAACCATATATATATATATATATATATATATTTATATAATGACTTAGGTACCATCAGCTAGAATTGAAACCAAAACATATAACTCTCTATATATGTGTATAATTTAAATGAGGAATTTGAAAACTGAAGTGTCGGATATAATAAAATCATTTTTTATTTACTTTTTTGTTGTTGTAAATCTAATATTTCACGAATAAATAGCCTCTTTAGGGTAGGAAGTCCGGTCCGTGATTTTTTTTCCCCCTTTCTTTCATTTTGGTATTATGGTAGAGGCAATACCTCTGAGTAGAAGAGAGGAGAAATGTGTGTGCTGTTCTGGTGGGTCCACATGTGTTGTGCTCCAGTTTCGAGTGGGAATTCAAAATAAGAAACTGTGTGACCATCTTTTTCTCTCTCTCTCTCTCTCTCTCTCTCTCTATATATATATATATATATATATATATAGATTCACCTGTCATCTATTTTTTAAAAGATGGAATTGGTCAATCATTAAAGACAAGATGCAAGCAATTAAAGTTCTATAATCATAACTAGTGGGGGTGCCCGGCGTTTCCCAGGTGTTCTGGAGGTGTAAAAGAAAAAAGTTTTGGTAGGAAGGTAAGCTTGAATCCGAAGCCTTGACGCAAAGGTGGAAAAGAAAGGGGTGGGGACTGGCATCTTACCCACTCTCCCACGACGGGAGACGAATGAAAAGCGTTTTAATTTAACAATTAAAAACTTTGACAGGTGCGTGAACTTAATGAGGTCAAACATCATGCCATAGAGGGAATGAAATTCTGCACTTAACTTTTGTTGCAAGGCAGTTTTTTTTTTTTTTGGTTTTGTTTTCACAACTTTGGCTGCGTGGTAGTTTTTTTTTGTTTTTGTTTCCCCAAGATGTTTGGGAAGAAAATCAGCTCCCTATTTAAAGAGGAGTATACGAATGAATAGCAATTGTCTCCCCTGCATTGATCAAACCTCATTGCTTTTCTGGACGTCCCTGGTCGAGTGCCAAGGGCTTGTTCTGCTATGGCTTCAGTTTTGCTCTTATACTGAAAAACCAAAGAAACACGTGTAGACGAAGAAATATTGTGAAAATAGTGTGTAAAAGTCATTCAAATAAAAAATAGATGTGACCTCCTTTTGTAAATCGTAGGTATTATAATTTAGTATATAAGTTTTAAGAATAAGTACCCCCCCCCCAAAAAAAAGCCTTTGCCGAACATACACAAAAAATACACAAACACACTAACACACATTTTGTCTTTTATATATATAGATTTTCATTCACCATCATATTGTATGAATCTGAAGATTCTAATGTTAGCATTGGTTTCTCTGATTTTTTTTTTTTTTTCTAGTCAAAATTCTTTCTAGAAGAAATTGGATACTTATTGTTGTTGAACAAAGAAGATAACCTTAGAGAAAGAGAGATAATATAGTTTCTTTGAGATGCAAAGATATCAAAATATGGGCTATATGGAAACCATGTTCTGATTTACGAGGAGAAAAGTGGTTTGAGTAGAATAAGTTTGTAAACCTAGCGTCAGTATCGGAATACAAAAATGTTCTTGAGATGGATGAATCCAAAGTTTATGAGAATTGAAACGGCTCAAAGATTACTTAGCTTTAGGGAAGATATAACTATAGTTGATTTTGAAATTGTCATTCCTTCGATCAAGGAGAAGATAAAATAATTTTGGTTGTGTCGCCAAATTCAAGAGCTGAAAATCAATGTCTTTTATGAAAGTGTCTGTCAAGAGAATAAAGATCTCTTCACAAACATTTCTTGAATCTCGTCTCCAGTCTTTGGTTTAAAGATATGCAGCTGGTTTGAGGTGATGATGTTCCTGGAATTAATGGAACATATTTTTGTGTTTTGAAAAGATAATTCTTTGCAGCAAACTAGGTCTATTGAATGAAAAACTCAATTCATTCTCTGACATCAGAATATATTAGCAACGTCAGGGAACACTGCTGATTTTTTTTTTGTCAAGTGGTATTCATGTGACATTCAGATATATGGTATACTGGTGTCGGTAGAGAAGGTCAAAATTATTGAACTTTATGATCCAGCTTTCTCATGGATAAAGTATATTGTTTTTGAAGTTATAGACACTGTAGTACCTCTGCTGGGTCCAGTTCTTTTTATGTGAAAGTTTTGCAGTTCTTTTCTCCATAACTTTATATTGAAGCAAGGCCATATATTGAGGGTTTGGAGATAGGCAAAAAAAAAGTAAATCTTTTTTTTGTAGAAGGGTTGATATTTTGTCTAATTTAGTATCTTTTCAAGAAAATGATGGTACTTTGGTGTAATTTGATATCTTTTCGCGGAGGGGGGGGAGAAATATGTATTTATTTTAAGATTTAACCAAAAAAAACTAAAGATTTAACCAAAGAAATCCTGATTCTATGAAATTCTCATTATGTGACTATTATATATATATATATATATACATATATATTGTTGGAAGTATTAAGGAGTCACAAACAGGGTGCTCTGTGATTGGATGTAAAACAACCAATCATAGGCTTTCCTTTTAGATCTCCTCGCCAACACCCAGGCGAGCGGTTTTTACAAATTCTCTCCCTCCTTTGCTTATTGGGCTCTCAAAGACAACACGTTCCATCGGTTCTGTAATTTTGACACGTGTGAGGATTTTTGACAACAATTGCAGCACAGAAAAACTCAAGATTCCTTTTTTTTTCCCTCAACCCAGCCAAAACGACACAGGAAACATACACCGTTAACAGGATGAATCCTACGGATAAGTTCCACAAATTGCGACTGTTTTTGCAAAGAAACATTCTTCCTTCTCTTTACTATAAATATAAGTTTTTACAACACTTTCATTTGTTTGTGTTCTTTTTGGCGTCACAATATGTTGTTACCGTGTATAGTTGGTAAATTCTCAACTTCGATGTAAAATTGATTTAATCATAATGTATACAAAATCTGCATAAATTAAAATATCATTTAAGCATATTTTATGACCGGGCTATGCCAGGTGTCCCTGCTAGCTTATATAAATAATTTTGCAGTTTTCTTGGCCTTTGGGACAAGATCAAAGTGTAGTATCTGTTCTTCAGATGCTGCACTTCTATTTCTTGTTCTCTTTCGGTGGAGGAGAAATCCTTCACGACTGAGACAATTTTTATTTTTGTACCTTTTCTCCACGTTAAAAAACGACCCTGGTGTCTAACTCTGTCCCGTGGGGAGGCATAGTAAATAGGTACAATAATATCAGGACGTCTCTATTTATGCTGAATATCCACAGAATGCCAACATCAATATATTACATGCGAAAGAGTCCGCTGTGGAATTTCCACAGGTCTCGCTAGTTAACGATTACTACACTACCACACTATATTTAATAACCCTTACCACCGAGTGGCCTTCATGTCTTGATAAGTGGTGACTCCTTTGTCAAAAAAAAAAATACTAACAAACACTTACATCCTTTAAAAGTATTAGACAGAATTGTATTAAATTTAGCACAGCAGGAAGAACTCTTGGAAGGTGGCTGTGTCATAGAAAAGGTCCAAATTAAAATACTATATTAATGTACACATGTTAACATGTAGGGACCCAACCCATTGTAGACTCTGTCGCAAAGGAGACCAAGATGAGGTATAACTTGACTCCTTTTTTTTCTGTGGAAACAGCGGCTTTTATTTACAGGTACTCCGTTCCTGTCCAGCCATGTTTAGCAGACGTCTTTGTTTGCTCTCGGGCCACACGTCTATCTTTTGTCTCTGAACATGATCTTGATGTCTGCGCACACGTTCTATTACACTATGACTAATAATAATGTTGAAAAACATACATAAGTTCTAAATCTATAAGATACAATTGTATTGAATTTGACATAAAGAGCTCTGGGAATATCGATTGTAATAACACAAAAATTGTAATTAAGATGCATCAATAAAGAGCCAATCATTTTCTACAAAATGTAGACAAGAAACTATTAACCTTATAAACAGAAGTAAATGTTTACTTTATGTTTCGGAACTTTAAAAATAAGGATTAATAATTTGTATTTAGACTAATATTATCTTGGATGTTATTTTCACAACGTTTAAACCGATTATGACCTCTGACCTTCTTCAGGTGCATCTTTTCAAACTCGGGAATCTTTTTATTTAAACTACACGTGCAGATTGTTCTAGTGCCGTCAGCCACAAACAGGTAGAAGTCTTAAGTAATTGTTTTATTATATTTTTAGTAAGTGTTGTCTTCAACCTCCTGAAGGTTGTCGCTTAGAACTGATTATTATCTACTTTATTGTCCGTTGCTCCATGGGTCCATGTGAATTAACGTAATCTTTACATGCCAGTTATTCCAATTTATCAGCTTCAACACTTGTATGTCTCATAGTCATAGTAGTTATGGAAGTATCGGTGGTAGGAAAAGTTTATCTCATTCTTGCACTCAACGTTGTGATGTGTGTAGAATTCTTTCTCGTTCCTCACGGTCCTGAATATGACCTTAAACTATATCCGATGATGAGGCCCCAGCTTGCGGGCTTTGGGGAGTGTGGAGACACCCTTTAATTGCCAGTGCTCTCAGGTCCACTCTGACCCGGAGTGGTAGTACCTGTTAGGGTCCCAACTATGGGTTAAATAGAAACCGACTTGAAAAAAAAATAAGCAAATATATTCTATTAAAAAATTTTTTTTTCAAAATCAATGGATTCGGCATTAAATAACCTGAAAAGGGTTGATATGCCGTAAAACAAAAACAACCAAACCAAACCAATTCTCATTCCTTAACAAACCATTATTTACCCTTTTTTTTTATTATATTTATTCAATTAAAACAAAAACAAACAAAAAAAACACCTTTTTTAAATTTTTTTATACAGTATTCACTAACACTACTCAAAATGTTTCATATTCCTTTTACTAACTTGCAAGGAAATGGAGGAAGAACTACAATATCTCTACAAAGCCACCGTTCGCCCATACATGCAGTATTGTTGCCACATTTGGGCTGGTGAATCTATCACTACTTTCTCCCTTTTAGACCCCCCCCCCTCAAGTCTTCAATTTGATAGGTTTCGTACTGTCAACCAAGCTCTAACCCCTGTCCCATCTCTTCAATGTTGCATTTCTGTGCTTGTTTTACAAGTACTTCAATAGAAATGTGTTCTGATAAACTCGTAGCATTTGTGTCCCTTTGACATAAATACACCCAACTAATCTAAGCAGCAAAATCCCACCCCTTCACTGTATAAGTTCCTAATTGTTGGGAAGCTTTCTACTGTAAAAATTTCTTCTCTCAAACTGCTAGACTTTGGAATTCCATTCATGTTTTCTGCTTTCCTGACTGTACTGACATGTAAAAATTTAAATGTAATGTGAACTCTCTACATAATATCCCTGTAAGCATGGTCCCTAATAATAGCCCTTTATACCCCTTGTGCCTTGTTTGGAGTGAATTAGAGTAATAAAAAAAAAAAAAAAAAATAAACGAAAACAAAAAAAAGATTGTTGGTTTATGTTAAGATCAAAACCTTAAGCAAAAAACATCATGCTCATTTTTCAAGCATCACTCAAGATTTTCTATGATATCATTTCCCTTTAACTCACTAACCTTATCCTAATCTTAATTTTTAGGGGAAATGTTATATATTTCCAAGTGAAAATTTACTTTTTCCTACATAATCTATATATTAATATGATAGCATGCATGTTATTTTCTGTGTCACGCTTACATCCGAGTCGTTTAATTGTTATGTACTTCCATTTCTTGTTATAAATAATTTTATCATACGTTTTGATTTCGGTTATAACTGATGACATTTAAGTCATCTATTTTTTTTTTTTTTTTTTTTTTTTGTAAATAATTTTATCAAGAATGCTTCATGAATTTTTGTTTCGTTTTCGATTCTGTCTGAAGGAACTCAAGTTATATATATATATATATATATAAGCCTCCTCTTATAGAATTGAGCTCACTCTTTTCTTCTAACGCACTAAGCTATATATATATATATATATATATATTATAAGTTTTTGTTTCGATTTAAGCTAATGCACCCAAGTCATATGGATAGAATTTTTTATTTTTGAAATCACGTCTTTATATTATATAAAAATTGATAGAACATTAACTTTATAATAATATACATGAAATCTGCAAGAATTAAAATATCATATTTAAGCGTACTTTACGACCGGGCTTTGCTGAGTGTTCATGCTAGCCTAGATAAATACTTTTGCAGTTTTAACAAAAAACCTACAATAATATCAGAGCATCTCCGTTTACACTGAACATCTACAGAATGCCAACACCAATATATTACATATGAATGAGTCCCGTGTGGAATTTCCACAGATCCCGCTAGTCTTACGTTATAGTACTATATACAGAGTACTTCTGACGGTGCTTACTATTGTGAAATCTGTAAACTTGAAGTTTATATTATAAGTAAAATAGTAACCTGTGTTTAATTACATTGTAGTACATTGTACTTGGGCATTACATAAATCTCCAAAAAGATTTGACTTTCAACAGATAAATTTATATTGAATATGCTTGCATAGTTCTGTTTGACACTTGTCAAAATAAAATTCTTAAAAAATATTGATTATTTTATTATGACTAGCAATCTAAACTGTGTTCCAATTCTTAATACATAGAACATTTTTAAGATTAAATTGAATGAATAAAAAAAAAAAAAAAAAAAAAAATGAAGAGGCCATTTTTGGGGGAAAAGAACTATTCAATGATTTTTGTTTGCTTTGCAGGTCTTCAACATATATATGGCTGGCAGACACTTGTGCTCACGCAGGTACAGAGAATTTGATTGTCTTCATGCCCAGTTAAAAAGAGAATTTGCAGATTTCAATTTTCCCAAACTTCCTGGTAAAAAATTATTCACATTGTCCGACCAACAGCTGGATGCCAGAAGACGAGGACTTGAACAGTATCTGGAAAAGGGTGAGTCAGTAATTTCATCCCCCCCCCCCTAGAAAAAAAAAATAAACAAAACAAAGCAATAAACATATGGCGATATAATGTTTTTACAGTTTTTTTCTGAAATGCAAAAAAATAAAGGTTTTTGCTTTAGAATTCCAAATACTAGCAAACTTATTTTTTTATGACGATGTTTGGCAACAATTGTTATTTTAAGTTTTTCAATAGAATAAACTGTCTCAGGGTTCGCACAGGTTTGAGTTTTGTCTTGAAAACATCATATTTCTATTACCTTAAAAAGGCATTGAAGATATAGAAAGGGCTTGAAAAGCGTATTCTTTATATTCAGTAAAAAATTTGTCAGAGTATTAAAAATAAAATCAAAATACTATTAAAATATTTAAAAAAAAATATTGATTAAAATACTAATAAAATATTTAAATATTAAAAATAAAATTGAAATAAATTTGTTTTGAAATTGTATCATTATTTCCGGTATTGTCGGTACAAGAGTTATGCCCCATTACCATGAAACTACACGATGTTATCCATATTATGGATGTAGCTGAAGTAAAATTCAAAATCGACATAAATGCTATTAAAATATTTTTTTTAATATTTTTTTGTTTTTTTCAATATCATTCTCTATATATCAAATATTGTTTTTAAAATTTGAATGGGCATTGAAAACCTGTATGAACCCTGTGTCTTTATAGGAGGATATATTATGCCGGTTACCATAATGTAATTCTTGTTGGGTAAGTCACCATTTCAGCGGGTCCCCCTTTTGGGGAGTCGTTGAAATTAATAAGACGGGAGTAGAAACCTACCTGGGAATAATAATAAAGAAACAAATGAACTTCCAAACGAAACGGTTTTATATTCATTTCAGCGTACAAGTGATATCGGGTTATAGAAAGTTTGTGATTTTCATTTATGTCTCCTGACTCTGGAACCACTCGCGTCTTTTTTACTTCCAACACTTTTTTGTATCTTTCTTTTTGTCTTTCCCACCAGAACTGTTCTCTGCCCTGATTGGTTACAACCTCTGGTCACATTTTTAGGAAGGAAGAAGGGGGAAAGGGAAGAGTAGAGAGAAAGAGACATGTAATGAAGAAATAGTAGTCTTGGCTTCACTACAAAATCATATGATACAAATGAAAAATATTTTTTAATTCAAAATGAACATTTCTGGAGAGCTCTATAAGAATGGTTTTATTTTATGAATTAAAAGAAAAAAAAGTGCAGGTATCTCGCTTAAATCATAGCCTCCACTTAGGCTTGAGAAACAATGGATACCCTCTGTAAAGGTGCCTGCATATATAAATATGAAGCAAGCATTGCACAATCTTCACATCTCTGATTTTCCTGAATCAGCACTGCTTAATTCCAGTGGCAAGAAGTCCAAGATAACTGGAAATAATGCCGAGGTAAGCAAAGAACACTCGCAGCACCTGATATTCCTATTCAATGTTGCTTGAATAGCATTCACAAAAATAAAGATAAGATCACACATGGAGTCAAGTTTGTTTATATAATAGAATTTTTTTTTTTTTTTTACATGGTAATCACCTTATCAAGGCCCGGAAGCCACTCGGGGATAAGGGTTATTGCGTGTACAGTAATCAGTGGGATAGTATCGTACTAATCGTTAGTATTAGAGATTTGATAAAGTGACTTAAGGAGGCGGTTCATCAGGAATTTGTTTATGTTGGACTTGAAGACATCCAAGTTGTAGTCAGGTGGGAAACAGGCAAATGAGAGTTCCAGAGACGTGCAGTTCTAAGAAAGAAACTTTGTTCATGGCATCTACATTTTGGTTTTGGCACAGATAAAGAATGGGTAAAAATTTTTGACAGTGGTTTCAGCTAGACGTGTGTTTATCATGAAAGATTGGTGAGGGGAGGAAACCAACGATTGGAGCTTAGATGAGCACTGATCATGGAAGTAACGATAAAACAAAGACAGGCTCACAATGTCTCTTCTGTGGCAGAGAGGTTGCAGGGAAGAGAAAAGGGCATCCTCCACTAAGCCACGAAGTCTATTTTGTACTCTGTCAAGGCAGGATAGGCTGTTTTTAGCAGCACCTGCCCAGATGTGGCAATAGTACTCCGTCCTTGGACGTACTTGGCTTTTATATAGAGAATTGCATCAGCAGTGAGATATCTTCTGGAGTGGTAGAAGGGTCCTATCATTTTCCCAGCGACCTTAGCAACTGACTTGATGTACGTGTTCCATTTCAGGTCAGGAGTAAAGGTCAAGCCCAGCAGCTTATCAAAACCTGGAGCATCCCCTAGACAAGAGCCATCCATTTCGATTGATGCCAGATGTGGATCAGAGCGTTGATGATGTAAAGATAGGAGCTTGGTTTTAGATTCATTAAAAGTAATACACAGACATAAATAAATATAATAAACAAAAATAATGATATTAAAAGAAAACAAAGCAAATAAAAACAATAACAGCATAAGTTCAAGGATGCCTCCTGTAGTGGCAACTGCGTGTGTAATTGTGAGGCAAGGGTTGCGCAATCTCCAACCACATCTCTCCTGAATCGGCACTGTTTGAGTCCAGTGGCAAGAAGTCCAAGACAACTGGAAACAATGCAGAGATAAGCAGAGAGCACATACAGCACCTGGAAGTTCCAAATGGTCACTCATTTAGTACTAACCAGGTTCAACGTTGCTTAACTTCGGTGATCCAGCGGGAACCGATGTGTCAATGTGATTATGCCGTATATATATTACTGTTATGCTCATAAAAAATAGCTGTATTGCAGTATATTTATTGCGTAGCTTATTCCAACAGTTGTCGTTCACATACTTTTGAGAATGAAGGCAAGTAAAATTTGGAATTAAAAAAAATAAACCTACAAAATCCATTTTCACTTTTGCATTTATCTTGTCTTTCTTTCAGTCCAGTTTATATCCAATATATCCTGCCCGCATTTTAATTACCTTCTTTTAGTGTAGACAATTTGCTTCAAGCAAACTACATAAACTTCTAAAAAAAAAAAAAACGTTTTTGCTTAGCACTTGGATATAAAGACAATTTTCTTTTAAGCGGAATTTGTTTCTCATAATTTATATATTTTTTTATTAATTATTATATGGTGTTGCTCTGGACGTAATGAAATTATTTTAGTTTTTAATTTTTATTTCTTTGCACATTTTTTTAAAACTAATATAGAAAAAGATTATTCTTTTTAGTTGTAAGGGAGACAACTATTTATAATCAATAATTGATTATATGTTAGGTTGGTGCAAAAATAATGTAGTTTTTATGCATATAGTTGAACATCAAAACGACATTATTTTTGCACCAATCTAATATATAAGTTAGGTATATGTATATTTCCACTATTATATAAAAAGAACTTTGTGACTTGGTTCCCTATGAACTCAAAAACAACTGGGCTGATTTTTTAAAAATTTCACATGAAGGTATCTGTCTGATAACTATTGAAAATACATAATCAAAAAAATCCAATTTAAGAAGGAAGTTTGATTTTGATCAAAGTTAACATTTTTATACAACCTAATATCACATGCATTTGAAAAGTTCTATCACCACACAAACAAAAAGATATGGCCTATAAAATCAACTGTAGATTCTTTTATATGACAGGAGTGCATTCGAAATGAATGTTTTGTGTTAGAACAATGTAACCATGATACTTGACTTATGTTTTAAACTTTGAAGTCATTATTTACATATAATTTTAGAAATGAACAATAGATTCTGTACAGAGCAATATAGACTACAATGTATTGTAGACTAAGTCTCTGCAGGAAGGCATGTGAACCTTCCTCCCAGTACACTTCAGGGGTGGGGCTAACTAGAGCAGGCAATCAATCAATTTGAGTAAAAAATGCAATCCTGGACAATGTCGAGTCTCCCTACCAGTGTGTACATATTTGTGTGTACAGGACAAAACATGCAATATAAAAATTCAAATATATTAAATTGGCATTGAACTTTATCCAATTTGCTTGATACCAGTCAAATAAGATTTCATTTTTGGATTTCATAAAGCTAAAGCTATAAATTTTAGACATGTTCTAGAATGAAAATTGTGTAATGAATTTTGATCAAATTTGAAATAAGGATTCTAGATATAAAGTTTAGTATCATTATACCTTGATTAATCTTCATAAGTGGACATAAAACGAGTGCAAAAACCTGGAGCAGTTTCTTCTGGTGTGTATATATATATATATATATATATATATATATATATATATATATGTGTGTGTATGGTGGACCATTCTATTTGGATGGAACAATCACAGGTGATAAGTATCCAGAAATTCTAACGAATCAAATGTTTTTTTTACTGTCCATCTTCTTTTGGCTCAGTGTGTGTGTGTTATTGACGAGTCATGTATCAAGACTAAAAGCCACTTCAGGATAAGAGTTAATGTGAACAAAATTTGATTGTATATGAGGACGGTTTGTCAGTTGGTAGGGGAAAACCAAGGAAAACAGAAGTGATAAGGATGGACTTGAGAGAAAGAGAGATAAAGACCTGATTAGAGATATGTTAGGACGTTAATTTATAGAAGCCGTCTGACACATGCCAGCATGCAAAGCAGACATTAAACTGAATATAATGATGCTAGTATATCGTTAACAATTCATATTATGTATTTGGAAAGCGTTTGGAATAGATGAAATGACTCCTATGCAAATAGATCCGATAAATTTTGCTAGTCGGTCACGTAAGCTAATAAAAGGAAATTTGAGAATGAAATTTTATTTTCGCAGTGGAATACACATTTGTTTCCTGCCAGAAAACGGACAAAAGTTGCTATTTGGAAGAACAGAATCAAATTCTACTATGCTGGAAAGTGGACATGCATAACGAATCTTCTGAATAAAAACCCAAATCAAAACGACGGACCTTAGGATAATAAAAATGAAGTTTCAGAAACTTCTTGTTAAGAAGTTAGTGTGTCTCAATTATATTTTGCCTACTCAAAACTTCGTTTCTTGAGTCGATAGTAGCAGCTGATATGCTGAATATCATTCACTGTTAAAATGTATTTGTATGTAATCAACTTTACTTGACCAGACAAATGCAGTTACTACTATGTAGTAACTGCATTTGTTTGGTGAAGTAAACTTTGTTTTATCGTCATTTCCATGGCAAGTGCTCATCTGAGCTCCAATCTCTGCCCCCCCCCCCTCACCAATCTTTCCCGATAAACATCCGTCTAGCTGAAACCACTGTCAATAATTTTCCCCACTCTTTATCTGTGCCTTAATCAAAACATAGATTTCATGAACAAAGCTTCTTTCTTAGAACTGCATGCCTGTGGAACTCTCTACCGCTTGCCTGTTTCCCACCTGACTTCAACTTGTATGTCTTCAAGTCCAACATAAACAAATTCCTGATGAACTGCCCCCTTAAGTAATGACACTTTATCAAATTTCCAATACTAACGAATACTACAACACTATTCCATTGATTACTGTACACGCAATAACCCTTATCCCGAGTGGCTTCTGGGCCTTGATAAGTGGTAACCTCCATGTTTAAAAAAAAAAAAAAAAAATAGGACATGTATGAAAAATCTGTTTGAAAATATCAAGACACGGCATTCTATCCTCACTTGAAAAATACATTTACAAACGCAGACAAAAAACAAACAAACAAACAAATTGAATTTGTTATTATATACTTTGTTTGGTGCAGTACGAGTAGATGTTCTTTATACCAGTTGAGGATATGTCCTAGACAGTCTGATAGTGTCACTGTTGCTGTCAGGCTGAAGTAGATATTTACTTTCTGCCCACCTCAGCAAGATGTGACACAAGGCCATAAAGTAAGAATATTGAGCCAGCGTCCTAAAGGAGAGGCACACTGGTCTAGCAAAAATTGCCTGAGCATCACTACCAGCATTCCCCAGTAGGGGCGCCTCAGGCAACAAGCAATAAACTTGCCTCACCTGATAGCCGGTTGGCAAGGCTTGGGAGGGTGGACTTTCTCAGTAATACCCAGGTGGCATACCTCGGTCTGACAGGTACTGGGCCAGTTTCTGGCCTTGCACCTGTTGGGCTGATTGTCAAGAACGGGTTCTATACTGGTACTTTCTACCGAGTCATCGTCATATATATATGAGGGTATGTCAAATTGAGGTATGATTTTATTGAGTCCGAGGAAGTCCAACTTGCCAGGTTTTACCTTCTCTCTTTGAGAAGGTGTTAGTTTATTGCTAATCACCTAAGGCGCCCCTACCAGGGAATACTGACAGCATTGTTCAGGCATTTTCTTATCGGCCATGATCTGCTTCTACTGATTTTTTGAAACCTTACCTAACCCTGCATCTAACCTCCTGAAGAGGAGGTAAGTAATGTATGTATACTTTGTCAATAATTTATCTTGGATATAGTCTTTATGTAATAAATTTTCTTAAGTATTTCTAGCCAGTAAAAATGCAAATTTACACAAGATAAGCAAAAGATATATCCAGAACAAGCATTCTGTAAGCCTGCTAGACCCCCCCCTCCCTCCCCGGGAAGATGATTTCAGTTCTGCTTTGGATGCATTCTTTTGTTTTAGTTTTGTTCTCTTACTATAAATGGTGTGAAATATTTAGATTTTTTATATTAACAAAAAAAAAAAAATTAAAAAAAATGTTATAACAATTGTCTTGCCTAATCACGAATACTGTAAACTTTCACACTTTTCTTAATAACTGCGTCTGGGAATTTTTTTGAAATTTTGCATAAACATGATATGAGTAAAAAAAAGTAACAGAACGGATTTTCTGGGGAAAACTATGGTTGCCGCCCCCTAAGAATGCCTTTCGGGTTAAAATGGCTAAAATTGACACTTTTGTGCTTATTAAAAATTGATGCCTTGAATTTGTATAAAACTTTCTGATTTCTGTATCATTTTGTTTGTCTATACTTTACGATAACTCTTGGGTGTGCCCCAGGGGCTATTTTAGGGCTAATAAAAACATTCCATTTTTGGGACTATTTTACCATATTTGCCCAAAACTTTCTATGTATGTCTATTTAGCAGTTTTGCATGGTGCTGAACTCAAATTTCAATGTTTAAGCCTTGGGGGACTTTTGTATGGGAAGGGGGGGGCAAATGATAGTCATTTCTTTTTTTTATGGTGCAGAACTCAGATTTGCAATTTTTAAGGTCTAAAACTGCACCGTTTGTTCATTTTCATGAGATTTGACATCCCATGGAGACTTTTGGAGCTAAGTGGGAGGGGGGGGGGCAAATACTGAACTTAATCATTTTTTATGCCTCGTTCACTGTGCACTCGCGGGGGACCATGCATGCTTCACTTGTTTTTAGATTAACATACTTTGTAACAGATTAATTTTTGAATGCATAATCCGATCCCACAGTTTTCTATTATGTAGAGAATCTTAATTTGTTACTTTAAAAGAAAAATCATCTAAGGAAAATAATTGGAAGATTTAAAAAAAAAAAAAAAAAAAAAAACAACAAAAAAAATAGTAATGTGTAAGTCATATATAGGTGAGAAACAGATACACAGATACGTGCAAAGTGGTTATATATTAAGAAAATATATAGATGGAATAAGAAATGTTTATGCAAGGTATTTAATAAGTCCTTAGACGTACCTCTCCATCGTACAGTATATCGATACACTATGGCTGACTGGGATAGCTTCCGTACATTTATATCGGATCTTCCTCTGCGTTCCATGTTTAAAAAGGATGTGTCGTCTATAGTATCAGACCTGACAGAATGGTTAATTGTAGGTATAGACAATTTTATACCCTCGAAAAAGTTCCAGCAAAAGCCTAACAGCCAACCTAGGTTTTCTCCAGATTGCGCACAGAAATCATGTTTTCCACTGCTTCCAACGTAATAGATGTATGGAAACTAAAGCCGCTTTTAGGACTGCCAGCAACCATTGTAAGAAAGTAATAAAGAACGCAACAGAGTTATATGCTCAGTCTGCCAAGTCCAAAATAGCTGAGCAGCGGCTTGGTTCCCATCAGTTTTGGCAAATAGTAAACAGAATCCTGAACAGAAATGTGTGCTCTATCCCAACTATCATCAATGGACCCGAGTTAATCTCGTAAGCATCAGACAAAGCCAAACTCTTTGGCAAGAACTTTGCAGCTAATTCTACCCTTTGCGACCAAGGCCGCCAACCCCCAATATTTCCTCCTGTATCAGAAAACACGCTATGTGATATACAAATATCTGTATGTGATGTGATATCTGTATGTGATGTTGCAAAAACCTTGATTCCAGTAAAGCAACCGGCCCTGACGGTATTCCAATTATAGTACTCAAAAAACTTCAACCAGAATAGCGCCCATACTTACAAAACTGTTTAAACGTTGTCTTAAGGAGAATTGCTTCCCATCACCCTGGAAAATCTCATCAGTATGCCCTGTATTTAAGAATTCAGGTGATCGCTCATCTCCCTCTCAGTACAGGCCAATAAGTCTCCTGTGCGTTATGAGTAAGTTGCTGGAATCTGTGTTAAATAGAGAAGTAATCAACCATCTCAGCAAAAATAACCTTCTTAGTGACACACAATATGGTTTCTGTTCTGCTAGATCTACAGCAGATGTGCTTACAGTTATATCTCATAGGATTAGCAAATCTCTCGACAGAGGCAACCTTTCTAGGGCAATTGCTCTTGATATATCAAAGGCCTTTGATAGGGTATGGCATAAAGGTTTACTTCACAAGATCTCCAGCTATGGTATAGCTGGAAATGTCTTAATTATTAAATCATTTCTCTCTTGATAGGTTCATAAGAGTAGTAGTTGATGGACAAAAATCAGAAGCTCACAGTATTAATGCTGGAGTCCCTCAGCGATCCATCCTGGGCCCAACTCTCTTCCTGATCTACATTAATGATCTTCCAAATCACATCCTTACATGATTCGTAGACATTTTTGCTGATGACACTACTATCTATGGTAGCACATCTAAGACAGTAAACGACCAAGTTCTCTCCGATTATCTCTCCTCTGATCTTGATCTTGTTGTACAATGGAGAAAGGAATGGCTGGTTACTTTTAATGCATCTAAAACCACGTTTCTATCTTTACATCATCAACATTCTGATCTCCATCTGGCATCAATTAAAATGAATGGCTCTCGTCTTGGGGAGGCCTCAAGTTTTTACAAGCTTCTGGGATTGACCTTTACTCCTGATCTTAAATGGAATACGTACATCAAATCTGTTGCCAAAGCCGCTGGAAAAATGGTTGGATCCTTCTATCGATCCAGTAGATATCTCACTGCTGATGCAATTCTCTATCTATATAAGAGCCAGGTATGTCCAAGGATGGAATACTGTTGCCACATCTGGGCAGGAGCTGCTAGAAAGGACTTGTCCTGCCTTGATAGAGTTCAAAATAGACTTTGTAGCCTGGTGGGAGATGTCCTTTTCTCTTCGCTGCAACCTCTATCTCACAGAAGTGATGTTGCGAGTTTGTCTCTACTTTGTTATTTTCATGGAAAGTGTTCGACTGAGCTTCAATCTATGGTCCCCCCTCGCCAAACTTTCACAAGAAACACTCGTCTAGCTGAAAACACTATCAATAATTCCCCCCACTCTTTATCTCTGCTTAAACATAAATGTAGATTCTATGAACAGTGCTTCTTTCTAAGAACTGCGCACCTGTGGAACTCTCTTCTGTTAGCCTGCTTTCCAGCTGACAACAATATGGTCATCTTCAAGTCCAATGTAAACAAGTTCTTGATGAGCCGTTCCCCTTAAGTGATCCAATTTACCAAATTTACACTTCTAATGATTACTATGATACTGTCCTTTTGACTACTGTACTCTTTAACCCTTATCCTTGAGTGGCCTCTGGGCCTTTATAAGTGGTGATTCCTTTGTAAAAAAAAAAACTAAAAAAAAAACACTAAATAAAAGGAAATGTCTGACAGAAGCTGTTTAAGTCGAAAATAATTTTATATATTAGATGATTATCACATATTACCTCTGCTTAATTAACAACGTAAATAATAATTTAAATAATTTTGTTAATAACAACATTGTTTACTGTTTTCAAAAGCATGTATGTTATGAAGAATTGGCTTTCATTGAATGTCTTGTTCATTATGAATTTTATGAGCAAATATTTATAAAAATGTTAAACGTTTGTAAAAGGTATCTTTTTTCTTTTTTTTTTTTTTTGCATAGAAGAAAAAAATGAAAGAAATACTGGAAATGCTATGAAACAATATCCTGCAATAAAAGTTTCTTCCCTCAAACTGCTAGTCTTTGGAGTGGGAATTCCTTGGCTGCAAAAGTTCAAGTGTTTTATACATAAAGAAAGCAATTAATTTTAAGTTTAAACTAAATATGATCATACAAAAATATCTTATAGGGACACATAGATGCATTTTAAAAATGTTAATTCAAATTAGGCATGAGATATCAATAAACATTATTAAAATCTGAAGCAACTAAAATGTTATATATTTAAAGAGTGACAGCTCAATAAGAATGCTGTTTCAAACTTAAAATTGATTGATCATCCATGCTTGAATTTAGTCCCATGTAGTAGTCCAAAGTGGTACTGTGCTTTTGTTGGTGTGAAAAAACCATAAAAAAAAAAACAAACTTTTGATGAGTGAGAGAGATTTTAGTAGTGTTTTAGAGGTACAAATGTTAGGCACACTATTTAACATCTGTTGGCTCAGGGCAATGCCAGATAGCCCTGCTAGTTATATGTGTATGTGTTTTAGAAAAAAATACCTTTTAGTTATGAAGTTTGGTTGAGTATAATTACTATATCAATTTCTGTCACTTCAATAAAAGCAACAAACTTATTTCTAACATTTGCTTGGTGGCGTTAATTGCATTTGTCTAATTATCATTAATTTAAGAATCATTTTTGAAGCTAATGTTATTCGATCTCATCTAAATTAAAATATGAAACATTGATAATTTTATAAGTGATACTTTGTCTTGATTACATTTACATAAAACTGGGCAGTATTTAATACATTTTTTGACGCTTTTTTGTTAAAGACAGATTGCAAACTAATATTATTCAGCATTGGAAGTAAATGCTAGCCTTTAGAAGTTGATTGGGGAACATATTTGGGTAATATTATGTTTATGAAAAAATATCCTAAATATCCTCAGATTAAATTGATTTAGAGAATCGAATAAAAAAGAAAAAAATCCAAATTTATATTCAAGTATAATAGATATTACATTTTTTTTCTTTTCTTTTTATTACTCTTTCTTTACATTTTTAATGTGTATATATATATATATATATATATATATATATATATATATATATATATATATATATATATATATATATATATATATATAATATACTTTTTATTTGTTTTTACATAAGCATTGATATGTCACTACACATTCATGAGCATATTTCGGTCAGCAGACTTAGCTTTTGTATAAGTTGTATCGCCTGAAGAGGTCTCTAGTAATTTGCTAACTGAAACATGCTCATGAATGTGTAGTGACATATTAATGCTTATGTAAAACCAAATAGAAAGTATATCTTGCCCTACTTCGGTATTGAGCACTCTTGTATTGACCTTGTTAAAACTTCATTAGTTACTTTACCCCTGGAAAATATTAACCTTTAATAATATACATATAATCTCAAACTTTGACATGTTTGGATTGTTTTAGGAGTATTAACATGACTATCATCTAAAATTGACTCCCATCATACATTTTTGAATGAAAAATGGTGTCCATCTCTTGATAAAGGTAATTTTTAGGAGACTATAAGTTTTTAATAGGGTTTAACTGCAGCTACTGAGATATAGGAGGCCAGTGAACATGACAGCGTGATATCATTGCTAGAGCGACATGTAGGTAAAAGGTGCCTACTGAAAGAAGCTGCCTAAAGTTTCCTGTATTCAACAACGTGGCCATGCTAGTAGGCACACAAAAAAATATTTTTTGTTGCCTTAGGAAATGGCTGTGGTAATTTTATGAAGGTAGTCCAAATGTGCATGTATTTTCTTCTAAAGAGGAAGAACAATTCTCCATTTGGATAATTATATAATTGCAAATTGAGAGGGATAATTTTAATCTAACAAAATATAGCATTAAGTGAACTTGTTTTTGAACTTTTCTATGTCTGTCAAAGAAAGTCGAATATTTTATTTTATTTATTTTTAAATTGCAAAACAAACAATTTTTATCTGAGAATATTTTTCAGACCGTTCTTTTAATAATAAATAAAACTTTTCATTGGGTATTTTCAAATATTTTAAAGTTAGAAGCATTTTTCACAACAGCTTTTTGTTGTTTTTTGTTTTTAACTAAAATGATTGATGAATTCAATATTTTAGCACCGGGCGTAATTTATTTCTTTGAAATTTATTTAAAACTGTTAGTTTTTCTTTGTTTTATAACGCTTTAACTGTAAATAATTTACGTGACTGAAATCGGAAATTCTCTCTCTCCCGAGATACATAAACACAAATTCATCTATAAATTCATTAACTAATCAGTTTTAATTAAGTTTTACTATGAACTAAAAATAAAGAGTACATTAAATTTTAGTTAATGTATGTTCTCGTGTTTTATCTTATAAATAAATGCTATTGTTTTGATACTTGTGCAGTCTACGCACCGTGCTGAAATAATGTTATTATTTAGAAAGCCATTCTTAACATGGAGAGTGGGCTTTCTAACTATTCTGCAATTTTACCTAACAATTTACTGAAAAAAAAAAAAGATATCATAAAAATTTAATTTAACTTGGAAATGCTATCTAAAATATAGCATGGTGCGTACACTGCACAAGCACCACTATTATTATAACAATAATAAAAAACTGGTGTAGATGACCTCAACTGCTGCCACGCTAACTAGTTGTGAAGGGTCAGTGATGTATAGAAAGACCAAGGTAGGAGAGTATTAACCAGATCTCCACTAGAAGTGTGCAGAGAAATCTGATACCTTGGAGAGGCTTTTTGTCACCCAAACACCAGGAATCGCCAATGGCTAATGCCAACAAGAAATCAATGGCAAACGGCTGTTGCGATAACATGCAATCATCTGTACAAGGGGTCAAAAGGTGGGAAGCACTGAAAATCTGGGGAAACTTGTCACTCGGTCTCCAGGGAAGATCACAGGTTACTGCCAGTGAGTGATCACTGATGGCCTGTGTGACAACTCCTAGTAAGTGAAATAATAATAATGTCCCTTCTCAAATTCACCACCACTCTCATTTAATATTGTAGATGTTTACTATATTTTCTTAGTTTTTAACTAATGCTTACATTTTAGTATTATTTTTTTTTTTTAGATTATTTCTTTAGTTATGTGAACTTCATTTTCGTATTCATGTATTCTGCACTGATATGAAAATGAAGACTATAGCTGAGTATAGAATTCCTAACCATGTAACTCATGAAAATGCTCTACACATTTTGATGGAGAACATAAAAAAAAATGGACATAGATGAACAGAAATCAAAACTTTAAATCTAATTTCTGTATTAAAAGTAAGTTATTTAGATATTTTAACATATAATCTTTATATTTTATATTGAATAAATTTCAGTTTCAGTATTCATCGAATTGTGTTCTTTATTTTTCTTTTTTAATATTCTAATGTTCTTTTTTAAAAAGCTCTCATTCATTATCGTCAGTCTAACGGTTTGACAGATTTGCCTAATGTGCGTGATGTCATTTTTCAGTTAACTGGCCTTGTGTTTTAACTTGGATGTACAAGGTCTCTCCATTGGCTGATTTCTTTGAAAAGCTTAGTTATCCAAGATGCCCTAGTTTTCCTTGGTGCATTTAAGAGAACATTATCTTGCAGAAAACCATCTTCTTGAATCGAGTTCATTGTCTCTTCACTCCAATCAAGAATCTGCTTCATGCAAGCAGCCTAAGCAACAAGTCATTCAACTGTCTTGGGTTCTTCATAAGTGTATTAACATAACACCAATAGTACCTGCCAATATTATTTAACCTCTGAGCATCATGGCCAATCATGCTTATCCACTATTTTCTTGCTCCAATAATAGCATAAGTTTTTATTAATGAAAAACACTTTGAGTAAAAAGCAAAAAAAAACAAAAACAAAAAATATCAAGTTTCATGTGCTCATCTCATTCGAGATGATTTTCGATTTACTTTAAAGGATGTTTACCAGTGTCACCGATTAAGCTACCATTTTAAGAATACAGAATTTTTGACACATTATTTTTTAGCAGTGTGCTTGAAAACTTCCCTGCTCGTTATTGAAGAATTCTTCACAGCTTTTACAAGACATGGTCAGCCAAGAAACTGTCCTTGACAAACCTTTATCTGACCGCTTTCGCATGTTTTATATCTTTTAATCTCTTGCCTTTGGCTAATTTAGAAATGATTGATTTCTTGCTAGCAGTGGAATTCCTTTTATACTCCATATTCTATGCATCTATGGAGGCATTATTAATAATTTTACAAGCTGAAATCTGCGGGCTTTCAGCTAAATGGCTTTGCTTGTTTATACGTGCGCTGAACGAAAAGCTATTTACATATTCGACATATCAATGTTGCTCACATCAAGTGGACATTTGGCTACATTCTAATCAATATTATCTTCTATTTTATCTATATTAAAAGTCAACCTTTGTGGGTTATAGAAATCAATATTTTACCAGAACATTCACATAAGTTTGAATTAGGGTTTAATATTTTAATCAATCTGAAGACATTGTAATTTTCCTTTTGATCAATCTGGAGTCACTAGGGAAAATTATTGGTTAGGTCTATATAAAAATTGAATCATGCAAAGAAACAAATTTGACTTTTTAAATAGGTATTGTTTTTTTAAATAGGTATTGATTTTTTTTAATAGGTATTGTTTTTTTTTAATAGGTATTGTTTTTTTTTAATAGGTATTGTTTTTTTTTAATAGGTATTGATTTTTTTTAAATAGGTATTGATTTTTTTTAAATAGGTATTGGTTTTTTTTAAATAGGTATTGTTTTTTTAAATAGGTATTGATTTTTTTAATAGGTATTGATTTTTTTTAATAGGTATTGATTTTTTTAATAGGTATTGATTTTTTTTAATAGGTATTGATTTTTTTAATAGGTATTGATTTTTTTAATAGGTATTGATTTTTTTAATAGGTATTGTTTTTTTTAATAGGTATTGTTTTTTTTAATAGGTATTGTTTTTTTTAATAGGTATTATTTTTTTTTTAATAGGTATTGATTTTTTTTAATAGGTATTGATTTTTTTTAATAGGTATTGATTTTTTTTATAGGTATTGATTTTTTTAATAGGTATTGATTTTTTAATAGGTATTGATTTTTTTAAATAGGTATTGGTTTTTTTTAAATAGGTATTGTTTTTTTAAATAGGTATTGATTTTTTTAATAGGTATTGATTTTTTTTAATAGGTATTGATTTTTTTAATAGGTATTGATTTTTTTTAATAGGTATTGATTTTTTTTAATAGGTATTGATTTTTTTAATAGGTATTGTTTTTTTTAATAGGTATTGTTTTTTTTAATAGGTATTGGTTTTTTTTAATAGGTATTGATTTTTTTTAATAGGTATTGATTTTTTTTTATAGGTATTGATTTTTTTAATAGGTATTGATTTTTTTTAATAGGTATTGATTTTTTTTATAGGTATTGATTTTTTTTATAGGTATTGATTTTTTTAATAGGTATTGATTTTTTTAATAGGTATTGATTTTTTTAATAGGTATTGATTTTTTTAATAGGTATTGTTTTTGTTTTTAAAGATTTTCTCTCTCCCTTTTTTTATTTATTAATTTTTTTGAAAGATTTTCTGTTTTATTAAATAGATTTTCTTTTCTTAAATGAAGATATAAACAAAATTAAACTATGTCTCGGTGAGGAACGTATGAAAAACAAAAGTTTAAATATTTTTAATTGGTATTTTCAAATTTAAAAAAAAATGAAATTACAGATATGTTTCAATTTGTTTAAGCAATTTTACAGAAAATGTTTACAAATATTAAAAAAAAAAGAAGACTAATGCACTTTTTCATTACTTCATCTTGAAAATAGTATTAACGTTTCTTTTAACGCATTAAATTATGAACATGACTGTATTTGAAATAATTTCCAACTAAAAATATGTCTACATGGGCAAAGACGATGTATCTGACACATACACAAATCCAATTATATATTTATAAGCATGTGTTGTGCACCACATGTTTTGATGGTGCATATGAATGGCAGACGTTGCAGATTTATACTTGATCAGAAGAGGAAGAGGGGGGTGGTTCAGAGACCTGAAAATATCTCTGGCCAGTCAAATGACCCAAGACATATCTCTTCACGTTTCTGAATTTTTGAGATGAGGATTGGTTATTCATATTATTTGGATTCATCGGACTATTGGAACCCTTTATTTACTTCACGGGGGTAGCATGCTCTTGTTCCGTCAGCCATGACTGGATAGAGGTCCTAAGTAATTCGCAATTGTATTTTTTTGTTGCCCACACTGAAAATTGAACCTTTGACCTTCAGGAGAATATCACTTTCACAATTGATTTTTTTTTCCCAAGTACTCTAGCCACTGTGCCACGGGTCCTTGTGGACATAGCTGATGGAACAAGAGCATGCTACTCCTGTGAAGTAAATAAAGGCTTTTGTTCAAAATTCCATCCAAATTTCCGCGTTTGATAGAAACAGTCTTGAGTTTGACAAGATACACCTGAAGAAGGTCATAGGTTACATTGATCAAAACGTTGTGAAAAATGACACTGAAGATCAGAACAGTTGTCCAATGAATCCAAATAATACAGATATCCCTTGTTTAATAAAAGTAAGTGCCTCATTTGAGGAAAAAGTCCCTCTGGGATCGACTTTTGTGAAAAAAAAAAAAAAAACAATGTCCAGAGACTAGTTGGATGTTGCCTTGTGAATGTCTACTCTGGGTGGCTGAATAATGATCACCAACAAAAGTTCAGAACCAGCCAAGGAGAGAAGAGGCACCAGGAGAATAGGAGAAGCGGTCCTAGCCAGTCAGATCAGGTACTTTATTGCATTGTTTTAGATTTTTATTATGGATCCAGGATGTTTATATAGCAGCATCTCTTTAAGTATCAAAAGGCTTTCTAAAGACTCAAATTGAAATCGTTTTTTTTTTTTTTTATTTATTTATGAAGTTGAGACAATGAGATTAAAATTCACAGAAGAAAAATATGTAATAACTAATGTTTATATTTTCAGCGTCATATGATAAAGTAATTTGCATATTGTTTTACAAAAGGATATTTAATTTTTTTTTTTTTTTTATTCACATAGCACATAATTCTATTTGCAAATATATTTTTTATTGTGTTCAAATGCTTAGCATTTTGGATGTAAAGATTCTTTCCAGTCAATTTACTTGATTTGGTTAAGTTTTGGTTTCCTTGTCCTTCCCGGGCAACACCAGGATACAGGCCCCAATAGTTATTTCTATAGAGAGTAAAATAGGTCTGTCAAAATAGATATGATTGAAAATTCTAATGACACATGACAAATATGATAATAAAAAAAAAAAAAAGAAGATATTTTATGATTTTATTTTATTTTTTTGGACCCACAAATTTTAATTGGAGTTGATTTTTAATGAGTAGATATGTTTGTATTTTCCCTGCGGTTAGTATGGTTGCACTGACATATTGGCTCTTATAAATGTGTGTACAAAAGTTAATGCAGATGCATTTTTGCATGAAGTTCTGTTCATATGCTTGTTGTGCATAATTGCATGCATGTGCAAAAGCGTTCCACTCCTCGCCATTTCTGTGCTAAATTATGGTTCGTTTTGATGCTGTTATTATTAGGTATGTTGGAAGAACGGCAAATATTTGCGGTAAAATGAAATAACAAAAATCCGATCAAAAATATGAATGAGCGTTCAATCTTTTATTAGATGTATGTTTTTTGATTCTTCTCAAGAAATAAAATAAAAAAATAAAGGGAGAAAAATAAACAATTTTTGTATTTCTTTTAAAATCTGTTATTCTCTTTGTAATTTTCTACAACAATTTGGAAAGGGGCGTTAAGTTTCCTCCCCTTTTACCTTTCACTTTAAAAAAAAAAAAGATTTACCGTTTCTCACCTGAGCAACCATATTGCCGAATCGAATTATGCAACAATCTCTAATCTCTTTTAATTATTGTTTTGTATTTTATTTTTAAGAGTCAAGTTTTCTTTCAGAACAGATGTGTTGCTCTTTTTTTTTTTTTTTTCTGTCTGAAGTTTTGTTCAGTAGAGTCATTTAATCATTTTTCTTTCTTTGCACACATTTGTTAATATCATTTAATTATTAGTGATATTCATCTGGTGTTGTCCATGATATATTTATCTGAAGATTTAGGAAAAGTATTTCAAATATCATCAAATCAGTTTTATCTTGAAGGAAAAGTTAGAAATAACATTTCAATACGACGCTTCTGAATTTTTGAGAGGAGGATTGTGGCGCAGTGGTTAGAGTACTTGGAAAAAATCAATTGCAAAAAGTGATATCCTCCTAAAGGTTGAAGGTTCAATCCTCAGTGTGGGCGACCGAAAAATACAATTGCGATGAATTACTTTGAACCTCTATCCAGTCATGGCTGACAGAACAAGAGCATGCTACCCTTAATAATGGGTTCTGTTTGCAATTCCATCCAAATTCCAGAGTTCGACTGAAACATTCCCGAGTTTGAGAAGAAACTGAAATGTTTAAAACTCTTAATTACATGATTTATTGCATTAAGGTGGGAGGTTACATCGGCCGAAACATTGTGAAAATCACACTCAAGATAAGAACAGTAGTCCGATGAATCCAAATAATACAAACATTTCAATATGAATTTAAGTAATAAAATAACTGTCAGCACTATGGTGTCATTAAAAAAAAAAAATGTTTACTTTAGATCTTAAAAACATAAGTAAAAATAACTATCTAAATGGTTTAATTTTTTTTTTAAGTACATTCTTCACGAATTTTATTTTCATTTTATGAAATGAAGAAAATTTGTTTTTAAAGCATGAATGTTGTTTCTTTACATTCTAATTGTTGTGCACCTAAGTAACGATTTACCCTTGTACCTATTTACAATGCCTCCCCATGGGACAGAGTTAGACACCAGGGTCGTTTTTTAACTTGGAGAAAAGGTACAAAATATAAATTGTCTCAGTCGTGAAGGACTGCTCCTCCACTGAAAGAGAACAAGAAATGGAAGTGCAGCATCTGAAGAACAGATACTACGCTTTGATCTTGGCCAAAACTAAGCTTGTTTCCTTCAATGATAAGAAACCTTCTCTACCACCAGTAGCAATGACCAAAAACACATTGCCTGAAAGTACTGCTTTTAAACTCCTCATCCTAACGTTCACAGGGAACATGAGTTAGAACAGATAAATAGAGAGCATTGCCAGGGTCGCTGCGAAGAAGGTAGGTTCTCTCTACCGTGCTAGAAAATTACTTACGTCTGAAAGTATCCTGTACCTCTACAAGGCCACCATTCGCCAATGTATGGAGTATTGTTACATTTGGGCCGGTGTATCTCCTACTTGTCTCTCACTCCTAGACTGGGTTCAAAAGAGTCACCAACCTAAGCTTCAGTCTTTGCCGCCCCACCAATGAATTGTTGCATTCCTCTGCCTGTTCTACAAGTACTTTAATGGTGAATGCTCTGATGAACTACAAGCACTTGTACCCCCCTCAACGTAAGTATCCCCAACAAACCCGACAAGCAGCTAAATCCTACCCCTACACAGATCCCTAGATGTAAGAAAGACTTCTACTCCAATAGTTTCTTCCCCAGAACTGCTAGACTTTGAAACTCCCTTCCAGGATTCGGCTTTCCCAACTGTACTGACATGCAAGAGTTGAAGTGTAATGTGAACAAACATCTTGCTGCTCAACTCCCTACATAAGTATCCTTGCAACTTTTGTCCCCGATAGTAGCCCCCTACATCAAAGTGGCACAGTGCCTTGTTTGGGGTGAAAATGGAATTAAAAAAAAAAAGTTTTTTTTAATTAGTTCAAGAGATTCAACCTCCTTAAGTTAGGGGGAGGGGCCACTTAGAGATTCAAAACCTGTTCCATTGTCAAGTTTCCTTTTTATAGGGAACACACAAACATCGAGTTATAGATTTAGATTTGAAATAAAATATATATATATAAAGAGAGGAGTTGAAATAATTGTCATTTTGATTACAGTAATTTTAGTTCAAATTTTTTCTACTCTTTTTAAGCGAAAACCGTTTAGTTATAACAAGTTTGATAATAACTTTATGCAATTGTACTTAAATAGAGAATGAAACTATGCATTCATACAACCTATCCACGTTTGGTTCATGAAGGCATTTTCTATGTATTTTAATCCTACAATACACGTTAAGAATTAATAAATGGTAATATAAAGTATTTATTTTACTAAAAAATATTATAGATTTTTATTTTACTTCCCTTAAATTATGTTAACTCTTACTTTATTTCAAGAACGAAATGTTTTATTATACCCTTAATCGAAGTTACGTGATATTTTTACAAAGAGATATCTCTTAGATGATTGAATAATATATGGAAAAAAAAAAAGTTTGCTCTTATAGAAAATAGTATGCAAAAATCGGAAATTTAAATGTAAAAAAATCTTGGGAGCTTTAATTACTGCCTTAAAATTAAAAAAAAAAAAAAATTAAAAGTATTCATTTTCTGGTTATATATAAAAGTATTACTTTTATTTTTATAACCTATCCCTAGATCTATCACAGTTTATGAATTTCAAATGATCAAAGTGGGACAAATAAGGGTAGTCGTTGTCACCCAACAGGTCATGAGTTTTCTAGTGTGTGTGTGTATAATCATTTATTCACATATGTGTTTTGTCAAATCGCAGCTCTTTATTTTGGCTAAACATGGCAAGTGTTTTCATGCTAAGATTCAAAACCTGACTGACCAAAACATTTTACATCTCGAAATTGTTGTTTACACTACTGGATACTTAGCTCAATTATGAGGAATAATATATATATATATATATATATATATATATATATATATATATATATATTATATATAATTAGTGTTAGGACGATTAATCAGGAATCGGAACTTTTTTGGGTATCAGAATCGGAAAAATTTGTATTTATTTTCTGATGCCAAAACGATCCCTTATTTGATTTTGTTTAAAACAAAATCTTCTGCTGCTGGTAGTAATTATATAAAACTAAATATTTATTTTAAACTAAAAGTCAAACTAAAATCTACAACCACAAGTGTATTTTCTCGTTTGAGAAAATATATACAAACTTAACATATGTTTTTACTGTAATTGAGGGAAAAAATAACACCTTTACAGTAAATATATATATATTTATAAAGAATTGGAATCGGTAATTGTATCGGAATCTGGAATCTAGTAAGGAATCGGTAATTGTATCGGAATTGAGAAAAATATTGGAATCGTCCCATCACTAATATATATATATATATATATATATATAGCTTCACTGATGAGCTGTGATACAGCGAAAACAGTACTGTATGTGGATTGTATATATATATATATATTGTTTACAGGATTTACTCTTAAACTAATCAATCATAAATTATGTATTCTAAGATGGGTATTTTTCCTTATAACTCATGGGTTGTAACACATTTTTATAAGTTTTAAACAAATGAAATGAAGAAATTGAGAGGAGGGTGATTTTTTTTTTAATCATTTTATTTTCTGCATTTAAATGTTAGAACAGACCTAAGTGCGCTTTCAACCAATGCATTGTCAGAAGTATATTGTTGACATATTTGTCTGTTGAAATGAAATGAGAATAATTGTGGTGCTTTAACCTCACTATTGCCCTTTAATGAAAATGTTTGGAATTTCTTCAATTCTTCAAAAATAACTTTCTAACATACTCTTTTTTTTTTTTTTTTTAATCTTTTTTTTTTTTCTGCTGTCTGCTCTATTTACATTTCAATTCAATCAACACTCATATGCCATTAGTTTACTTTGAAGATGCATTGAAAGCATTCTCAGTTTGGTTTTAAAATCTAAATAGAACAATCAAAAACAATAAAAATGAATACATATCACTTGTACCTTGAAAGACAATGGATACCCTCTGCTTTATAAATAAAGAAAGGGATGTATATCTCTAACCCTACATCTTTTAACCCTAAGATTTCAAGGAGAAATTCAAGATGGCTAGAAGCCTTACCGATTGCCGTGACAAATAACACCCTATCTGAAAGCTCATTCTTTAAATTCCTCGGCTTAACATTCATAAACAACATGAATTGGAACAAATATATTGAGGACATTGCCAAGGCTGCTGAAAAAAGATGGGTTCCCTCTACAATTCGCCCATGTATAGTGTATTATTGACACATCTTGGTTGGTGCATCTACCACTAGTCTCCGAAGAAAAGTCTCAAATCTAATAGATCATCTACTATCGGCCAAGCTCCAACCCCTGTCCCATCACCACAGTGCTGCATCACTGTATCTGTTTGACAAGTACATTAATGGAACGTGCTTTAAACTCCTGGCACTTGTGCTCCTTTGATGCACATACTTCTGACTAACCTGACAAGCAGCAAAATCCCACCCCTTCACTATTGAGATCCCTAGATGCCGAAAAGCCTTTTCTCATAATTTCTTCCCTTCCGGTGCTAGATTTTAGAATTCCCTCCCTGTTTCCTGTTTCCCTGATTATACTAACTTGCAGAAGTTTAAATATACTGTGAACAAACATCTTGCTGTTGAATTCTCCACAGTCTTCTGTTAGACACAATCCCAAATAGTAGCCCCTTACATTTCAAGTGACAATATGCTTTGTTTGGAGTGAAAATGAGTGAAGATTAGTAAATGAAATGTAAAAAGATTGATGCAATTTCAGGAGTTTCTTTCTTCTCGATGAGTTGCTCTACCAGGGCTTGTAAGTTTAGTTTACTCTATTACTTCACACTTATAACTAGAGAGAGGAAAAATGGATTCATACCTTTGTAAAATGCTAGTGATTTACTTATGAAATATGAATCCAAGAAAATTCTGCTCCTATCCTTGAACTCCATGTATTACTGTTGTAAATGAAAGCAAGTAAAACTTTTTATGAATAATCGTAAAGTTCGCACCTGGTGAATCGAAATTTATGTATCTTACTAAATAAATCATCCTGGTGTAATGAGTGTCGTTCGTAGTAGATATTAATGAGAAGGTTAAAACTTTGTCAACTTTCTCTTAATAAGACTGAAAATATTTATCGTTTAATATGAGTGAAAAGATTTTTTTTTCTTCTGACCTGAATCAATTAAAGAAATGAATAATGAAATAGTTTTTTTTTTTTTTGTATCTAACTTTTGTTTATTGACCTATTTTGGATAATAAAAAAATATCACTTGATTTCATCTGTAAGATATACAGATGTATACTACTAATAGTATCCTCATTTCCACTTGCTAATCGTTTTCTCTGCTTACATACCTACTATTCATTTTTACATACAGCTGCACTTCTCATACAGAGACCATGCCATAGTCACCTGCTTCTTGGGGAATCACCCATTATTGTCCTGCTACCCCCATGCCTTTCTACCATCCTTGCAAACTCTCTTCTCCCTCTCATACTCATTTTGGAATCTTGATACCTCATGTTGTTATATATATATATATATATATATATATATATATATATATATATAAAGCTGTGTGTGTGTCTGGTCACGAATAGGCTCCTATATGGTTGACTATTATAGAAAACTGATCACATATAATGATAGAAGATGTATCGAGACACAGGAATGGGTATGTTTGATCTGGCATAATGATGATTCCTTAAAATTGTGGGGTCTGCGTTTGCGCCTGGTCCACAAAGTATGGAAATAAAAATTTAAGAATTAAAAAAAAAAAAAACGCTTACAAATGTTTTTGATATAGATTTACATAATAATACTTTGATTAATATGTTTTAACTTAAATAGGGATGGTATAATAAAATTGTGAGGCTGCGTTCATGACTGGCCTCCATAGAATGGAAATAGGCACAAACTTTAATAAAGACTTTCCATATCTATCTGCAAAAGTATACTTTGATAATTATGTTTCAGTTTGAAGAAATATGGTATAATAAAATTATGGGGTGTTCGTTCGCGCCTGACCTCCATAGAATGGAAATATGTCACAAAGTTTAACAAGGTTTTTTAATATAGATCCACAGAATATTGTGATAAGTGTTTCAGTGTGAACATGCATTGTATAATAAATTATGGGGTTTATCTATTTTATTTTTATTTTTACTTTTATCATGGTTTGCTTTGGTTTTGATACCCCCAAATTCGAAGCTATCTCTTTACAACCCTTCCTTTTCATAACCTATCATACTTTCATAAAGCAGTCCATTTTCTGTAGGCTGTTTTTAAACCCAGTCAACGACGGGTACTTTTGCTAGTATATATATATATATATATATATATATATATATATATATATATATATATGAAATTAAAAATGGAGGCCTGTCTTATGTGGGGTTATGAGAAATCCCGCATAAGATGGGCGAAATGTCGAGCTTTTAGGTCTCTGCTTCCATTTTAAATTTCATATCGTCAGATTTTATCCATTTTAATAATCATACACACACACACACACATATATATATATATATATATATATATATATATATATATATATATATATATATATATATATATATGGCACAATCACATTGACACACCAGTTCTCACTAAATAAGCCTGGTCAGTACAAGATGGGTGACTATTTTGGAAGGCTAGGCACTGTATGTACCATGCTGAGTTGTAGAAATTTCTAGGTTGGTATCTGAGGGCGCATTAATTCACTGGGAGAGATGCAACCCTAGTCTTCGTTAAGACGTGCATATAGGAGAAGGAAAAACTCTGTAAAAACCTGTGGTCTACTGTATGCTTTGTCCTATAGCAGCCATTGCACTGACAAAGATTAGCAGTAATGCCAAAAAGTGTGGATGGTTTGACACAAAGACTTCACCACTATAAACAATTAATCATCTGTGTGGATTCAGAACAGCTTAGTTGTTGTGGTGGAAGCCCATACATCAAAATCGATGGGAGAATCCATTATTTTTATATATATATATATATATATATATGGTTGCATAGTTTGGTTTCCTAGGTATAAATCCAATGAAACTCCTGTTTATCAGAGTGTTTGATGAAGAAAAAAAACAACATGTTTACTGTTTATTTATACAAACTATTGGTTACATGTGCATACATGTTTCAATAGTACCTCTGTTCAGAGGAACCATTTCATCAGATGTAAAGAAATATATATATATCAAAATTGATTTTTTTTTTTTTTCGGTCTGATGAAATGGCATATACTTTCACCTATTCTCATATCATGTATCTTAAAGATACTTTAATAAAATCTTTGGGGAAATATCAATCCATAGATGTCTTTGTTGTCTTCCTTCTATTTCATATGGATTGTGTTTGCATTTATCCTTAATTTTCATATTTATTTCACCTACAAATATGTAGAACCAGGAAATTTACCAAGTGTTGCCTGGATATATATATATATATATATTAGCAAATATCTACTTCATTCGGTTGCATAGTTTTGCTAGCCTGGGAGAATGATTTCATAATAATCAAGCTACATGCACTGTCCCCTCCCCCTCTCCCAAAGGAGGAGATAATTACTGATAAGATAATATGATTACAAACGAATATTACTTCTCCATCCCCTTTCCCAAGAGGGAGTTTAAGAATATGATATGACAAAATAGATAACACACTACTCTACCTCACATACACTCATATCCATCTTACTATGTAATGTCAAACGATAAGATTTTTTCCATACCATTAGTTGACTAAAATTCATTATTTTATCCATAATTAAAAAAAAGAATGGGTTCATACCTTCCCAAATGGTATTAGTCTGTAATTGATCTCACTAGATATGATTGGATTTGAAACCAGTATGACAGATTTTAAAGTCTGCAACATAATCCGTGAGGCCAATTCTGCACTCCTTAATATTTTGAAGATGCTTGCTATGATGCATTCTGGTGCTACCAGATTAGGTTGTCTGAAGATACTGGCCGTCTTACCTAAAATGCACCAAACATTGATATTGTTTTTATTTATTTATTTCTCCTTTTGCAAAACTCTATCATGTTCTGCAAAGTCGAAAACAAAAGCAAAAATTTGCTCTACAAATCAACCAAACCAAACACTATGAATAAATATTTGAACTTCAAACATAAAAAACGTTTTCCAAAACTTAATTTTGCATTAAATGACCTGAAAAGGATTGATATGTTGCAAAACAAAATAACCAAACCAAACAATGTGAATAAATATTTGAATATACAAGTAACTTGAAGCACAAAATCTTTTCTTTTTTTTTTTTTCGCAAATTACTGGATTCAGCATTAAATAATCTGAAAAGGGTTGGTATGTCGTAAAACAGCCAAACCAAGTTTCATATTCAGGTTAACAAGTTTTCTTTAAAATATGCATAGATTCTGTCCATCGTTTTTATTGTTTTCAGTAAATTTTGGCAAATTAAATTTCATTAATTAAATTTTGAAAAAAAAAAAAAAAAAAGGAAACTCAACTTTTGGTTTTCAGTTTGCAACAGATTGTCATCTAAATTAATTTTGATTGAATTTTTCCTCATTTGGTTGAATATAAATAATGAATGATAATATATATACAACATTCAAACATTGCAAATGAACAAGTGTACTTACGTGCTGTCTATGATTAAGAATTAATTATGTATATTTGTTACATGTGAGTCTATTAAATATGTTTTACAACTGTCATTCTGAAAGTTTTACATGATAAATTAGTTTAGAACATTTATCTACATTTTATTTCTTCTGTTTGTTTACTTTTGTGATTTTATTTATTTTTTGATTCTGCATATTTGAGATGAGGATATTTTGTATTATTCTGATTATTGTTATCATCTTGAGCGTTCTTCTCAAAGCGTTTTAGTTGATGTAACATTCAACCTTCTTTAGATGTGCTGTAAGTATTAGCAGTCTCATAGTTGATTCATTGAAACTAAAAATACTTAAACACAAATACTTAATAAACGCAAGTCGTTCACAAATACTTAATAAACGCGAGTCGTTCCCAAATACTTAATAAACGCGAGTCGTTCCCAAATACTTAATAAACGCGAGTCGTTCCCAAATACTTAATAAACGCGAGTCGTTCCCAAATACTTAATAAACGCGAGTCGTTCCCAAATACTTAATAAACGCGAGTCGTTCCCAAATACTTAATAAACGCGAGTCGTTCCCAAATACTTAATAAACGCGAGTCGTTCCCAAATACTTAATAAACGCGAGTCGTTCCCAAATACTTAATAAACGCGAGTCGTTCCCAAATACTTAATAAACGCGAGTCGTTCCCAAATACTTAATAAACGCGAGTCGTTCCCAAATACTTAATAAACGCGAGTCGTTCCCAAATACTTAATAAACGCGAGTCGTTCCCAAATACTTAATAAACGCGAGTCGTTCCCAAATACTTAATAAACGCGAGTCGTTCCCAAATACTTAATAAACGCGAGTCGTTCCCAAATACTTAATAAACGCGAGTCGTTCCCAAATACTTAATAAACGCGAGTCGTTCCCAAATACTTAATAAACGCGAGTCGTTCCCAAATACTTAATAAACGCGAGTCGTTCCCAAATACTTAATAAACGCGAGTCGTTCCCAAATACTTAATAAACGCGAGTCGTTCCCAAATACTTAATAAACGCGAGTCGTTCCCAAATACTTAATAAACGCGAGTCGTTCCCAAATACTTAATAAACGCGAGTCGTTCCCAAATACTTAATAAACGCGAGTCGTTCCCAAATACTTAATAAACGCGAGTCGTTCCCAAATACTTAATAAACGCGAGTCGTTCCCAAATACTTAATAAACGCGAGTCGTTCCCAAATACTTAATAAACGCGAGTCGTTCCCAAATACTTAATAAACGCGAGTCGTTCCCAAATACTTAATAAACGCGAGTCGTTCCCAAATACTTAATAAACGCGAGTCGTTCCCAAATACTTAATAAACGCGAGTCGTTCCCAAATACTTAATAAACGCGAGTCGTTCCCAAATACTTAATAAACGCGAGTCGTTCCCAAATACTTAATAAACGCGAGTCGTTCCCAAATACTTAATAAACGCGAGTCGTTCCCAAATACTTAATAAACGCGAGTCGTTCCCAAATACTTAATAAACGCGAGTCGTTCCCAAATACTTAATAAACGCGAGTCGTTCCCAAATACTTAATAAACGCGAGTCGTTCCCAAATACTTAATAAACGCGAGTCGTTCCCAAATACTTAATAAACGCGAGTCGTTCCCAAATACTTAATAAACGCGAGTCGTTCCCAAATACTTAATAAACGCGAGTCGTTCCCAAATACTTAATAAACGCGAGTCGTTCCCAAATACTTAATAAACGCGAGTCGTTCCCAAATACTTAATAAACGCGAGTCGTTCCCAAATACTTAATAAACGCGAGTCGTTCCCAAATACTTAATAAACGCGAGTCGTTCCCAAATACTTAATAAACGCGAGTCGTTCCCAAATACTTAATAAACGCGAGTCGTTCCCAAATACTTAATAAACGCGAGTCGTTCCCAAATACTTAATAAACGCGAGTCGTTCCCAAATACTTAATAAACGCGAGTCGTTCCCAAATACTTAATAAACGCGAGTCGTTCCCAAATACTTAATAAACGCGAGTCGTTCCCAAATACTTAATAAACGCGAGTCGTTCCCAAATACTTAATAAACGCGAGTCGTTCCCAAATACTTAATAAACGCGAGTCGTTCCCAAATACTTAATAAACGCGAGTCGTTCCCAAATACTTAATAAACGCGAGTCGTTCCCAAATACTTAATAAACGCGAGTCGTTCCCAAATACTTAATAAACGCGAGTCGTTCCCAAATACTTAATAAACGCGAGTCGTTCCCAAATACTTAATAAACGCGAGTCGTTCCCAAATACTTAATAAACGCGAGTCGTTCCCAAATACTTAATAAACGCGAGTCGTTCCCAAATACTTAATAAACGCGAGTCGTTCCCAAATACTTAATAAACGCGAGTCGTTCCCAAATACTTAATAAACGCGAGTCGTTCCCAAATACTTAATAAACGCGAGTCGTTCCCAAATACTTAATAAACGCGAGTCGTTCCCAAATACTTAATAAACGCGAGTCGTTCCCAAATACTTAATAAACGCGAGTCGTTCCCAAATACTTAATAAACGCGAGTCGTTCCCAAATACTTAATAAACGCGAGTCGTTCCCAAATACTTAATAAACGCGAGTCGTTCCCAAATACTTAATAAACGCGAGTCGTTCCCAAATACTTAATAAACGCGAGTCGTTCCCAAATACTTAATAAACGCGAGTCGTTCCCAAATACTTAATAAACGCGAGTCGTTCCCAAATACTTAATAAACGCGAGTCGTTCCCAAATACTTAATAAACGCGAGTCGTTCCCAAATACTTAATAAACGCGAGTCGTTCCCAAATACTTAATAAACGCGAGTCGTTCCCAAATACTTAATAAACGCGAGTCGTTCCCAAATACTTAATAAACGCGAGTCGTTCCCAAATACTTAATAAACGCGAGTCGTTCCCAAATACTTAATAAACGCGAGTCGTTCCCAAATACTTAATAAACGCGAGTCGTTCCCAAATACTTAATAAACGCGAGTCGTTCCCAAATACTTAATAAACGCGAGTCGTTCCCAAATACTTAATAAACGCGAGTCGTTCCCAAATACTTAATAAACGCGAGTCGTTCCCAAATACTTAATAAACGCGAGTCGTTCCCAAATACTTAATAAACGCGAGTCGTTCCCAAATACTTAATAAACGCGAGTCGTTCCCAAATACTTAATAAACGCGAGTCGTTCCCAAATACTTAATAAACGCGAGTCGTTCCCAAATACTTAATAAACGCGAGTCGTTCCCAAATACTTAATAAACGCGAGTCGTTCCCAAATACTTAATAAACGCGAGTCGTTCCCAAATACTTAATAAACGCGAGTCGTTCCCAAATACTTAATAAACGCGAGTCGTTCCCAAATACTTAATAAACGCGAGTCGTTCCCAAATACTTAATAAACGCGAGTCGTTCCCAAATACTTAATAAACGCGAGTCGTTCCCAAATACTTAATAAACGCGAGTCGTTCCCAAATACTTAATAAACGCGAGTCGTTCCCAAATACTTAATAAACGCGAGTCGTTCCCAAATACTTAATAAACGCGAGTCGTTCCCAAATACTTAATAAACGCGAGTCGTTCCCAAATACTTAATAAACGCGAGTCGTTCCCAAATACTTAATAAACGCGAGTCGTTCCCAAATACTTAATAAACGCGAGTCGTTCCCAAATACTTAATAAACGCGAGTCGTTCCCAAATACTTAATAAACGCGAGTCGTTCCCAAATACTTAATAAACGCGAGTCGTTCCCAAATACTTAATAAACGCGAGTCGTTCCCAAATACTTAATAAACGCGAGTCGTTCCCAAATACTTAATAAACGCGAGTCGTTCCCAAATACTTAATAAACGCGAGTCGTTCCCAAATACTTAATAAACGCGAGTCGTTCCCAAATACTTAATAAAAAGGAGGTAACTCTCTGGTGTATCTTAACCGGTTTATCTTGTCGAACTAGAGGAATCTTTCTGTCAAACTTCAGAATCTGCATGAAATTTGAAATGGGATCCTTTATTTGCAAGGGTCCAGAGCAAAGTGAATAATTCATGTGATAAAAATCAGTTACTCTTCTAAAGGTTTGAGGTTCAATTCTTAATGCAGGTGCGTGCTTGTCTATAATTGGACCGAAAAAATTTTTTTTACAAGAAAAGTCTGAAAAAAAACCTTTATAATGTATGTACTTGTCACTATATGAAGATGTCATATTCCAAAAATCACTTAAATAGATCAAGTAGTTTTCTTTTAGTTTTTTTATTTAAGAAAATCAAATATCACAAATTTTAGTGAAGAATTGCGTCATGTCATCTTGTTTGAGACTGATACGCTACTAACAACACCTGTCGGAAATATAGGATCAACAAGGGCAGACAATCAACTTTATTATTTTTTTTGTTTTCCTTAAATGTCGAAAACACTTTTTTTTATAATACAAATACAAAATAATAAATTAACATAACGACTTTTTTTTTTCTAAAAACAATGTCTTAAACATATTTTTTTTTTAAAAATAGACTTTATTAAGCGAACATGAAAAACATCAAAATATAAAAAAAATAATGGTATTTCTTTACATTGGATCCACCTTTGCAATTTTTTTTAAAATGATGATTTTTAAGGTTTTGGACTCTCCTGACCAAGGTCCACTTCCACAAGTTTCTTTAAAAATGTTAAGAATGGCTTTCATAATAAACACCCCATATTTAGGAGGGGGGATTTTTTTTTTTTTTTTTTTTTTGGTAACGGAGAAAAAAAAACATTTATCGACATTCTCTTTATTAAAAGAAGTCTATTTATTTATAAATAAGTTAATTTATTATATTGTATTATAAAAAAGTGTTTTCGACATTTAAGAAAAAAAGAAACAGGGTTTTGCCATTTTTGTTTCCAAGTCGATTGTCTGTCCTTGTTGATCCTATATTTCTGACAGGTGTTGTTAGTAGTTTATCAGTGTCAAACAAGATGGCGTGAAGCAATTCTTCACTAAAATGTGTGATAATATTTGATTTTCTTAAATAACAAAAGAAAACTACTTGATCGATTTACGTGACTTTGGAATATGACATCTTCATGCAGTCATAAGCATGTACATTATAAAGATTTTTTTAGACTTTTCTTGTAAAAACATTTTTTTTTTTTTTTTCGGCCCAATTATAGATAAGCACCTGCAGGTGACACTCAAAATACAATTGCGAATTACTTAAGACTACTACTGGCTGACGGAACGAGAACATGCTACTCCCATGGATTAAATAAGATTTCATTTATAAAAATAATATTAAGATGAGAACAGTAGTCTGAATAATCTAATTAATGCAATATTTTTTTTTTGTTTTTTGTCAAGTTTACAATAGTAATTTTTTTATCTTTATTTTGAGATATGAAATTTTATTTTTTTAATATTGATCTTATTAGAAAAAAAAATTCAAAACCATATCATTTTGGCATTAGAATATAAGGAACATGAAAATTCATTTAAATCTACTGTGCATTAAATTAGACATTTTTTTTGGGGGGGGGAACTGATGACTCACTTGAGGATAAAAGGACCACTAGTTGGATGATTATTGCTGTCACATGAGATTTAGAAAAATTTGGTGGAATGGACACAAGATTATTTAACAAGACTTGATTTTCAAAAAAGATCGCTTGACAAGCAATTTGTTCACATTAAACTTGAAGACGGCAATGCTATAGTCAGTTAAGAAGCAAACTGACTACAGTTCCACAGATTGAATGTTCTAGAAAAAAAAAAACTTTGTTTAGCAAAGTTCTCTTTTGGTTTTTGGTACAGAGCTTGGAATGAAAATTATTTGCTGTGATTGTACCCAGATCATTTCTTGTGAATATTTTACGGGGTCAGCAACTGAAGCTCAGTTGAGCACCTAGCATGAACATAATGATGCAGTAGAGAAAGACTAGTAACATCTTTTCTGTGTTAAATTGGCTGTAGGGATGAGGAGAGATAGTTCTTCATCAGGTTGCTAAGTCGGTTTTGTACTCTGTCAAGTTAAGAAAGTGTTCCGAATGACACTTCTCTAGATGTGACAACAGTACTCCATCTTGGACTAATCTGGCTCTTCTATGGGTAAAGTATTTCATCAGGAGTTACATACTTTCTGGTGCAATAGAATGATCCAATCAGTTTCCCAGCAATTTTGTTTTTGTTGATTCTGAAACTTTATTTCAAAAAGTTTCTAGATTGTCCATTTTCAAATGAATTGCTAAAACAACTACAGCGTTTCAATTTATGATAAAAAAAGTATTTCCGGTTTCCCTGAGAGATTTGTGTGAATAAAAATAAAATTATAAAACTTGGGTGAATGCAAATAAAACGGTGAAAGACTACAAAATGTGTGTGTGTGTGTGTGTGTGTGTGTGTGTGTGTGTGTGTGTTTAAACAGGCAAGTGCTTCAAGCTGAGATCAATAATCTGTGAGCTAGTTTATAGATGATTTTAATCATACAAGCATCAGGCAGGTGCCGTAAGTGAAATCGAACTGTTTGTATAAACACTGCCAATTACCAAAGAGTACTTTATTCATTTTTATGAAGAACTCTGCATTATCACTAACAGCTCTTGTTGTGCTGGTCCCAAATCGCTGTTTGATTCTGACATTGGTTGCAGTGTTAATTGAGTGGCACCAGAAGAATTCTAAAGTGGCTTGCATGTTTGCAATGTATGAGAATAGCAGATTTGCTGCAGGTGAGAAATAATTAGCTAAAAAAGGAGAAATCACCAAAGATATGGGAAATATTTCTGCTTTGGGTTTTGGCCACCCATAATTTGATTGCACCTTTTAACAAGGGTTCATGCTGAAAGATGGAACTCCAGAAAAAACAAAACAAAAAAAACAAACTTTTTTTTTCTCCAAATACAAGGTTCTCTGTTGTAATTATGACTCCTACAGGACCTTCCAAATTAAATGATCGTACAGATACAGGGGATCACTTAGAAAGTAGCATTTTTATAGTAATAGATTAGCAATAGATTAATATTTTTAAGTAAATGCTGGCTAGCCCTATCTTAAGCGTTTTATATATTTTTTTTCTTAGGGTCGTTCCAGTGATATCTACATATATTCCAGCAGATGGGCAGTTAAATATTTTGGTTTGTGACAGTCATTTGGGTTTGTGTGCCTCTCAACGAGAAAGAGATTGGCTCTTGCGTCTTAAGCCATTGGATTTATGCTTTCATTTTATTGGGTTAAGATTTTTCCTTTACAAGTCTGTTATTTAAAAGAGAACAAGCATCACTGGAATCTCCAAAGGAATAAAAAAAATTTTTTTATAAAATGGGAGTTGCAATTTTCGTTGGAGGAAGAATTCTTCTGGTGCCAAACTGATAATAACCACCCAATTAACACTGGAACCGATTTTAGAATCAAACAGCGATTTGAGACCAGCACAAGAGCTTTTAGTGATAATTGGCTTGCATGTTTGCAATATATGAGAATAGCAGATTTGCTGCAAGTGAGAAATATGTGCATCTATCCAGACACAGGAATGGTTATGTTTGATCTGGCATAATGATGATTTATTTAAATTGTGGGGTCTGCGTACATGCCTGGTCCACAAAGTATGGAAATAAAAAATTAAAAAAAAAACGTTTACAAGTGTTTTTGATATAGATGTACATAATAATACTTTGATGAGTATGTTTTAACTTAAATAGGAATGGTTTAATAAAATTGTGGGGTCTGTGTTCGCGCCTGGCCTCCATAGAATGGAAATAGGCACAAACTTTAATAAAGACTTTTCATATCTATCTGCGTAAGTATACTTTGATAATTATGTTTCAGTTTGAAGAAATATGGTATAATAAAATTATGGGGTGTTCGTTCGTGCCTAACCTCCATAGAATGGAAATATGTCACAAAGTTTAACAAGGTTTTTTAAATATAGATCCACACAATATTGTGATAAGTGTTTCAGTGTGAACAGGTATGGTATAATAAATTATGGGGTTTATCTATTTTATTTTTACTTTTATCATATTTTGCTTTGGTTTTGATACCCCCAAATTCGGAGCTATCTCTTTACAACCCTTCCTTTTCATAACCTATCATACTTTCATAAATCAGTCCATTTTCTGTAGGCTGTTTTTGAACCCAGTCAACGACGGGTACTTTTGCTAGTATACATATATTGCCTTAAAATACTTAATTTAATTAAGACCATTGAATTGTCTTAGTGTTTTCCCTGAAGAAAATTTTTGATTAAATATATTTTAGATTGTAGTTTTCATTAAAATTAATATTTAAAATATGTGAACACATTTTGAGATTTTGAAACTTGTTCTAGATGACATTTTGGATTTTGTTTAATCATTTCATACAAATTCATTTTTTTAATTTAAATTTCCAGAAAAAATATAAAAGTTGAATGTTGATCAAATGAATCTGGTTGTTGCTTCAAAAGACAGCTAAAGTTTAAAAAAAAAAAAAAAAAAAAAAAAATGTAATCAAGATTAGAAATTTAAAAGAAAAAGTGTTTCTGTTAAAACAAATCAAAACTTTCCTTTGAAAATGCATCTCTTTTGTTGTCTACAAAAGACAATTCTTAGGAATTCAACTGACCTATTATTAGAATTTTTTTTTTTTATATATAGAACACAGAGACATCTTTGTTTGTGTTTGATATTTGAATGAGTTTCTTCTCTAAAAGTTGCATCTTTTGTCACTATTAATGAATTCTCATCAATGCTGACTCTATACTTTCCCCCTATACTTTAGTTTGTTATTTAACCGATTCCTATTCTCTCATCATACTTTTGTCTCCAGTTAAACAATCACACAGTGTGTTTTTCTAGAGTACACAGCACATTCTACAGAAATTTCATTAAAAGGCTTCGATGCTTGCTTGGAATGATATCGACACGAAAAAAATTGAATTTCAACTAAAAGCAATGTCATCTACTTAGTTATGTGAAAATTAGTAACATATTACTCCATTATTACATAAAACGTTTACTTTCACGATTCAACAACCCGCCATTATTATTTTGAAATCTCCTGACTTCATGCAGTTACCTCCCTTGCTATTATAAGAACTATTCTGACTATTATTTGAGTAAAGTCTTGCAGTTTTTTCTTTGAAAGCAATTTTTATTAATAATTTTCTACTTTATCATTTTTCATAATTTTTGGATATGTTAATAATTTCGACATGACAATTAAATAGGTAACATTGTTTTTAGTTGAAATTGAACTTTTTGATTTTCGTTATTCTGAACAAGCACCAAGGTTTCTTTAAATTAATAGAATTTCTCTTTATTTTCTACCTCTACCTGGTTACATATTTCACTATTTAATTTTTCTATACTGATTTCTGATTTATATATATATACTAACGAGGGGGACCCGGCGTTGCCCGGGTGTTTGTAGGTGTGTGTGAAAAAAACCCAAAGCCTTGACGCACATAGTAAAATGTGTAAAAAAAAACAAAAAAAAACAGGTGCCCGTGCAAAAAAAACAAAGCCTTGACGCGCAGTTGGAAAATAGTAAAGTGTGAAAAAAAAACAAACAGGTGCACGTTTTTGATTGACGTGACGGCGATAGCTATTCAGCAGTTAGCATTTTGTGCGGGACAGTTTATAATGAAGTCAATAAATCGGTTTGTTTGTTTTTAAAAACTCGCTCCCTGTTTATTAGGGGGAGCGTCTCGCCTCGAAATGAAAGCTACCGTCTGATATGACGAAGTCGACATTGAACAAACGTTACTTAGCTCTCTAGAGATCACTGGCTTCCAGCCATTGATTATAGTCGAGTTTCGCTTTTTGTTTATACCGAAAACGGAATGTAACGTGTGCCGATGCAGGAAATGTGGAAGAATTAACGTTTGAAAGTCAATAAAATTAAATAGACAGGCGAGCTCCGTAGTTAAGTGTGAGATATTACAATTTATAGATGATATAAAAAGTTTTAAGAAGTTGTGAACCGAGCGAGTGCTTCTCTGAAAGAAGCCTTTTGTGGACATCGAGGAAAAGCGTACATACATACATACATTTTCGTTTTTATATATATAGATATTTTTTAAGTTTATAACATTTTCATTTTGTAAGCTGAACTGAGCCTCAATCACTGGTCCCTTTGTGCAAGACATTCACAACAAGAACTCATTCTTTTACCATAATTACAAAGAAGTTTTCTTCCATATACTTGATATCAAACAAAATTTCTATGAATGTTTTATCTAGAAGTGTAAGCCATTTTGAGTTTCAGAACAGTTTCAGATGGTTCGCTGTTACACACAAGTCTTGGGAGGTGACTTGTTTGTAGTAGACAGTTCCACAGAACAAAATATTCTTACCGTGTCAAAACCCGGGAAAAGAACATGTGAAATTGCTCCAGAAAAGGTTTAATATTTATGAAGCAATTCTGGTTTCTGATTGGTTGGTAGCAGAACGTGAATTAATTTGATTCGTCAGTTCTTAGCAGCATCGTTTATAAATAGAATCGTCCGACTGTGTGGGATCATACTCCATTACAACTCCAAAATATTGGAACATTTCATTTTCAAGAATTTTCCATTTGTGAAAACATTACCATGGAATTGCTTCACTGTAAGCTACAACATCAAATCAAATGTTTACAAATACTCCTAAGTAATCAATGAAGAGTAGAAAGAAGCGTAGTTTACTTAGATTTGTTTTTTGGCAGTCTCCTAACGTTTGCTTTTCTTATTTTATCCTCTAATTCTGAAACTCCGTGGGCAATGTTCCTCATAAATTGAGAATAACTGTTTCCTGAGTCAGAATCTATAACTAACGACTTTCACCTGTAGTGGCTGCCATCCTGATCAGATTGAGCTGGCTTCCTCCTGAGCACGAACAGCCTCTCGAACCATTGCAATTGAGTTTCAACAATCCTAGGCCAGATTACAAGAAATGGTTAATCACTGATTCCAACACTGGAGACCAAATACTTGTGGGTCCGATAGTACTGCCACATTGTTGTCCGTAACTGTTGTTTCCCAGGTTTTCAGCTGCCCACCAACAGATTTGTGCCAGCTAGGCACAGGAGGAGGATGAAGGACACTTATCATTGGCTCAATTTTGGCTATATGGATTTTTTTTTAAGCTAGTTGCATCAAGTCTTGTCTGAGCGAATTCCATAAAAAAAAAATCAAGTTTTGTTCATTCAATTTAATTCTCATAATATTATCATTCAATTGACAATCCATCCATCTTGTTAGCTTTTATTCTCAAGTAGATTTTAGCCTTGATAAGTAGCAACTCATTACTATAAAACTAAATTAGAATTTCCAAAATGTACGACTCCTTATTGTGTTATTAAGACAAGGGAGGCACCACCGGTTTTCATTGGTCAAATGAGATCATGTAGTAAGAGAGGTAAATTAGGTTAAGCAGTTGGTGAGTTGCAATAATGGCTTGTGACCTCCTTGTGTCGGGCAACTTTGTCCCACATAGCTGTCGAGATAAGAAAGATTCTAGGAATCTATGAAACCATCTAGTTCAATGTATGGTCTCCCCTCGCCAAACTTTCACGAAAAACACTCGTCTAGTAAAACCACTATCAATAATTTTCCACTTTCTTTATCTGTGCCTAAACCTAAATGTAGATTCCATGAACAAAGTTTCTTTCTTAGAACTGCACACCTGTGGAACCCTCTTCCGTTTGCCTGCTTTCCAGCTGACTACAATCTGATTGTCTTCAAGTCCAACGTAAACAAGTTCTTGATGAATGGCCCCCTCACTACGCTATAATCATATTGACTAATGTATACCCATTAACCCTTATCCTGGAGTGGCCTCCGGGCCTTGATAAGTGGTGATTCCTGTGTAATAAAAAAGAAAAGAAAAAAAAAAACTGAGTGGTGATGTGGAATTGTATAAATCAATATAAATATTCTACATCACTTGTGGTTATCCATTCATCCTAAACCATGTGGTCTCACCGTTACAAAGAAGACAAGGTGGTGAACCAAACCCGGTTCTCATGTGGTTTCCAGATGAAGCCACTATGACAATCACTAAAAGAGAATATCATTAAACCATTGTTCTATTGAACGATTAGAGAAAAAGTTCCTTTTATATGTGAATTTTGTGTTTTTGGAAATATGAAATTGTTAGAATTTTGAAAAAAAAAAAAATGTAATTGTAAAAATATAACTTTAAAGAATGCTAAACAATTAAAAACATTTTAAAATCTATTATAGTTGTAATTCTGTAAGGAAAACTGACAGAACTCCTCTTCACTTACACTGCAATTCATACTAACAAATCTCAGCTCCAATGTTTTCTCTCAGCTGTCAAACAATCAACTTTCTATTCTTCCTAATTCGTCCCTCTGAAAGCAGCTATTCCCCTCTTATGCAAATGAATACTACATAAAAAATAAATCCAGCTAAAAACAATTTTTTTCACCTCTTTTTCTTTCTCAAATATCTGCACCCAATACACCAACAAGTTGCACTGTCACTTTTATAAGTAGTTTATAATATTAAGCTGAGTTAATAACCATTTGTCTCCTTAAGTTTTTTGTGATGTTTTAATCACACAAAGTACATGTTTAAATATTCCTTAGTTTTGGGATGTTTGAAAAAAAAAAATTGTTCTAATTAGCTGTAATTTGCAATTAAGTACCCTGATCTTTTACAAATTTTCTACCACTTTTATCCTCTAGTACTGTCTGTCGTTTGATCCCTTCCTCCCTCTGAAATTAAAGTAGTTAATTGTAAAAAAAGAAAATATCCCTAATTAGTAATAATTTAACCCGTAGTTAAAGTGGAAAAAAAAATCTTGAGTAGAGCCGTTCTTGTAACAGAAAAATAATCCAAAAAGGAATGGCAAAAGAACTCTATTATAGAGAAAAGAAAATGATCCAATTGCTGATATTAAATGTAGTTGCCCCAGCAAAAATTGGTAGTATCAATCCAGTCAGAGAAGCCAGGTTAAAAAAACAAGTTAGGATCAGCAGAGGATAGTTTCCTTCTTGTGTCAAGACGAAAAGCTATGACAAAAGAATTCAGATTCAGTATATTTTATACAGTGATTCAGGTTCCTGATTGGTTCGTTCTTACCACCCCTGGCTATAAATACAATCGTCCAAATCTTTGTAGTCATACTCTTATAGTATGCCAAAATATTGCAACAGAAAGATAGAATGATAGGAAAGATATAGTGAACAAAAATAGACTAATTTTGGATTCTGCCGTTTTATTTTAAAATATTTTACTTTGCAAACTTTTCCTCGTTCAATATATAATCTGACCCAAGCTCAATAAGTTATCAAACAGGTCATATTTTTTCTAGTATTATTTACAAGGTGAACTGTGAAACTTGAAACCTGCTATGTTTTTTTTTTGTATAAGAAACTGAACCAATGAGGTTCTACAATAAAATCCCTTTAACACTATTAATCAAAACCGGAGACAGACAGTACATCATAATGGTGTGTTTAAAATGAGGGATTGTTTATATGACGCTGTTATTTCCTTGATATCATGATGTCAATCAGGAATAATTGTCTGCTGATGATGATGTTTTCAAGACAATTTCTTTTTAACCAGTTTGCTAGGATTGCATTTAGAAGTTTTTAGAAAATTGTTGAAAATCGTTTCTCTGTATGGGTAGAACCCCCCCCCCCCGTCTAATTATATAATTGGTATTGTATTGATTCTAGAAAAACAAACAGTTTATATGTAAACAGTGTCTATTTTTTATTTTTTTGTAAAACATTTCTACGATAACCTGATATTATCATTGCATGTCATATCTGATTAAGAAAAATCAAAAAGATAATAGCGTTTTTTTTTTCTTTTTCTTCTCATTAGATCCAGTAAATGAGTTGTGTGCTTCTATTTTTAATTCTATTGTCTTATATGATGGCTTAATTGAAATATTATAATGAGGAATTGGTTGCTTTTAGGAGGATTAGGAATTTTCCATGCATCTATCGAATCGCTGGAATTTACTTCGTTTCCAATTCTGTTATCTAATTCTTCCAGATTCGTGCGTGGATTACTGTGGTTAGAACACAGTAACCTCCGTCCCCCCTTCCCAATATGCATATACACACTTTGTGCTAGTCTCAGGTGAACTAAAGTTTTCCTTAAAGCAAAAAGTAAAAGAAGCCCCCTCCCCTCCACACACACACACACACACACACACACACACACACATTGAGTTTGCAGTTTTACTAAGAATTTAATAACATAATTCTTTCCAGCATTTTCAGACAAAATAAATTTTCATGTATCAAGTGGAACTTTACAGATTGTAGACAAAGGAGAGCAGTAGTTTTTCAGTTTTAAATATTAATCATTTTAGACATTAATCATTTGATATTATTGTTTCAATTTTTTAAAAATCTTTTTACTAATTCGTAAATTATGTCATTTTTTAACTTCAGTAGACTTAATATATGAAATAAATGATGCCACTTGCACCCTAAAAGTCAAGAAATTTTCTTATATTTTATTTTATAGCATTCAGTCCAGTAAAAACATGGAAAATAGGCCAACATACAGGAAGTGGAAATGATTAAGATCCAAGATGGTTGCTTCCACCGTATTGAATATTGATTAATCTTAAACTTCTGAAATTTATGGCATAAAGGTTCATGTGATATTACGATTTTGGGGTTTTAGAGGGTGGGGAATTCATTTCTGGGGTTAATTGTTGGACATGATGCTAAAATAAAAATTGGCATTGTTGGAGTCTGACTCTATGCCAAAAATTATACACTAGTATCTAAGGCATCTAATCTGTTCTGGATGATAGATGACCTCCCCTTAAGCCTCCAGGGTTGTGGGGGCACTGCATTATTTCATGCAACATGTTTTGGACAAGGATAGCCTGAAGACGCCCACCTCTCTCCACACTTCAGAGTACATACATCTAGTATTACCAAATGGTCACCCGTTTTTTCCTGACCAAGTTCAATGTCTCTTAACTTTGGTGATCTAATGGAAACCAGTGTGTCAACGTGATTTTGCCATATATACAGCATAATCATGATGTGTCTTGGGAGAAAAAAAATCAGCAAATTGTGATTGTACAATAAGAATGAGAGAACCTTGAGGCTGATTGATCAGTTTAATAAAAAAAATAGTCATGCAATAACGGATTGTTTATCCAGAATTATCATAGCAAGTCATGCTAGTAACTTAGTCTGCCTATCTGTATCTTTTGAGGTTGAAAACCCTGGTCTTTCAAGAGGTTGTATGAAATATCATGCCATCTAACAAAGTGACAAGTTTGGAGTATGTTTAGGTTGTAACTCTGTCGTCAATTAGACGTTTATGGTGTCACTTAAAAATACAGGATGATGAATAAGGGTTGATCGTAAATCTGAATACTAAAGAGTTATCCAGAGAATGTCTTCACTTGTGTAGTAATCTGACAATCATGAAATGCAATATGACATTATTGAACGGCGCACATAAGTCAAATACTGTAAGAATAATCCGGAATGAAAAGGATCTGATGAGACTTCCATTACTACATCCAGAACATGGGTATGATTGCGTGAATCTATGTTCAATTTTTAGAGACCTTTGTGTCATAAGGAAAGGGTTAGTTACATTTACCTGTTCACACAAACGTGACAAAGAAAAAAACATTGACATAACCGAAGTTTGTCAAAACAGAACAGTTGATTCATTCCTGCTGTTTCAGGTTCTTGATTGTATTGTGGAATGGTTAGTCAAGCTATTAGGTATGAACTTTTGCCTGGCTCACTACTTTTATTTGAATAGCATCACTGGGTATGAAAGCAAGACAAACTAACATTCTAGAGGTTAGGAATAAAATATTTGTTATTTTAAAGCCATAATATTACAATTATATATTTTTTTAATGCAGCGAAAGTTAATTTAACATGTTTTGTAATCAAATTAAGTTTGGGATTAGTTTAAAATAACTTATGAAATTAAATTACCTTAATTATAAAAGATGAATGAATTTGCGATTTTGTCAAATGTTGTACTGTTTATAAATATTCATTTTACAAGGAGTTGGATTATTGCATGAAATCTATTTTAATTTACTATTATTGAACATGAAATTAAAACGACTACAAATAAAATACCCCCTTTGGATAATTGTGATCAAGGATGGTTGATGGAAAATCGATAGTAATCTGAGATTTTATTTTATATCTTAAAGCCAAAATACAATGCAGGCTCTCTACTTTTATAAATGAAAAACAATCAATTAAAGATGTACAAACTATTTTTGACACATTATCTTTGAAACCAGCATAGCCATTCTTTTAAAATGTAGGCATCTATTATTGTTTGCGTGAGAGTTCTTTTGCTTATAGCGAGAAGGAAACTCTACCACCCAATACATAGGATTTGAAAAAAAAAAATTAATTTCTCATTTGGATTCCTGCTATATTTCATCAGTTTTTTTTGGCTTGAAATTGGCTGGTATGTGTTTTTAAATGGCTGATTGTCTCCTCAAGAAAGGATTAGATATAAGATCGGTTTTGAATGAAGAGAAATTTGAGCTCCCCCAAAAAGAAACTCTCTGGATTGGGACAAAAATAACACTTTCCTCAGTCTAGAAGAATTTCTTCTTCACCGATTGAGGACAGAAAAGATGAAGTGCAGTACAAGAGATAATATACTTTACTCTTGATCAAAAATACAAGGAACGTGTGCTTTAAGTCTGCAGATGTTTTTAATAGTATTTGATATGTTATCATTATGGCTATGACAAGAGAATATTCTTTTCATTGTTTTGACTCGCGAGTATATATCTGACACGGTTAGACAATTGAGAACTATATCACTCTATCTAAAAACATTATGATATTAACTGATATATACTCAAGACTCAAAATAATGAAAAGAATATTCTCTTGTCATAGCCCTAGTTATCATGTCAAATATTTCATTCACACAATTTTCAGTATATAAATCACTTTGTAGACATGATAAATGTTCCTTTTTTAATTATTTATAGATATTTTATAATTAAATATGAATTACATCGTTGGAATTGATTTAATATTAATAAAAGTTCTATCTGGAAAATCTCTGATTTAATACAAATAAAAAAAAAAAAAAAAAAAAAAAGTATTGAACATGTTAGCTTTGTCTCTTTCAAAGTATTGTATTGACAGTTTAATTTTTTTTTTTTCCGTATCCAATTTAGCTTTTTCGCCGATATTTTTGAAAGCCATAGTTATTTCGATTGAAAATTTTCACCACTTCCGGTTTGGCGATTGCCACTTTTTTTTTTTTTTTAATACGTTCTTTCCCTCCTTCGCGGTATGGGTTCGAGCCTACCTGCCTGCTACCACTTTTATTTTTATTTATTTATTTTTCTTTTTTTTGCTCAATACACACCTCCAAACACCCGGGCAATGCCAGTCACCCAGGCCGGTCATATTATATTAAAATTGACTTTTAGAAATTGACTTTTGAACTAACTTATCTCTATTTACTTGCCAAAAGCTTCGATTTAAAAAAAAAAAAAAAAAAAAAAAATTTATGTGGAGGAAAATCCAGCTTCTCAAAAAAGGGTACTTTGGATTAGAAAGATTTCTCCTTTACTGATCAAGGAAAGAAAAGATGTGTAATACCAGAACAGGTATTACACTTGATTTAAGCCGAAAGTCATAGAAACTTTGGCCATGTATTTAATCTGTATAATATTCTGCTCGCCCCTTCCTTAGTCTGTACTTTGTGCTTTGAAAAATGCCAAATACGATTTTTGATGCTTCCAAAAAAAAAAAAAAGGGGGAGGGGCAAATTAATGAAACTTAGTAGCTTGTCGGGTTTGTCAGGTCGGGGAGGTACAAGTGTTTGCAGTTCGTCAGAGCATTCACCATTAAAGTATTTGTAGAACAGGCAGAGGGATGCAACATCTCGTCGATGGGACAGAGGTTGAAGCCTAGATGACAGTTCAGGACCTATCAGGTTGGCGATTCTTTTTTGAACCCTGTCCAGGAGCGAGAGACAAGCAGCAGATGCACCAGCCCAGATGTGACAACAGTACTCCATACATGGGCGAATGGTTGCCTTATAGAGGTATAGGATACTGTCAGGCGTAAGTAGTTTTCTAGCACGGTAGAGGGAGCCAACCTTCCTTGCAGCAGCCTTGGCAATGCTCTCAATGTATCTATTCCAGTTCATATTCCCTGTAAACGTTAGGCTGAGGAGTTTAAAAGAAGTACTTTCAGGCAATGTGTTCTTGGCCATTGCTAATGGTGGTAGAGAAGGTTTCTTGTAGTTATTGAAGGAAACAAGCTTAGTCTTAGCAGCATTGAATGTGACCAACCATTTTTGCCCCCATTCCACTATGGATTGGAGGTCATCCTCTAGTGTTTCTGCCATTTCCTTGGATATGTGTTCATTTGTTTTCCCCTCATATCTGTTATAGAGAGTGGTGTCATCGGCAAATATACCCATCTCCGAAACAATTTTATCAGGGAGGTCGTTTATGAATATCAGGAATAATAGAGGTCCAAGGATAGACCCCTGAGGTACTCCCGCATTTATGTCATGTTGTTTGGATGTACGTCCGTTGAGGACAACTTTGATTTTTCTATTACTTAAGAAGGATTTAATTACATTATGAATTCTTCCAGTGATTCCATATGATCTAATTTTCCTTAGAAGACCATCGTGCCATACCCTGTCAAAAGCCTTAGATATATCAAGGGCCACCGCTCTACCCTCCCCTGTTTTATCCAATGAACGGTATATACGTTCAGAAACTACAGTTAAGATATCTGCTGTTGAACGGGCTTGCCTGAATCCATATTGTTTGTCAGTCAGGAGTTTAGCAGCTGTTAGGTGCTGGACTAGGGCTTGATTAACTAAGGACTCAAATATTTTGGCGAAAAGCGGGAGGCTAATGGGGCGATAATTTAGTGGGTCAGTTCTTTCACCAGAATTCTTGAAGACTGGTACCACAGAGGCGGTTTTCCAGCAGTCGGGAAAACAAGATTCATTAAGGCATTTATTGTAAAGTTTGGAGAGAACTGGAGCAACCTCGGCAGAGCATTTTTTTAATAGCACAGCCGGGATGAGATCTGGTCCACATGCTTTTGAAGTGTCTAGGTTTTTTTATAATAGCATGTACCTGAGAAGGGGTGATTTTCAAATCGTCAAGTGTGGCGTCTGTTCGCAGAGGAAAATCAGGGAGTGAGTGGTGTACCGAGTTCAGTGTGGAGTTTGAGGCAAACTGACTGGCAAGCAGATTAGCCTTGTCAGTTGCCGTGCAAGCAACCTCATGATTGTTTGTTAGTGGGGGAATAGTTGACTGTCCATTATTAACTACGCTGTTGTAGATTTTCCAAAAATCCCGCGTTCCTAATTTCTGTGCTTCGATGCGCTTTCTGGTGGTTTCAGAGTAATCTGTCTTAGCTGTCTCTATCACTCTCTTACAATTATTTCTAGCTTCTATAAACTTCTGTTTATTTGAGCTGGACTTATGTCGGTTAAATCTGCGGAACGCATGCTGCCTTTGACAAATGGCAGCTTCACTAGCAGAAGTAAACCATTGGGGAGAGTGGGGATTGCTATAGTATTTCCGTGCGGGAACATGTGCTTCAATAGCAGTTTTGAACCATTCAGTTGTCTCATTTGCACACTGTTCCGCTGGAAGAGTAAAGATATTTTGCCATGGGGCATCTCTGATGAGCTCCCTGATGGCTTCCCAATCAGCCTTTTTGTAATACATCGTTGTTTTGAGTAGTGGGTCTTCAGTTTTAGGGCGAGAATTTAAGCTGATTTCTACCATTATCACAGCGTGATCAGCATTCCCGAGTGGGCTGTGGGCATTTGTTGTACAGTCATTGGGAACCGTTGTCAGAAAGAGATCTAGAAGTGAGGCATGTTGATCGTGCTGGTCTGGGAAACGTGTCGGAAATGTAACGAACTGAGATAGGGAATGGGATATAGCGAAGCTATGTGTTGCGCTACCAGCTACGTCTGTGTGATTAGAGAATCCTAGCCAGTTACTGTCGTGGACATTGAAGTCACCAAATACATGTATTTGTGCGCTAGTATCGAGGGAGAGTGCTATATCTATGCTGTCTGAGACTTTGTTTATTAGGGTACAGTCTTGGTTTGAGGGAGAGCGGTAGAGAAAATACAAGTAGCTAATATTGTTCATAGAAACTAATTTTCTGCTTAAAAATGTTTTATTTTAAACTGAGTTGTTTATCAAGGTCAAAAATCGAGGATAAGAGTTAACAAAATAAAGGTTAACAGTTGAATGATGATGAACACTATAAAAAGTCTAAAAAATTCCTACATACCAGTCATTCAAAACAACAGATGTTTCCCCTTTGTCAGAAACATTATCCATGAAAGGTGAGGATTAAGTCACAATAAAGGAAGCAATAATCACGAAATTACCAATAGTAAACCCAAGGCAGACATATCACATCTTTGCAGTATATTTTTCAATAGAAGCCAGGGTTCGCACAGACTTGAAAAAGTCCTTGAATTTTGACATTTTGCCTTGAAAAGGCCTTATTTCTATTACCTTGAAAAATCCTTGAAAATAAGGAAAATGTCTTGAAAATGTCTTGAAATTGTACTATTTGTCCTGTAAAAATTTGTCTAAATATGAAAAATAAAATTGAAATAAATCTTCCTCTATTTTTGCTTTCATTTATAATTAATTTTTTTTTTTAGTTGGGGGTGGTGTGGAGTGGGGTGTCGAGTGTCGAATAGCGGGGGGGGGCATTTTTAAGGATGACGCGGGATTCATATTGGGCCAATACATATAATGGATATAACGATAGTGATGAGAGGGGGAAACATTTATACAGTTCTGGGATGTTTCTTATAACGAGAAGAGAGGGTTACATATTCTTGGAAGGGTTACAAAATGTTCATAATAAGATGATTAACTCATTACCTTTTGGGTGTTGAATGATGACTGATGACAACAATTTTACAAAACCACAAAGATGATACTTTATTCATTGGACTGGTCGAATACTGATGACGTCAGAAATTCAAATTCGGGATCTACATAGTTTATTGTTCTTCCTTTCGCAGCCGACCACTGACTGCCAACTGACTGACTCTCAACTCTCTCTGACTAACTAGCAGACTGACTGTCTAATCTCCCTCTGAAATTTGAACCCATAGAACTATATTGAGAAGCCTCCTTTTGCTATGACGTAAGAAGTGTGTTTTTCAAACGTGACCAATTCACGTGGCTATGCACGTTTGTTCAAAACACACTTCTGCAAACAAAGAATCCTCTCCTAACCTATTTTTTTAACCTCGACTTTTTTTAACCTAATCTATTTTTTTAACAATGTATTTAATTTGCATTGTTCATTCTTTTTAGCTGGCATTTTTTATATTCAGCTTTATAAAAGAATGAACAATCAATTCTTTTTACAATATAAACAATATCTAACATTTTATAATAGAATGTAGCAATAGACCTTTTTAACATTCAGATTTCTAATATTCTATTTCGGAACCTTGCTTACAAGGTTCGATTCTAGGCTTATCCTAATCTCATTTTCACTTATCTAATGTTCTTATTTACATGGAAAGGGGACAGCCCTTTTTTCTGTAACAGGGGGTAGTGTGGCCCACAATTATTAAAAATGACATGGAAATTTAAAAGCCATAAAGAGAGTTCACATTTCAGATGAAATCAAAAGCATTTAAAATTACTTAAAAACACACACACAAACACACACACACACACACACACACACAAACATGATGCAGGTAGATTTGCAAAGTAACTTTTATTGGCTATATGGTAACATTTATTTGTTGTACATTTGATTTTTTTTTTTACCACTTTTTTGAATCACTGTGGAGTGTAAAACTTAAATTTTATCTGGAGAAGGCCTTGAAAAACTTTGAAAAATCATTGAAAATGCACATTGAAAATCTGTACGAACCCTGGAAGCATAGCATTGATGTGTAGAGAGAATTCTCCCAATCGTTTATTTTTTGGAATCATTGACAGAGGATGATCCTAGCATCAATTAGAATTTGATATAAAAAATATACAGTGCATAGATTAACCACATGATGTAGGAGAGATTTGAAATTGAAGTCAGTTACTGTTAAAATTTAATCCAAGCCACACATGTAAAGCTTTGATAACTAGGCTCTTCTAAGACTTCCTAATTTACCCGTACAAAGATAGTCCAGAAGCAACTACTAGTTAAGGAATTGAAGATCTAGTTAGTTAAGTAAATATCTAGTTTAATGATAAAATTGTTCTCCACTGTTTAAAGTCAAAGAATATATAAGTCAATAAAAATAAAAAAAATAAAGCACATTTTTATTATTGGCCCTCAAGACAAGATGTTGCTATGGTTCTAATATACGCTTCTAACTTAAGCAGCACTAGGCATCATGATAATGTATTTTTTCTAACCAGTATATGCATCCTGCTTATTCTAAATCTTTTTCCAAACTCTCACACAAATGAGAGATGAAACCAGTTTAATCCATTTGGGATGAATACTGCACTCATACAATTCAATAAGATATACTAGTTGGACGCCCGGCGTTGCTCGGTCATACAATATGCTTAAACATGATATTTTAATTTATGCAGATTGAGGATGTATTATTAGAGAATCAATCCTCTGTTGAATATTATATATTATCAGGAATAATTTGCCCGGTGGACTAATTTGAAAAAAAAAAAAAAAAAGATAATCTCGTTCATCAAATTCCGTCTGTATTTGTTTACAATATCATGTCGGCTGATATTTGGGCTTGACGATGAATGTCTTAGAAAAGTCATTTCTGATTAATGTTTACTTTTAAAATATGCAAATGAAGAAATGACTTGCAGCAATTTTAAATGGTACTTCTTTTATCGCAAATTGAACTCCTTAATAAGAAAAAATAAAGATAAAATGGTGAGGTACACTTTGGCTTGAACACAGAATCATTCAATGCTCTACCACTGAGCTATATCTCCAGATGACAAGAAATCTGTTTTTTAAGAAGAAATGATTTGCTGAGATTTTATCTCTCTTGGCTGGTGTAACATAACATATTCCCCTGTAAAAATTCTTTTTTATCTATAAGAAAGAGAAACTATTTTTAGGATCAGTTTTATTTGATTTTTGATACTTATGGGATGAATTTCTGTACAAAACATATCTAAGAACACTGCCAGACATATAAATTACCTTTGTGTGAAATTTGCAAAAGATAGGCTACACCGTTTCAGAATCTATGAGGACGGAACTCTAACACACACTCACACAAACACACACACAAAGTGACTTTTATATAAGAGTGTGTATATATAGATAAATAGATATAGATATTTTATGGAAATCATTCCAGACAAGGTGTAAGGAACTAACAGGAACAAAATATCTTTTCAACATCATATTCTCTTTGTGTAGCCAACTCTATTAGGGGTAAGTCTCTATTTTTTTTTTTTTTTTTTTTTTTTTTTGTAATGCTAGAACAACCTAGCTTTTGTTTATTATGGATGAGTATAGACCATAATGCCTCAGACCTGATTGGATATTACGAATTACTGATGATTTAAGTAGTTCATGAAAGTAGTTTTTTTTTTTTTATTATTATCGAGGATATTTCCGTGAAAGATAATTTAACAATGAGAATATCTAACAATACTCATCGGGTATTATTTTGGTAACTGGTAGTTTGGCACGTTTTTTTATTTTTATTTTTGAAGAATCGTAAGAAAGAAGTTGATTATCCTGATGTTGCATGACTAGTTTACTTGGTGGTCAACAAATGTATAAAGTGCATATAGTGCATTATTGTTTCTTTTCACTGTACATGTTGGTGGTAGTCTCCCTTTATTTTAAGACTGTCTTGTTTTGGTTAAATCTAACATTACCTATATCTTCACAAGCAAAATCAAATAGCAGCCGTGACCTATTTTTTGTTTTTTATACTTATTCACCCTTATCAAGGCACATTGTTATTTGGACGTAGCGGGATACTATTTAGGATCATGTCTACAGGTGACTGTTAGTACAGTAAGGGAAGCAGGAAATAGGGAGGGAATTGTAAAGTCTAGCAGTTAGAGTAGAAGGCTTTCCAGCATCTAGGGACTTCAACAGTGAAGGGGTTGGATTTTGCTGCTTGACAGGTTTGTTGGGAGTATGTATGTCAATATATCACAAGTTCTATTAGTTCATCAGAGCACATTTGATTAAAGTAGTTGCAAAACAGGCACTAGGATGCGACAAAGAGTGGGACTTGGTTGAGAGTGCAGGATTTATGTGATTGGCGACTCTTTGGAGGGAGAGGCTAGTGATAGATGCACCAGTCCACAGTACTCCATGCATGAATAAATGGTGGCCTAAGAGATATAGGATACTCTTGGTTGTAATTTTATAGCACGGTAGAGGAAGCTCACCTTCTTTGCAGCAACCGTGGCAATGTTTTCAATGTATTTGTTTCAATTCATGTTACCCGTGAATGTTAAACTTGATGAGTTTGAACAATGAGTTTTCACGTAGGATGTTATTAGTCATAGCTCATTCCATCAAAGAAGTTGAAGTGTTTAAATTTTGAGCTATTCTCTAATTGTTTAATTACATAACAAATGTAAAAGTAGTGGGTGAAGGATATGTTATTTAATTAAGTTGAAATCGGATGATCTGGCAAAGTGATGAAGCTAGCAAGACTCTGAAGCCTGTATTTTGAAAATCTCTAACAATACTCAAATACTTTATGTCATTGCTAACCAGCAGAGCATTACCTGTGTCAACCGAGGGAAGGATCTATCAGGTATGTGTAGACAGTGTTATGTAGGGAAGTGAAGCCTAGCCGGTGAGAAATGAAGACGTGTTGCATGGATAGAATGGTATGAGAATGATATTATGGATGTGTAATGTGAGTTTTATTTAGGACTAGATCTGATTACTTAAGAGGAAGAATAGATCTGGATAGTATATGAAGACGTGTGTAGAATAGACTTTGATGGTATGGCCATATTGAAAGACTGGATGAGAATTCTTGGTTTTGTAGAAGGATCTATTTTATGTAGAAGGCCAAGGGAAGAAGTGACAAGGATGAAATTCATACAAAATGGAAATGAAGACAGACCTAGCCAGAGATAGGTTCTTTTGGAAATCAATTTCTAAAAGCTGTCCAACACATGCCAGCATGTGAAATGGATATTAAACTGAATATGATGATTCATGAGCTATTAACATTTGAATATAAAACATTATTTTTTAATTATGCAATTATTTTATTCTACGAAGTCTCATGAAATCGTTTAAAATGACATGATTTAAAATAATTATTCCAATTGCTCAATTTACATTTTCTGAGGAAATCTAAATAGATAATTGATTCTTTGAATTTCTGAAACGCAAAGTTATAATTCACATTTATATTTAAAATGGTCTCTTCATTTTTATATGGACATTGGTTTAATTATAAAAAAGATAATTGTCTCTTTACGATATTCTTTACTTAAAAATTTACCAGAATAATGAAAAGATTGATCACTCAATCAGGTTGGGAATTCTTCTCGGATTCTCATTACTCCTCTCTTACAACAATGTCTATCAGACATTGCTGTTGTAAGTTCTATAGCATCCACACTACTCTGCAAGTTGGTTGAAGTAGGTATGATGAGGTTTCCAACTGATCTTTTGCAACATAATGAGCTAGATACTGATCCAGAACCTGACCCAAGGTTGCGGCAGCATTTTCTGGCAATTTACAGTAAGGTGCCAGAAAAGCTGTGTGATTAGCCAATCAGCTGTCAGCAGACGATATTTTTGTTAACTAAAAAAGAAATCACTTATACTATTCCTGAAAAAAAAAAAAATTGCTTTTGATCATAGTTGTTTTTAGGAAAAAAAAAGTTTTTATTATTACAAAAAAAAAAAAAAAATTATACTTTATTGAAATTTTTCTTCCCCCCCCCCCCCCAAAAAAAAAAAATTTCGTAGATACTTTTCATGAAAAAAGAAGAAAAAAAAAACCCTTTAGCTTTCATTCATAGTGGTTTCTATACTTTGTCTTAAAAAGAAAAACTATTTGAAAATTTTTTTTAGGATACTTTTCTTGGAAAAAATAAAAATGTTTCTTATATAGAATTAAATTTATGGTCTTATCTTTTTGTGTTAGTCTTCTTTTCGACATTTCGAATTTATCACCATGCTTTTTTCTGCAACTTAACATAGGAAGATGTTAAGATGGCCTTAGGTCAGGTTCTAGATCATAAGCTGCATAAAAGATGTCCCTATTTACTTGTCTCTTCGTAAGAGCAGAATTAGATGCAAATTTATTTATTATGCGGATAAAATTCAGTTCTCTAAAATGGTCACTTTGGATGTAAACAAAAAATAAAATTGACTCGGTTTATAAGTATTTCTACTTTACTGGCAGACGACAAAAAAGATGAAGTATAGTATCAGAACAAACCAAGGAGGGCGTAACTCACAATTTTGACTCCAATAGTGACTGGCAAGCTGCAAACTTAAACTGAGAGAGGAGAAAGGTGTCCATATAGACGTTTTTTGGTAATTAAGGCAACTTTTGTATGTTCCATCAAATGATGCTTTTTACTGTTTTGTTAGTGTCCAAGTTGTCGAGCAATAGATCAAGAATATTTACCCTTTGAGCTTAAAACATTGATATGCCATAATAAATATGCAAATATTGTACCCTCTTACTAATATCTAATTAAATATTCCTTTATTCTAATTTTGCTAAAAATTCATAAAAAATTCTGATCAATGATTACTCATATTCATCGAATAATAATCACGTGAATGAAAATGGCATACAGACCAAATTCATCCAAAGTTAAGATTAATAATTATTCATTAAAATTTGATTATTATATATCTATTTATCTATATAAATATGCATATTTTTATCATTTTGAACCAGAATGTACTCATTAAATTCCGGTAAAGTTCATATACCAATTAAACCAGAGTCACTATTAATTGATCCAGTTAATTAAGCTCAATAATTATCAGTATTGGTAATCTAGCATATATATATATATATATATATATATATATATATATATATATATATTTTACACAGTGATCACCACTTATCAAGGCCCGGAAGCCACTCAGGGATAAGGGTTATTGCAAGTACATTATGTTAGTGTGGAGATTTGATGAAGTGTTTACTTAAGGGGCCGGTTCATTAGGAATTTGTTAACGTTGGACTTGAAGACATAAAAGTTGTAGTCCGGAGGGAAGCAGGCAGACGGAACAGAGTTCCACAGGCGTGCAGTTCTAAGAAAGAAGCTTTGTTCATGGAATCCGCGTTTTGATTTAGGCACAGATATAGAGTGGGGGGAATTTTTCACAGTGGATTCAGCTAGATGGGTGTTTTTCGTGAAAGATTGGCGAGGGGGGACCAGAGATTGGAGTTCAGACGAGCACCTGCCATGGAAATAACGATAAAACAAGGATAGGCTTGCAATGTCTCTTCTGTGGGAGAGAGGTTGCAGGGTAGAGAAAAGGGCATCCCCCACTAAGCCATATATATATATATATATATTATAATTTCACAATAACCAAGACAAGAATATATTATAACGTGTTTTACTATACAATGTATTTCTTTTGTGTTATAATCATTTCATAACCATTTGGACAAGCTTAAACATTATTTTGTGAAAGGATATTCCAAAATGGCTAATCTTCAGACACAAAATACAATTGTAATACATTTATGAAATGCAGCTATGCATTTGCATATGTATTACTGTTGTATTTTGTGTCTGAAGATTAGCCATTTTGGAATATCTTTTAACGAAATAATGTTTAAGCTTGTCCAAATGGTTATAAAATGATTATAACAAAAAATGCACCATATAATAAAACACATGTGATACACTGTTGTCTTGGTTATTGTAAATTTTTATATATATATATATATATATATATATATTAGATGAACCTCAGATAACTCTGGTTTTACTGCCAAATTTCTGAAAATGACTCCCAAATGGTAACAAAAAATGCCATTTTTTTTTTTTCTTTTTTTTTTTTTTACAAATATCTCTAAAGAAAAACCTACTCCTTCATTTTTACCAAAAAAATCAAAAGTTTTGATAGTCGTTTGTTTACATTAATCTTATAGTGGTAATTGTAGAGGGACCACACATGATCTATTTATTTTTTAAAATTATCCTATTGTAAATCTAATTTCTTCTGGCAGTTAAACTTTTGAAGAAATGCTGTGTATTGTGAAATAATCACCTGTCTGGCTCCATGCCACAATACTTGAAATAAGTGAATTTGCTGATTGGTATTTAATAATAAAATAGAACATCTATAAATGGATAAAAGCCAAACTTTTAACAAAAATGCAAAGTTCTTCTGCTTTAATGATAAATAAGTTAACGTCAAACTTTGATACTTTTGTGTGCGTGCGTGTGTGTGTGTGTAACTTCATAATGTTGACATTTGAGCTCTGGCCATTAACATCATCTAACAGATATAATATTAAGTGATTAATATGCCACTAAAAAGAAAAATATATAAAATGGAGTACTGTTGCCACATCTGGGTGAGAGCTGCTTGGAGCATCCCATCCTGCCTTGACAAACTTCAAAACTGGTTTTGAAACCTAGTAGGTGATGCTCTTTTCTCTTTTCTACAACTCTTTCCCACAAAAGAGACGTTAAAAGCCTGTCTCTGCTCTATCGTTATTTTCATGGCAAGTGCTCATCTGAGTTTCAATCTATTGACCTCCCTTGCAAAACTATCACAAAAACACTTGCCCTGCTACAATCACTATCAACAATACCCCCTCTCTATCTGTGCCTAAATCTAAACGCAAATTCCATGAACAAAGTTTCTTTTCTAAAAGTCCTTGCCTTAAATAATCAAATCGCACCCAATTTCTACCACTAACGATTACTATGCTGTTGTCCTGTTGATCACGATACACTTATTAACTCTTATTTTCAAGTAGCTTTCGCATTGGTAAATGTGACTCCCGTGTAAAAAGAAAATTGCTTTTGATGATGACATCTTATGTTGAAAATACATGCTTTAAAATAAATTGAATTATTTGGCTTTCAGTGCACTAAATATAATTCAAATATTTGCAATTCAAAATTGTGACAATATTTCCTTATCTCAACATAGGCATTGCCAGTATAACGTTACAACATCCACATTTAAACTTTGACCATTCAAACGTGGGCCTCTGTTCAGTTTCAAGAGAATAGACACCTTCCTCCCTGTAAGAATAGTTGCATGTGTAATTGTGAAGCAAGGATGACACAATCCCTAACTACACCTCTCCTTGGTCAGGACAGGCTGATTCCAGCAGTAAGGAAAAGTTCAGGACACCTAGAAACAATACCAGAATAAACAGAGCACATACAGCACCTGGTATTTCAAATATGATTACCCATATTAGTATTGGCCAGATTTCATGTTGCTTAAGTTCAGTGATCCAACAGGAACTGGCCCTGTCGGTGGGGCATTAGAATACGCCGACTTCTCCCCTGCAGAGGGTAAAAGTCCCTCAATGGGGGTTCTGGATATGACCTTAAACTATATCCAGTGGTGAGGCCCCAGCTTTGGGGAGTGTGGAGCCACCCTTTAATTACCATTGCTCCCAGGTCCACTCTAACCCGGAGTGGTAGTACCTGTTAGGGTCCCAACTATGGGTTAAATAGAAACCGACGTGAAAACAACAAATATACTCTATTAAAAAATTTTTTCTTCAAAATCTTTGGATTCGGCATTAAATAACCCGAAAAGGGTTGATGTGCCGTAAAACAAAAACAACCAACCAACAGGAACCAGTGTATCAACGTGATTATGCTATATATCCATTTATACCATCTAACTGATTTACTAAGTGATTGATATGTCATTAAAAAGAAAAAAAACTATTACTTCTGATGTCTTGTGTCGAAAATTCAGGGTTTAAAATAATTTGTTTAAAAAAAACAGAAAAAAATTTTTTTTTTTTATTTGACTTACATTTTAAATCAGTGGTTCTTAACTGAATGGTGGAATTTCGGGGTTCCAGGATTAAGAAATTGGGAGCATAGATTAGCAGAGACAAATTGAACCCAAGGCCACAAAAACCAGTGTTCATTGTCCATTGCAACTGAAAGGTCATGTTGGATTTTCTAATATTTGTATTAAATGCTATTATGTAATTAGTTATTATAGTTAATATGAATGCACATTTTGAGTAGGATATTTCTTGAAAAAGGGTGAAATATCACTCCAGTATGTGCTGAAAGAGTTCATTGGCTATAAAAAAAAAAAAGTTGAGAACCACTATTATAAATTTTAAGAAGATTCATAATTTTCTATTTTATTTAGGCCATCAACTCCCCATATTTCCTCCTATAACACAGAACACGCTAGGTAACATACAAATATCCGTGCATGAGGTCGCCAAGCTAATCAAGAACCTTGATTCCAGTAAAGCAACTGGCCCTGACGGCATCCCAATTATAGTGTTAAAAAAGCTTCAACCAGAACTTGCTCCCATACTTACGAAACTGTTTAAGCGTTGCCTTAAGGAGAAGTACTTTCCGACTCCCTGCTAAGGGGTCAAAATAGAAAAATTGATGCTTGGGAGTCATCAGATTTTTATCTGTTTGTGAACTGTTTCATGAATGCGTATATGCGACTGTGAAACATGATAGCTTTATGTTAAGAATAAGTGGGCTTGAAAACACTTTAAGGTCGTGTCAAGCTGGTCTAATGGTTATCGTGTGTGACTCATTGTCTTTAGGTTTTAGTTTCAATCTTGGCTCCAGTATTTTTAGTTTATTTTCTTTTTTTACTTGCAAGAAGTGAACTGTTTAGAAAAAAACATAATACTCGCTTGTCTCAGTTTCTGTATGAATTAAAATACAATATTAATGCGTATTTTATGACCAGACAATGCTGGGTAGCCTGCTAGTATATATATATATATATATATATATATATATATATATATATTACAAAGGAATCACCACTTATCAAAGCCCAGAGGACACTCGAGGATAAAGGTTAAAAAGTGTACAGTGGTCAAAAGGACAATATCATAGGAATCGTTAGAAGTGTAAATTTGGTAAAAAATTGGATTACTTAGGGGGAACGGCTCATCAAGAACTTGTTTACATTGAACTTGAAGACGGCCATATTGTAATCAGCTGGAAAGCAGGTGAATGGAAGAGAGTTCCACAGGTGTGCAGTTCTAAGAAAAAGTTTTGTTCATGGAATCTACGTTTAGGTTTAAGCAGAGATAAAGAGTGGGGGAAATTAATGATAGTGTTTGCAGCCAAACTAGTGTTTCTCGTAAATGTTTGGCGAGGGTGGGGCATAGATTGAAGCTCAAACGAGCACTTGCCATGAAAATAACGATAAAATAGAGACAAACTCGCAACGTTTCTTCTGTGAGAAAGAGGTTGCAGGGAAGAGAAAAGGACATCCTCCACTAGGCTACGAAGTCTATTCTGAACTCTGTCAAGGCAGGATAAGGTCTTCCTAGCAGCTCCTGCCCAGATGTGACAGCAATACTCCATCCTTGGACGTAGCAGGCTCTTATATAGGTAGAGAATTGCATCAGCAGGTAGATTTCTACTGGATATGTCTTGAAAATCTTCCATCCTTAAAACTATTCAAAATGTTATTTAAAAATATCTTTAGTTTCAAGCCGTTCATCAAAACCTCTTATTTTGTATGTCAGTTATTTTTAACAATTGCTCCCAGGAAATTATGCAGGTTTTCACACAGAATTTTGATCTTATTAGTATTACAATATTAATGCTTTTGTAGGAATTATCAATTATATATATATATATACACTATCAATAATTCCCCCCACTCTTTATCTGTGCCTAAACCTAAACGTAGATTCCATGAACAAAGCTTCTTTCTTAGAACTGCACGCCTGTGGAATTGTCTTCCGTTTTCCTGCTTTCCGGCTGACTACAATATGGTTGTGTTTAAGTCTAACGTAAATAAGTTCTTGATGAGCCGTTCCGTATAAGTTATCAAATTTACCAAATTTTCATTACTAATGATTACTATATTGTCCAATTTCTACTGTACACTCTTTAACCCTTATCCTTGAGTGGCCCCTTGTGGTGATGCCTATGTAAAATATATATATATATATATATATATATATATATATAATTAGTGATGAGACGATTCCTATATTTTTACAAATTCTAGTAATTTTTCCAATTCTTTTAACCTTAAGTTTTTCACATTTCTGAAACCTCTAAAGATTTAGCTATAGTTTTTTTTTTTTAACTTTTATTTTCGAATTACTGTAAAACCCATGTAATATGCGCATATATTTTCGCAAATGTAGGAAATAAATTTGAGGGAGGAGTGATTATATAGATTTTATTTTTACAAATAATTTAAAATCAAGAAATATTTGTTATCATTAATACCAAAGAACAAAATATTAAAAAAAAAAAAAAAAAAAAATTAAAAAAAACCGTTTTTGGCATCGGAAGATAGGCTCCAATTTGTCTGATTATGATACCCCCAAAAGTTCCAAATTTTCCATTTCCTGATTTATATTAATCTTCCCAATATTATAATTATTTATGAAACTAGCTGACCTTACTTGTTATTCAGAATTATGATAGCATTTAATAGAAACCTGCTTCAGTCTTATACAAAATGCTCAGAACATTAAAACAAATGAATAAACAGAATTTGAAATGCCATAATTAATGACAGATTAATGTGTCTAGTGAGAAATCATGTTTATCAAATTTTTTTGTCTTGAGTAAAAATAGCACCAGTTGCTACTTCATATATAAGGATTTTTCACATTTTCAAAATCTGCACTTTTAGTTATACACTGAAATGTAGCTACTGGATGGTCCAGTAGCTACACAATAGCACACAATACAGCAGGTTAAAAAAAAAAATTCCAATAAACTTTGAACAGTCAATTTATGGCTAAGTGTGCAATCAAAATTGATATTGTTTTGTAAAGATATGTGTTCATATTAATTTTTTTTTTCATAGATATAATGAAAATAAGTTTTGATTTTGGATGCCTATTTTTAAATAGGTAACTGAAGAGTATCAAATAAAACTTTGAACTAGTCCCCCCCCTTTTTTTTCCTATTTATTAAAACCTTTACTTCATAGTAAATCTTCTTGGACTTTTGTGTTTGTGGTCAGTCCGTCTCCTTTATTGTAATTTCACAGTTAAAAAGCTCTTTGAATATGATTACAATGTCATTAAGCAATAATAAGGTTGCGATTATCCTCCTTTTCTGGTTTGGTTCTCCCTTCAAGATTTAATCACTGTTATTAAAAACTACTTATACAGGGTGACCCCCCCCCTCCAAAAAAAAAAAAAAACGGGACCTGACTCTAATTAGTAGGTCCTGTTTCTTAGTGTTTTGTCAGAATGAAATGAAACTTTGGTCATAACTAGTTTATTATATTCAAAACACATCAAAACACTAGGGTCTTTGGCCTTTTTTTTCTCCGTTCTACAGCATATGTTCTAGATGGCCTCCATTTAGCTTTTGTTTTTTTTGGGGGGGGTCACCCTGTATAATAAAATCTCACTATTTTTCTTTTAACGGAGAACATCTGTTGATTTTTATTTTTTTCCTTTTTTGGAAGCATGTCTTTGATATGTATTTTCTTGACGAAATCGCATTCATTAAATTTTCTTTCACGGTTACTGTTTCTGGTTTTAATGCTATTTTTTATGAAGATCAACCCATTGAAATCAATTCTTTGTTGTTAAAATCAAGGCATAACTTATGAATATGTAATTTAGTTACAATAATGAATGATTTCATATCTTAATTTAATTTTTATTTTAAGATTCTAAAGGAAATGTTATGGGCACTTATTGGAGTATACAAGATGTTTATTGTACATTTTTTTATTTTTTGGCATCTCTTATTTGAATCATTTCATTTAAACTATTAATAACGCACACACATAATAAAGTAAACTTGATTTTTCATTGGCTATTTTAGTTTTAGAACTAAAAGTTTTATACACTAATCCGTTTTGCCAGCCTTCGGTACTACCAGATCAGTCAGCCCGAAGATACTGGCTAGCTAACCTAAAATGTATTCAATATTATTGTTGTTCATTTTCTATTTGCATGTCTCAGTCATGTTCTGCAAAGACAAACATTTTTCTTTTACAAAACAACCAAATAAAACCAAACACCATAAATAAACATTTGAAAATATAAAGAATTTGAAGCATAACCTTTCCCAAATTATTGGATTGTATATTTAGTAACCTGGAAAGGGTTGATATACCATAAAACAAAACAAACTGTTCTGCCAGCCACTTATGCCAATTTCTGATGAAAATTTTCAGAAAATGTGTTTGTTTTCTTTTCTTTCATAATTTTGTATATATATTTTTTCTACTAAACGACCTTTCTGAGCAGTCTTTTACAGAGGGGGTGGCAACCATTTTTTACTCTCATGCTAACATTTATTCCTATTGCCCCCAGTGTCACTAGTAAACTGTTGTTCGTCAAACTTTTCCTTTCTCTCTTTTTCTCTGTAACCTACTAGATGTCTTTAACCAAAATAATAACCACTCCTTTCAAATTTCGCCTGTTCTAATTTTAATTCAGAATACTTTTTTCCACATTCCAGTTTTGTGGAATATAAGAATAGTAATTTTGTAATTCTGATATAGTTACTTCGTTACTAATACTTATAGCTTACAATTTATGTGACAGAAAAAAATAGTACCAGATTACGTAAGAATTCGATTATATTTGAGAATAACAGATTACAGTTCAGATTCTATTTCCGAATGGTTGATATTCTGCCTGAATAACAAATGTCCATTAAAATTTTTTCTGAACTTCACTCTTTATTTTTAGTTATTTTTTTTATTTACCATTTTACTTATATCAAACATAGACATATTAACCAGACATCTATTTAAGTCTTTTATATATTTTGTTTTTAAGGGCAACAGTTTCATTTGCTTAATCATAACAGTGTATTTTGCTTCCTAAATCATTTTTATTTTTTCTTTCACAAATTATTGAATTATTCTTGTTTGTTTTATTTATTTTTGCCTTTTCTAGACATGCTCTTTATTTTGTCTTTTTACTTTTTACTGACATTACATTCTAACTTTTTTATCTTACGAAACAGTCTATTTTGAAAAAAATAAAAAAACATTTTCTTCACATTTCTGATATTTCAGTTATCTTATAGACCTAACTGATAATCGTCTGTAGTGACCCCCAGAAGGAGAATTTTTATGACATGTTTAGATTTTACAAAAAATTTAGCCGTATCAAAACTTATGCATGTTCTGTTAACATTAATTTCTATAACAAACCTTACCTTTATATAGCGCTTAACTAAGGCCTATGCAAGGGAAATAGAAGCACATCTATCTTTTGTAAAAAAAAAAAAAAAAAACTTTTCAGAGTGTTACCATTTTCAGATATGCTTGTGGAATTGAGACATTGCAGCAAAAACATTGCAGAATGACTCACAATGTGACCACCTGTGTGTGTGTTGCTAATTCTCTAATTAAATATTTAAGCTGGCCTAAACGGTACTGTATAAATAAAGAGTCATGTTTAGACTAGCATTTGAATTCCAGTGTGGAAAAGTATATAAAAAAATTTAACCTATTTATGTTGTGGCTTGACTATATTTAAATTTGATGCTGACAACTCCAACTGCTTTACTGAGAAAGAAAAGAAATTTTTATTTTTTTTTTAATTCCATTTTCACTCCAAACAAGGCACAATGCCACTTTGATGTAGGGGGCTACTATCGGGGCCATAAGTTGCAGGGATACTATGTAGGGAGTTGAACAGCAAGATGTCTGTTCACATTACACTTGAACTTCTGCGTGTCAGTACAGTTGGCAAAGCAGGAAGCCGAAAGGGAGTTCCAAAGTCTAGCAGTTCTGGGGAAGAAACTATTAGAGTAGAAGGCTTTCTGTCATTTAGAGATCTCTATGGTGTAGGGGTGGGATTTTGCTGCTTGTCGCGTTTATTCGGGGTATTTACATCGAGGGGGGGTACAAGGGCTTGTAGTTCATTGGAGCATCCGCTATTAGAACATGTAGAGGGATTAGGTTTTAGGTTTTAATTCATTAAGATAATTTCACTCTTGTTACTACCTCTATATATTTCTTGCATACATTTTATATATATATATATATATATATATATATATATATATATAAAATTAATCATTCTAAAATCACAGGGATGAACCCTTAATTCACATTCATATTGTTTAAATTACTTCATCTTATTAAGTCTATATTCCTGTGATTTTGAAATGTTTAATAAAGTTACATATGCTCTGAAAGTGTAAATCCATTTTCATTGAGTTTAAACTGTTGCAATTTTAAGATAGCCTTATTGAATATATACATTATAAACGTATATTTGTTTTAAGGAAACACACACACACATGAATGATTAGATCATTATGGCTGGATGTTACAACATTTAAAAAATAAAATTTTGAAAATAAATGTTTAAATTTCAACAATATTTCTTGTGGTTGAGATTGGCTTTGAGGTTAGTTCTTTGTTAATGGAGACAGATGGCTTCGTGGTTGGGTTCGAATCTCCCAACTGGTAGTAATCGTGTCACCCTGCACTGATGGTTTCCAAAAGGATGAAACACTAGTGTCTGTAGGTATTAAAATTATTGTAATAATTATGTCAGCCCCTTTAAGAAACTCGGTTTCTTACTGTTGAGCACTTTAAAGTTGAAATAGAAAGTCAGTTGTTTAAGCTCACACCGCAGATCATGATGTTATAATCATTAGATCACTATGGCCGGATGTTACAACATTTAAAAAATAAATGTTAAAATTTGAACGATATTTCTCGCAGTTGAAATTGACCTTGAGGTTTATTCCTTGCTAATGGAGTCGGAGATGGCTTCGTGGCCGAGTTTGAATCTCCTGACTGGTAGTAATAGTGTCACCCTGCACTGATGATTCCCAAAATGATGAAACACTAGTGTCTGTAGGTATTGAAATTATTATTGTAATAATTATATATATACTCTTCTATTGAATTTCAACGCATGAGGTTCAGGCAACTAAGTTGTCCAAAATCAACACGGATGATTTGTTTATAGTGATGAAGGCTTTGTGTTGAACCATCCACACGTTTTGGAATCACTGCTAACCTCAATTGGTGGAAATGATTACCACAAGGCAGAGCATACAGTAGACCTCAGGTTTTACATAAAAGTTTTCCTTATTCTAGATGCATGTCTTAACGAAGACTGAGGGTACATCTCTCAGAGTGGTTTTAAAAGTGCCCTAAGCTATCCAGCGGGAAATTTCTATGTCTCAGTGCAATGCATACAGAACCTACTCTTCTAAAATGGTCACCCATCTGGTACTGACCAGACTTATGATTGCTTAACTTTGGTTGTATCAGCATGATTACACTGTGTATATATAGTTGTCATGGTGACTGAATAGATAAGAATGTTGGATTGACGATAATGTTTATTTATATTTAAAAAAAAAAAAAATAAAACCATCATTGAACGCTCCATTTAAGTTGTACTTAATATGAACACTTCCTAATTCAACAATATTGCATAAATTCTTTCTCTCTTGAACACATTCTGAAACTTTTTTTAAAATATGGGGTTTATTTCTCTCACATTTAATATAGCCGTGACTATGGATACTGATGCTAGATTGGAGTTAATATTGACTCTAGTTCATGGTTCAAATCATTCTACTGACAAAACAGTTATGAGCCAAAGTGATGGTTATTAGTGAACATAAAACACGTATGTGGATAATGAATGAATATTTTTATAAAAGACACATATATTCACAATAATACATTTAAAAGATTGTTGTTATCATACTCTATCTGAAAGAATAGTGGATATTTTATGTATGCGAGGTTTGCTATTTTGATTCGGTTCGGTTCTGGTTATGAGAAGCTTTTGTGTATACATATTTGTATGTGTGAATTGAAAATATCATTTAAATTCAGTTCAAATTCACACTTCTAACGATTATTGTGATAGTATCCCTTTGACTACTATACACTCTTTAACCCTTATCCTAGCGTGGCCCATGGGCCCTGTTAAGTGGTTTTTCTTTTGTAAAAAAAAAAAAAAAAATAAAAAAAATGCACTAAAACTTGATTTGAATGCTATTTCAAATTCATAAATATATATTAAACTATTTTTGCATATGTAAAAATATTGACCTTTACTTTTCTCTATTAGTTGTGAAAAATAAAATTCTTTTAGATAACTCCATGTGAAAATTTTCCAAGTGATTTTTAATAAATTATCTAAATCACACACAAACACACATGATGCTTTGATTGGCTGCAACCAAAGTTTCATAATTTGTAGTGTTTAACTGCAGAAACCAGTCTTTTTGTATATCATTATCCAAAAAAAAAAAAAAATTTTTTAAATCTTTTTGAATTACAAACACAACAGAACAAAAATTGTTTGATAAAAAGCCGAAATTGAAAAAAAAACTATTTCCATTTAATCACAATTCAATTAAACTATATTCTTTTGAGAATTATTAGTTATTTTTGTGTGTGTGTGTTTTTTTTATTAACAATATCTATCCACGCTCTATCTGGGCATTATAAAACCATGGCATATTCAAAGAAATCTTAACTGAATTTTCATTTATCCATAATCCATTTTTTTTTCTAACGTTTAGAACGCAACTTTTTTCACTTAAAAAAAAATAAAAATAAAAATAAAAGAAAAAGTAAAAACCAAAAACTAAAAATCCGTCTTACCTCACCTTTTATTCTGTATCAGTTAAATGCTTCTTTAGTTGTGATAATAATTCTGATAATAGTTGAACAGATGGGTTCATCTCCACAACAGGGTGCCAGTTCGTCGCTGGTAATGCCTCCTCATCAATTTATTTATACACTTGGCTTGAAACACTTGAGAAAATTAACAAATTGCTGTGAAGATCAAAGAGAATGAGAAAGTAGGGAATAATACAGTTTTTATTGGCAAGAAAATCGACAAACATTAATGGTTAAAAATTTGATTATGAAAAGCAACTTTTTTTTTTTTTTTTTTTTTAAACAAATTGTGCAGCGTATACTTTTTCATGGAGAAAATTGAAGTGCAGCATTTGGATGCACAGATATGGAGTTTACTATATCTTTTGATATTTGAATGCATCAAGGATGCAGGACACATGAGCAGGATGTATGTGTATGTGCAATCCAATATATAAAGTTCTCATCTGTAGCTTTCTTCCTACAAAATTAACATTTTTAAAATTCTGACTAGGAATTATGGCCACCATTTTAGGTAAAAAATGTATGAGGGTGAGATATAATTCTGTATTTTTTCATTGTTACTTCCTTTGAATAGAAAAAAATATTTGGGGTGGGGAATCTTGGCATAGATTAAAAAAAAAATACAAGTAAATAGAACTGGTTATATATATATATATATATATATATATATATATATATACACACACACACACACACACTTTAAGGAGCAGTTTTACCTTAGAACTCATTGCTGAGTATTCTTTCTCTTTATTTTTAATTTTCTTATTTTGTTCTAGCTGGAGATAGAATATCCTATCGGATGCCATTCACCTGCTATTTCAACTGAAAGACCTTTTTAAGATTCTAACCATCTCTTCAAGTGTAATTGTTTGAATCTCTCTTGTACTTTGTCCACTGAATATATTTGTCAGGAACTTTTTGAAATTCTTTTTCATGAGTGTGGTTGTTTCTATAATTACTGGAATGATGTAGATCTTCCTAAGATTCCAGTTTTTCATACAGTACATCAGACCTTGGTATTTCTTTATCGTTTCCCTCTTAGATCTGTTTAACCCAGTCTCATTGGAGACACTAACTTCTAAGGTTGCTTCTTTCTCCTTATCCTACATCACTGTCAGGTTCAATAGCTCCGTTTTCTAGGTACGTAGCTGTAGGAATTGCATAGTCATAATGGATGGTGTACGACTTATTTCCCACTGTTCTTTCTGGTAAACATGTTTCCAAGACTTGCTGCTACATTTGATATTCAACTTTTTAAAGATTGTCCAGTGGAGATATCTACGCACTCCATTGTGTCACATTGTATAGTACCCCCCCCCCAAGCATAACCTTTCAGTTGGATCTCAGGTGGCTCACACTCTCTACTTCTGTGTGGCAGAACCTGCACTTGTTGTCATTGCTGAGACTAATCTTAAAAGCATTGGTCATAAAGCCATGATCTTAGTCAGCCATTATAATCCTCTCCTGATCATAGTGGAGCGATCCTTTTTTTAGCCAGTCTCTAGAATGTCCCTTGTCTATATTTAGTCCTGGGTGAATTCATCCAAAAAAATACTTGGTACATTGTTGTTTGACTCATGCTTCCAGTTTTTATGCAAGTTAACTTTTTATGCCTATAGCGTCTCTAAAGAAACAGATAATACTTTTTCATCACAAGGTCGATTTTTTATTTATTTATTTATTTTTTTTTTTTTAATATGGAGGAAAAATTTATTTTAAGAAAAGGGGAGGGAAATATATTAAATATTTATTTTTTGATTTACGGTGTGTGTTTTTTTATTTTATTTACCAAACTTTTTAATAGACATAGATTGTGTCCTTATTCTAAATTCTCGTTTTGTAGGGAGTTCATTCTCTGCAGCTATTCCATATATATTTAAATTATTATTCTACTAAATATAAACTTTTTTTTTCTTTTAAAGAGAAATAAGAAAACAACTGCGTTTTCTTATCTGCATGTTTACAAATGTCACATGTGTAGATAGTCAACTGGTGTCTAGCCAAAGGCGTATTCTTTATTTTGCTTATTTTGTGAAGTCCTTAAAACCTAATTGATCCCCTAAAAAGTACCAAAACCATGTGTTATTATTAAGCCGTGGAGCATTATATAACTACTAATAAACGAACTCTACTTAATTACATTTAAGTGATGTTGTTTAAAAAATGATTTTAGTGAAATCTTTTGAATATATTTTAAAGTATGTTATCTGTAGAAGTGGATGAAATTGCAAAGTGAATTTCAAAACAGGTCAAAGAACATTTTGCCTTTGGTCTTTTTTTTTTACGAATGTAACAGTGATACTGAGGTGTCAATGTAAATAAAATAAAATCGATACTAAAATTTCAGTGCCATCCAAGTTGTTGTCTGTTTCCCCATTTGCTGTTTTTCTTTGATTAAATTCAACATATTTTGATGAAAAATAAAATTGAAACTTACTTTCAACTAAAAATAAGAATATTGTGATGATTGATTATTCAAGTCTTAGAACTGTTTTCTTTACCTTGGTCGGAGGCCAGGGAGTTGACCTATATTTTATTAAATTGTACAACTTGAAGTGTTTCTTTTTTTTCTTTTCTTTTTTCCTTTTTTCTTTTTTTTTCTTTTTTAATTTTGTAAATTTTTTTATTAACTTGATAATTTTTCATTTCAGCTTGTGCAGTACGAGTAATTGGTGAGAGTGAAACGATGCAAGAATTTTTGGCAGCAAGTGATTCCAATTTAGTAAGTGATTTCTATTTACTTTCAATAGGATCTTACACAAAAATCTTGTAGAAAAAGTTTTGTATCTGTACTTTCTCGAGGAGTGTTGACAGGTAATTTTAATTTTTGTCCTAGAATTCAATTAAAAAAAAAAAATTTACCATGTGTTTAACTTTACCAATATAAGTAGACAGGTAAATTTTACTGTAGGACTGTGCCAGTAAAAGTGTCTATCAAAACCCAATAGGCTATTGTAGCTTGATTGTATTTGATTAATTGCTTTGTTGATAGTTCAGAGTTCGTTAGTACCCACAAGACACCACAAAGAAGAAAACATGTACAATTTAGACTTTTTATTTTAACTTGCATTATGATTAACATAGTTTTTTTTTTCATTAATTTTGATTTGAATGTTTTTGTGAATATCATTATTTTGAGTAAACTATCTGGCCTACACTGAAAAATTCATCTGCTTTACCAAATAATATTTTTTTAAAACTATTGCCCATGACTGGGTCATAAACAAAGTATTAACACAAAATCGCATTTTCAAAATTTCCAAACAAATGTGTTTCAATAATTAAGGAGAGTAGAAAGTGGATCTTGGGTTTACTTTCGCAGCCTTGTAACTCTTGCTTCTCTTTGTCCTTTAGTCCTCATATTCCATGATCAATGTTTCTGACAAAGAGGAAAGAATTGCTGTTTTCTGGATTAGAATCTATGCCATATAACACCTATCGGTGGGAAGTTTTTGACCTTGAAGTAGTATTTTTATTTATTTATTTATTTTTTTTTTTTAGAGCTATACATTAAGTGGCTTCATGCCTTGTCTGGAGTGATTTCCATAAAACCAAATACTTTAAAATTTTATTTTCTTACGGTTATGAACTCTTTGTGAATAACCGATAGCTAAACATCTATCAAATATATATACAGGTCTCTACATTGCAAGTGAAACAGTCGCATTTGCAAGTGATTTTTCAAAGTGGCAACTTGAAATAATGAAGCGCTTATCTTTTAGCAATTGTATTTCTTTCACTGAAGGCTCATTACTGAGTGAAAAATATCTTTCTAACTTTTTTTTTTTATAAAACGAACAAAGTTAAATTATTTAAACAATAAAAGTTTAATAGAACAATGTACTCTTTTTTTTTTTTTAACGAAGACTGTAAGAAACATTTGAAGAAATCAGAACGTTTATACCTTCAAGTATCAACATAAAATTTTTTGTAGATTTAGAATTACACTTATTTAAAAATATACAGAAGAATCTTTATGATGTATATACTCGTCACAGAACGAAGATGTCATATTCCAAAAATTATATGGGTTTGGCTAGTAACTTTTCTATTTGGCTAGGAAACGAAAATATTTAGTTGTCAAAGGTCAACTAAAGATAAATTTGTCCATAGAGCTCTGATATATATATATATATATATATATATAAAGAACGTCTTCTCATAAATGATTAAATCAGTTGATTTCCAGAAAAATTGTCTCTTACAAATGTTATTTTTGCAGCAATTTAATGTTTTCAGAAAACATTAATTACATTAACCTATTTACACACTGTTTCCCATGCAAAGCTTTAAAACAAAATAACTGATTAATAGTAATTAGGCAAATCCGATAATCTTTGTAATTTTTGTATTTTTAACAATCTGATAAATTTTGTGCAAATAAGTAAAAAAAAAAAAAAAAGAAACTTTTTTTTAGTGCTGTTAAATTAATTTTTAATTTAGTGCTATTACTGATAATGCTTGTTTCTATGTATCCCAAGATTGTATTCCTCTTTTTTATTTTCTTATTTATTTTTGTTTTTTTTTTAAATTATTTTTTAAAGTTATTTTCTTTACAAAAACTAATTTCCTGTTACTTTTACATTTTTTGGGTGTTGCACATTATTTTTTTTTTAATAGCAGAGCTACCTGGTGTTGCCTGTGGCAAAAGTGTAACTTATTTCTATTTTTACCTCTCTATCTGTTTCTCTTTTGTTCTCCCACCACCCGTTCCCCTCCCTCCCCTTCCTCACTTCTTACTCCTTCATCCAGCCCATTCTTCTCTCTGGATATACACACACATAACTCTTTTGCATTGATTCTCTGAGGAATGAGTCTGCATAAGGGCAGTAACTCCTTGGTTAAAAATCAAAGTTACTTCCCTTTAGTACATGAATTGGCTGAAAAACTGACTCCTAACGAAATGTGTGCTAGTTTAACTTAAAAAAATAATGAAGTTTTATTTTTGGGGGCAGGGTTCTAAATTTAAAACATTCATCCAGGAGAATGCCAATCAAAAAAAAAAAAAAAAAAAAAAAAAAAAAACTTGGTGGATATTTATTTAATTATTGGAATTCTTTTGAGATGAGTAATTTGTATATTTGTATTTATTTGCGAACTATTATCTTCATCTTTATATAATTGTTGTTTCAAGACGTTTTGGCCAACTATTCCTGATAAGTTTCCTTCATTCCTATGTGCGCCTAACATCAAATAGGATTTTTATGAACAGAAAGCTGGGTTTTTTTTCCCTATATATTTTAACGACTCAAAACACATGCTAAAATAAAAAGAATTCCATATTAATAATTCTAATTAGCTGTAATTCGCAGTTAACTTTACGTCAGCTACCTTTCACTTGGCTATTTATTTTTCACTATTAATTCAATCATTCTGATAGTTTTCATGTGTCTCTGAGCAAATGAGTCTATTTTGAACTAATTTACGGTCCTCATGCACACCATAAAACCATCTAACTTAGATAGCAAAATAATCTTTTATTATTAATGATGATAATATACCAAGGTGGTACTCATACTAGGTTGGATGAACCAGTTTCCTTCAAAAGAAGAAAGTTACATGGGAATATCAAATTCACAAGTGGCCCCAAGTTACATATATATCCCAGTCAGTGGAAATGATGACATTGGTTTTTGCAATTCTTCAGGGAGGTGTCAAGATCCTGTTACATACAGCGCTTAGTATTACCAAATGGTCACCCATGTGGTACTGACCAAGCTCAACATTGCTTAACTTTGGTGATCTAATGAGAATTGGTGTGTCAATGTGATCATGCTGTATGTCCTATTATATATATGTATGATAATATAGAAGTAAAGAAATTTATTTTCAGTTTGCAAAAAGGATTTGTTAGCAATTTTTTTCTTTTTTACATGAGTCACAGCTTATCAAGACCCGAATGCTACTCGAGGATAAGGGTAAATGAATGTAAGTTGGTAGTGTAGTAATCGTTAATGGTGTAAATTGGGTAGAATTTGATTATTTATGGAGAATGGCTCAACAAGAATTTGTTTACTTGCGATTTGAAGGCTACCTTGTTGTATTCAACCGAGAAGCAGTACAGCAGAATATATTTTGAATATTTAAATGAAATTAAAGTAGCATAAATAATGCTAGTGGTTTTGACTTTGACCCAACAGGTCATAGGTACGTCTAGTGTGCACTACTTCTTAGAATTGCGGTTCAAATTTGTGTAGACAAGAGACTTTGACCTTGATCTCAGATTTTTTGAAAAACATTTTTGTTATCAAAAATTGATGTTAATGTTTTCCTACTTTTCTCTCATTTAATAATTTTGGCGCCAATTCTTGTCTAATACGAAACAATAAGTGACAGTTTGGAGCCAAATTACAGCCAGGTTTACTTGGATGATTTTACGAGTTTAAATTTAAATATTCATTGCAATACTTGAATAACGAATGGAGAGAATACATTCTCTACATTTTTTTTCCTTTTGTCATTTCCTCAGCAGGTTATTTGGGAACTTGGTTGTTTGCCATCTTGCCTTCTTATATTCTTGGATGGAATCCATTGATTCTACTCGAGCCACTAAATGTGATAAATGTATGTTTTTGCCACAAGAAATTTCTCGTTTCTATACAATAATCAATAAAAAATATCTTCAATAAATTGCAAACCAAAGTATGAATTTTTGTTTAGATTTTTACTAAAAATTTTGGGTACTTATGCAGAAGGGATGTGCTATTGTCAGAATTTTGGGATGCATTTTACATATATAATATTTCTGTTATTATATAGTGGAAAATTTATTGACAAAAAATGAAAACGATATTCGTTGTGTTATGAAAAACATACGATGAATGATTATTGGACAATTTTAAAAACTTTAAGAACCTTGAAATTCAAATCAAGAAAAAAAAAAAAAAAATTCATAAATCTTACCTTACAATGATGTAAGGTAAGATTTATGAATTTTCTTTTAATAACAACTAACTGATAATAAACAAAAACGTTTTTTAATTTAAAAAAAATTTTTTTTTTCAGTTATTTTTTTGTTCAAGTCAAGATATAATAAAATTTTCATTACTAACGATTGCTACGATATTATATTTAATACTGTGCACTCATTAACGCTTACCCTAGAGTGGTCCCTGGGCCTTGATAAGTGGTAACTCCTATGTTTAAAAAAAAAAAAAAAAATCAATAAATGTTACATATAAGGATAATTCTAAATATTAGATATGATTATGACAATTCTAAATGTAAGATATGATTATGACAATTCTAAATGTTATATATGATTATGACAATTCTAAATGTTATATATGATTATGACAATTCTAAATGTTATATATGATTATGATAATTCTAAATGTTATATATGATTATGATAATTCTAAATGTTATATATGATTATGACAATTCTAAATGTTATATATGATTATGATAATTCTAAATGCTATATATGATTATGATAATTCTAAATGTTATATATGATTATGACAATTGTAAATGTTAGATATGATTGCCAATTGTAAATGTTAGATATGATTGCCAATTGTAAATGTTAGATATGATTGCCAATTGTAAATGTTAGATATGATTGCCAATTGTAAATGTTAGATATGATTGCCAATTGTAAATGTTAGATATGATTGCCAATTGTAAATGTTAGATATGATTGCCAATTGTAAATGTTAGATATGATTGCCAATTGTAAATGTTAGATATGATTATGACAATTATAAATGTTAGATATGATTATGATAATTGTAAATGTTAGATATGATAATTGTAAATGTTAGATATGACAATTGTAAATGTTAGATATGACAATTCTAAATGTTAGATATGATTTTAAAAATAATTTTCCTAGTTACATTTTCTGCATGCATCAGCTTGTGTAAATGGTTTATTTTCTGTGACAAAAAAATCTTGATGTTTATTGCCATGAGCGATCTCTTTGGCATATAAAAAAAAATGGTAAAAAAATGAAAGGATTCAATTAGAATACGTTGTATTCTAACATTGCTTTGGTGCCCTATTTATAACACAAATTGCCTAACGTACACCTTTGATAATCGTTGTTGGACCTTGGCTACATCCTTTTCTTATTCAGAATAATCTTCCAGTTTCCATGGCAACTTCTTATGCCATTAATTCACGACTACATGCAAGACTGTGTCTCTGTTATGCCTTATAAGCCGTTTTCATGACTTACAATTTTCAAGATGTAATGCTTCACAAAGATGTGAGACATCATGTTTACAATTTTAAGGAATAGAATCAATTTTTGTTTCTTTATAAAAGGAAAATATTATTCCAGTTCTGAATCTAAATGATATGAAAATATTATTCATTGGAGTGAGATTAGCAAAAATGTTGATTATTTCTTATGAAGAGGAACCTTTCATCTCTTTACTCACTTTCAGCATTTGGTTGTGTACGTTTGGTGCAATGGATAATGAAAAGACTATGGAACACTATCAAATTTATGTTACAGTAAAAAAAAAACCTCTCCTGTTATTATTGGTAAAATATCATTCATGTTCAACTAATCGTTTACTATTGGTATTGTGATGTGATGTGAAAGGGTTTATATTCCACAAAAAAGAATATTTATTCTAATTTCCCCTGTTAACTCTTTTGTTCTACCTTACTCTCTCCTTCACCCTTAATCTTTCTCTAACTATGATTTAAATGCTGCATTGGATCAAAATAACCATTTTTGCATTTAATTTTTTCTTTTCTCCTTTAATTTCGTTGTATATACATAGAAAAAAGTAAAATAGAAAAATTAACAAAGTTTCTTTTTTATAGATTTTTTTGTCGCTATAAAGAAGCAAGATGTTATTCACTTGAGCTTTTTTTTTTTGTGACTTTTTGTCTTTGATATTTTTTGCTTTGTCCAGTTTACCACTGGTGTCAGCAGATCAGCCTGTCTGAAGATATCAGCTTCCTGACTTAAATGCACAAAACACTAATGTTATTGCAATTCTGAATTTTTGAGATGAGATGTGGATGGTTGTGTTATGTTGATTAATCGGACTATTATTCTCGTCTTGGGTGAGAATAATAGTCCGATTAATCAACATAACGCATTGATGTTATTGTTTTTCCCCTCCCCCATAATTTCCCCATAGTCTCCACACCATAATCTCCCACCAGTCCCCCCCCATAATCCCCCCTCCCCAGTCTCCCACCCCAATAATCTTCCCCCCCATAATCTCCCTCTATAATTTCTCCTCGGTCTCTCTCCATAATTTCTCCTCGGTCTCTCCCCATAATTTCTCCTCGGTCTCTCCCCATAAGCTCTCCTCGGTCTCTCCCCATAATCTCTCCTCGGTCTCTCCCCATAATCTCTCCTCGGTCTCTCCCCATAATCTCTCCTCGGTCTCTCCCCATAATCTACCCCTTCCTGTCTCTCCCCATAATCCCTCTCTGTCTCTCCCCATAATTTCCCATCTTTCCCCCCCCTGTCTCTCCCATAATCTCTCCGATTAATCAACATAACGCATTGATGTTATTGTTTTTCCCCTCCCTCATAATCTCCCCATAGTCTCCCCACCATAATCTCCCCCAGTCTTCCACCCCAATAATCTTCCCCCCTATAATCTCCCTCTATAATCTCTCCTCAGTCTCTCCCCATAATCTCTCCTCTGTCTCTCCCCATAATCTCTCCTCTGTCTCTCCCCATAATCTCTCCTCTGTCTCTCCCCATAATCTCTCCTCGGTCTCTCCCCATAATCTCTCCTCGGTCTCTCCCCATAATCTCTCCTCTGTCTCTCCCCATAATCTCTCCTCTGTCTCTCCCCATAATCTCTCCTCTGTCTCTCCCCATAATCTCTCCTCTGTCTCTCCCCATAATCTCTCCTCGGTCTCTCCCCATAATCTCTCCTCGGTCTCTCCCCATAATCTCTCCTCTGTCTCTCCCCATAATCTCTCCTCGGTCTCTCCCCATAATCTCTCCTCGGTCTCTCCCCATAATCTCTCCTCGGTCTCTCCCCATAATCTCTCCTCGGTCTCTCCCCATAATCTACCCCTTCCTGTCTCTCCCCATAATCCCTCTCTGTCTCTCCCCATAATTTCCCATCTTTCCCCCCCCTGTCTCTCCCATAATCTCTCCGATTAATCAACATAACGCATTGATGTTATTGTTTTTCCCCTCCCTCATAATCTCCCCATAGTCTCCCCACCATAATCTCCCCCAGTCTTCCACCCCAATAATCTTCCCCCCTATAATCTCCCTCTATAATCTCTCCTCAGTCTCTCCCCATAATCTCTCCTCTGTCTCTCCCCATAATCTCTCCTCTGTCTCTCCCCATAATCTCTCCTCTGTCTCTCCCCATAATCTCTCCTCGGTCTCTCCCCATAATCTCTCCTCGGTCTCTCCCCATAATCTCTCCTCTGTCTCTCCCCATAATCTCTCCTCTGTCTCTCCCCATAATCTCTCCTCTGTCTCTCCCCATAATCTCTCCTCTGTCTCTCCCCATAATCTCTCCTCGGTCTCTCCCCATAATCTCTCCTCGGTCTCTCCCCATAATCTCTCCTCTGTCTCTCCCCATAATCTCTCCTCGGTCTCTCCCCATAATCTCTCCTCGGTCTCTCCCCATAATCTCTCCTCGGTCTCTCCCCATAATCTCTCCTCGGTCTCTCCCCATAATCTACCCCTTCCTGTCTCTCCCCATAATCCCTCTCTGTCTCTCCCCATAATTTCCCATCTTTCCCCCCCCTGTCTCTCCCATAATCTCTCCGATTAATCAACATAACGCATTGATGTTATTGTTTTTCCCCTCCCTCATAATCTCCCCATAGTCTCCCCACCATAATCTCCCCCAGTCTTCCACCCCAATAATCTTCCCCCCTATAATCTCCCTCTATAATCTCTCCTCAGTCTCTCCCCATAATCTCTCCTCTGTCTCTCCCCATAATCTCTCCTCTGTCTCTCCCCATAATCTCTCCTCTGTCTCTCCCCATAATCTCTCCTCGGTCTCTCCCCATAATCTCTCCTCGGTCTCTCCCCATAATCTCTCCTCTGTCTCTCCCCATAATCTCTCCTCTGTCTCTCCCCATAATCTCTCCTCTGTCTCTCCCCATAATCTCTCCTCTGTCTCTCCCCATAATCTCTCCTCGGTCTCTCCCCATAATCTCTCCTCGGTCTCTCCCCATAATCTCTCCTCGGTCTCTCCCCATAATCTCTCCTCGGTCTCTCCCCATAATCTCTCCTCGGTCTCTCCCCATAATCTCTCCTCGGTCTCTCCCCATAATCTCTCCTCGGTCTCTCCCCATAATCTACCCCTCCCTGTCTCTCCCCATAATCTGCCCCTCCCTGTCTCTCCCCATAATCTGCCCCTCCCTGTCTCTCCCCATAATCTGCCCCTCCCTGTCTCTCCCCATAATCTGCCCCTCCCTGTCTCTCCCCATAATCTGCCCCTCCCTGTCTCTCCCCATAATCTGCCCCTCCCTGTCTCTCCCCATAATCTGCCCCTCCCTGTCTCTCCCCATAATCTGCCCCTCCCTGTCTCTCCCCATAATCTGCCCCTCCCTGTCTCTCCCCATAATCTGCCCCTCCCTGTCTCTCCCCATAATCTGCCCCTCCCTGTCTCTCCCCATAATCCCCCCCCCGTCTCTCCCCATAATTTTCCCATCTCTCATCTGTTAACTAAGTAATGAAATAACTGTTTCTTATACCATGTACCATTTTACCTTCTTCGAATGTCTTCTCCATCTTTCTTACTTCAATCATGTCTTATTTTTGATGGAGCAAAGACCAAATAAAACTTATCCAGCCATTGTTTTACTTGAACAGTATTTTTTCCCATCAGAAAGCAATACTTAATCAACAGACGAAATACAGATTTTTTTTCATTATTTTTAAAATTTGCAATAGTAACTTCACTTAAATAACTAATTTGTAAACTTAATAATACAATTTGGTTCAAATTTGGACACGTTATTTGAAGGTTTGTACTCAGTAAAAATCATGGATTTTTATTAGTGGCACCCTCACTATATCAGGCTCAGGACATTGAGTCATGTGTTATAGTCAGAATAAATTAACTGGTATAATAACAAAAAAACTCTGTCCATTGTTGTCTATGAAGATCACAAACATTACTGATGATGCTGTGACTTGCCAATTTTTTTGTGGCAAGAGCTGCGCAATCCCCAGCTACACCTCCTGAGTCAGCACTGTTTTATTCAAGTGGCAAGTAGAAACTCAGGACGACTGAAAATGATGCACAGATAAGTGAAGAGCACATCCAGATACCCATATGGTACTGGCCAGCCTCATTGTTGCTTAACTTTAGTGGTCTGAGAAGAACCAAGAAGAGACGTTGCGAGCCTGTCTCTTCTTTATCATTATTTTCATGCTAAGTGCTCATCTGAGCTCCAATCTATGGTTCCACCTCACCAAACTTTCACGAGAAATACTTGTCTAGGTCCTGGATATGACCTTAAACTATATCCAGTGGTGAGGCCCCAGATTGCAGGCTTTGGGGAGTGTGGAGCCACCCTTTAATTGCCATTGCTCCCGAGTACCAACTTGAAAACAACAAATATATTCTATTAAAAAAATCTTTCTTCAAAATCTTTGGATTCGGCATTAAATAACCTGAAAAAGGTTGATATGCCGTAAAGCAAAAACAACCAACCAACCAACACTCGTCTAACTGAAAACACTATCAATAATTTCCCAAACATAGATTCAACAAACAAAGTTTCTTTCTTAGAACTGCACACCTGTAGAACTGTCTTCCGTTTGCCTGCTTTCCAGGTGACTACAATATGGTCGTCTTCAAGTCCAATGTAAACAAGTTCTTTATGAGCCGTTCTCCCTTAAGTAATCCAATTTACCAAATTTCTACTACTAACAATTACTACGATATTGTCTCATTGACTACTGTTCACTCTTTAAACCTTATCCACGTGTGGCCTCTCGATAACGTAATAAAAGCTACCTCAAGAAAAATGGAATGTACAACAGCAGAAAAGTTGATTTCTCACTGCGTTAGTTGCAGTGGTAACATGGTAGTGTCGACGCCACTTGGCTACTAGGTGGAAATCCAGGAGGATCAACATCGGGATCCATTGTTCTGTTTTTTTTTCCTGCATCTGTTGCAAGCAAGAACGTGTCAGTTTGGGAACCGCAAATCCATAAAATGAATATAACAATGTTGCTACTGCATATATGTACAACTATAATTCCTTAACAGGTTTTGGATTTGCTGTGCTGGAGATAAAAAATTCTGCGATCTTGAAGGTTAGCTACATGTAGTATCTGTTCTTCAGAGGCTGCACTTCCATTTCTTGTTCTCTTTCGGTGGAGGAGAAATCCTTCACGACTGAGACAATTTTTATTTTTGTACCTTTTCTCCACGTTAAAAAACGACCCTGGTGTCTAACTCTCTCCCGTGGGGAGGCATAGTAAATAGGTACATCAATGATGTGGATTTGATGAAAACCAGCCAATCTTGAGCCATGATCTTCGTGGGCTCTGTTTAGATTTTCTGTTCTGAATCGCTCAGCTGTTGTAGCAGCCTGAACATAACCAAGACGAGGACAACAGCTGGCGTAAATATGCAAATAAGGTGGCTGGTTGGCATACTATTTTAACTATTGAACTAAGGTTAAGTTTCATTGATTACAGGTTACAAATCTATTGATTCGTTTTTCTATGAACTATTTTGATTGTCGATATCTTTGTTATTTACATGACTTAATCATTGATTTGCTGATGAAGTTCATACTTCAAATATGAGTCTGTATTGTTGGAAAATCCATAACAATTAAGTTTGTTCTATTCCTTATGGAAACAAAAACGGGGGATCAAGTGTAGATTCAGCACTACAGTATTATTATTATTATAATGATAATTATAATATAAATAATAAAATAATAATAATACAAATAATGATAGTAGTAGGTTATGATGTATATATTGTTAAATAAACGAAATAAAACAAACAAAACATGGAGTTCAGTTCCTGATATGCTTATTATAAAATGGACACTTTATAGCTGGTTTAGCATGATACACAATTTCAAATTGATTCTGTCCTCATAAAATTAACACATTTTTATTAGTTTACAAAATTAAACTTGTTTGGAAGTAATTTCCGACTTTAAATAATTGATTTAAAAAAAAGTACAATATAAAAATCTTTTGTTCTCACGTCGTTCAATATTACACACTTTCAAAGGATGGTATAATTTTGAAAGTTTTTTTTAATTAAAACACTCGTCTATCTGAAACCACTATCAATAATTTCTCCCACTCTTTATCTGTGCCTAAACCTAAATGTAGATTCCATGAACAAAGCTTCTTTCTTAGAACTGCACGCCTGTAAAACTCTGTTCAATCTCCCTGCTTTCCAGCTAACTACAAAATGGTTGTCTTAAAGTTCAATGTAAACAAGTTCTTGATGAGCCATCCCCTTAAGTAATACAGTTTACCAAATTTCCACTACTAATGATTACTACGATATTGTCCCATTGACTACCGTACACTCATTAACCCTTATCCTTGAGTGGCCTCTGGGCCTTGATAAGTGTTAACTCCTTTGTAAAATAAAAAAACTTAAATTCCAATAAATCAGTTTGCTATGTCTTGTTTTTTAATGTATTTGAAGTGTTAATTTAATCCTCGCACTCATGTGATCAGGAAAAAAAAAAAAATTTCCGAAGGAATTAAAACATTTTTTGTTTTATTTTGTAAAAATTTATCCAAAGATTTATTCCCTACTCCCCCGATCAACTCCAAAGGAAATATTTGTAATGAAAACAATTAAAACTGACTTTTTTTTTTCAAGAAACATTTATTAAAAGAAGTCAATTAAAATTACTTTTCATCATTAAACTAGTCATCGATCATGCCTTTTGTTTTTTTTTTTCTAATGTCGTCTCTTTGTCAAATCCTGAATCTTTCTATTCTGATCTTTTCTATCATCCTCCTACTGATACCGAGGAAGTCTGTTAACCCCTTATTTGTCTTACTTGCACAAATTCTACAAAAAATTGTCTATAATCAATTATCCTGGGGGGGGGGGGATATAGTTAACTCTTTTCATGAAGACAAGATTGACAACATAATTAAAAGAAAAATATGCTTAAAAGTAGTTGTAGAAAATTGCTAACAAATATCATTGGCATCCTATAGATATATTGTTTTAGCTCAAAAGAAGCTGATCTGATTACAAAGTGAAATTGCATGATCTGTTTTTGTTGCGTGCATTTACTAGCAAGTTTAAAATATTTCTGCAGAGGAAAGAGAATCTTGAGCAAGTTGCAAGCCTGAAAAATCTTCATCCATAAACTGCTTAGACAAATCCTTTTCTGCAGTCTGTCTTGCTTCTACTTGTCATGGTTAGTCGAACGGTAAAATATGTTCAGCCTGCCTCTTTAGACTAAATCATCCATGATAGTTATTTGGCAAAACCAACTTTGGATTTGGAACTCGTAAGAGGATTATTTCTAGTCTATAGGAGAATGAAGATATCTTAACCATGTTGTCTCGGACAATTTGGTATTTCAGTTTGGTATTAGACTAAAGGAAGAGAAAAAGAATCTGTTGTTTCTAGTTTTCTGATTTGTCTGTTTTGGTGATTTTTTTGTAGCATCATGAGATTTATTACTTGTTTTATATTAAACTAGCCTTGGTAAACGGTGTTGCTCGGGTGTGTAAGGATGTTAGTTGAGCCCCCTCCCCCCCCCCAAAAAAAAATTTTAGGAGTATTAGTAGGAAGAAAAGGAAGTGGAAAAAAAGCAAACGGTCTTATCGATGTGTCCACTGCGATTGTGACGTCATGGGCGATCGAAATAACGTCTTTTATGTGACGTTGTTGATGCGAGGTTTGAATGACTTGCAAAAATGTTGACGAAAAAAAATGACCCCTCCTTTGTAAAAAACGGCCCAATTGATGGTGAAAGAATAAATGTTTTTGGCCAATTTTTTTATATTTGTCATCTGAAACATTGCGCTTTAAAACGATACCAATTTTGTCACAATCCGATGCGTCTGCCAAAAGTTTTTGGCACACACACACACACACACATTTTGCCTTTCATATAATAGATTAGCAGGGGTTGTCTGGATCTGTATAGGTGTAGTAAAGAACCTCCAGGGAGGGGTATAAAAAAAATGTGGTAGTAGTGGGGGAAGGAATCAAAACAATAGTAGACAGCCTGGGTGGAAAGAGGTGTTGTTAAAAAAGAAAAAAGTGGTAATAGGCAGGCTCGAACCTGTAATGCGAAGGAGAAAAAAAGGTTAAAAAAAAAAAAAAAAATCATGACGTCTTAGCCGATGTCTCCATTGCACGACCGGAAGTCCAAAGCATTGAAATTAAGTGTAATTAATCCAACTGAGAGGATTACTTTTGCAAAAATGTCTGCAAAAACCGACCCCCTCCTTGTAGAAAACTGCCTAGTTGAGGCTGAAGGAATTAATGTTTCTGGCCAATTTTTCGATATTTGTCATCCGAAAGATCAAACTTCAAAACAATACTCATCTCGTCAGGATCTATCATGTGTGTCGAAAGTTTTTGGCAAGCATACATACATTCACAGAAACTGATGATTGAGATTTATATTATAGACTAGCGGGGGTATCTGGCATTACCCGGGTGTTTGGAGGTGTGTATGTTTTGGAGGGAGGGGGTAGATCAAAAAAACAAAATGGGCGAAGTAGTAACCCTGTTTAAAATAATAAAAACAAATGTTGGCCGGATGTTTGGAGGTGCAAAAGAAAAAAAAAAAAAAAGTTTTGGTAGGAAGGTAGGCTTGAACCTGAAGGCTTGATGCGAAGCTGGAAAAGAAAGGTTAAAAAACTCTGACACCTAACCAGCTCGACCACGAGGGGAGAGGAAGTGAAAACTATCTTAATTTAACGTTTATAAAGTGAAATTGACAGGTGCGAGAATTTAATAAGGTCCGAACATCACGCGACTTAAGTTTGATGCTGCAAGCCAGTTTCTGCATATTTATTTCTTTCCCCCACCAAATGAATAGCAATTGTCTGATATGACGGGGATTTGTTTTTTTTCCCCCCAGCATTGATCAAACCTTATTTGCTTTCAGTACGTAGGGCCGAGAGCACAAATTCGTTTTCAGTTTCGCTTTTCTATACTGAAATGCCAAAGAGACACGTGTGGGCCAATAAATATGGCGAAAATCGCATAAAAGTTGCCCAAATCAAAGATACACACCGAGTTGTTTTGTAAATCTTAGAAATTATACTCTGTAGCATATAAAGTTATAAGAATGAGTGACCAACCCGAGAACCACCCTGAAAAAAAGCCTTTGCCGGACATACAGAAAAAATGCACACAAATACACATTTTGCCTTTTATATACATAGATAATAACAGTAACGTTGGTTAGTTTGGATAAAAACTGTAGACGTTTCTGTAGATGGAATGTGCTCCAATGTACTTACTGCATCTCCTCAATATAAATACACCTGACTGGTAGCAAAATCACACCCCTTCTCTGTAGAGGTTCTTGGATGCCAAAAGATTTTCTACTTTAATAGTTTCATTCTTTGGATCACTTGCATTTGGAATTCTCTCCTTGTTCTCTGCTTGCTGCAAGACCATATCAACATGCATAAATTTTAATATAATTTAATATAAAAAAAAAATTGGAAATATGTTGCTACCCAACTAGATTCCACCGATTAATCTGATATCAAATCTTACAATATGTCTTGTTTGGGGTGAGCAAAAAAAATATATCAGAATAGTTAAGTCAGTGAGTGTAAATGGCTAAGGCAATTATAAAATTTGAATTGTTCAAATCAAACATGAAATTTGAATTTATATATAGAACATATGCTGGATGTTTTAAAATTGTATGTAGTAAGAATAGTTTTTTATTGAGATTTTAAGATTATAATAATCCTTAAATTCATGCCTAAATGCAATAAATAATGATAATAACTAGAAATAAAGTGTGTATAAAAATAAGTGAAATGATACGGTTCACATGAATATCTAAATCCTGTTTGGTTTTGGCTTGTGTCAGTCAGGATTCAAATTAAAGAAATATTCGAATACATTTCTCTCTATAAGGATTAGATTTATTTTTATGGTATATTGATTTAAATTTTGCATTGGAACAAAGTAAATAACTATTTTTGCATTAAAATGATTTTTTTCTGTTTTGTTTATGTTGTATGCATAGAAAAAAATAAAATGGTAAAGTTAAGTTTCTTTTAGAGATTTTTTTGTCACTAAAAAGAAGCAAAATGTTAGTCCACTTAAGTTGTCTTTGATATTTTTTGCTTTGTCGAGTTTACCACTGGTCCCAGCAGATCAGGCTGTCTGAAGATATCAGCTTCCTGACTTAAATGCACGAAACACTGATGTTATTGTTTGTTTTTTTTTTTTTTCTTTTTTGCAAAATCCAATCATGTTCTGCAAAACCAAAACCAATTTTCCTCTACAAAATAACTAAACCAAACATCATGAATAAATATTTGAAGATTTAAAGAACTTGAAACAAAAACTTTTACCAAATTGATCGGATTTGGCATTAAGTAATCTGAAATGAGTTGATATGCTCTAAAACAAAACAAACCAATTATGCACTTTTTCATATTATTTTTTCTATGTTATTGTTTAATTATATTCCTATATTTTAACCTCATACACATTAAATTTTATAAGTGGTCAATGATTGGAGACCGGCATAATTCTCCAGGTTGGTAAATTGGTGGGTGGGTTGTGGTTCCCAGATTGAGAAACCATCTTGATTTCAGATGTTTTTGCTATTGGTCACTTATATCATTGAATTAATTTTTAAAATAAATTGTAGTGAAGTATATTATTATTATTATTATTATTATATTGCCAATAACATGGTACGACAAAAACAAATTAAGATACAGTCCCTCCAAAGCGACACTCCCCTTAGGCGGGTTGAACTAGCTTCCTCCAAATATGGCAATATCAAATTCACAAGCTGTTCTACATCGCTTGTATATCCCCATCAGTTGAGATCATCATCATATCATATGAATCAGTTGATTTTATCGTTAGCATTGGTTTCCCCAATATTTTTATCAGAATTCTTTCTTAGAAAGATGTTGGATACTTACAGGAGAGACACCGTGAAGGTTGCCAACATCCTAAATGGAAGTTATTTTTCTGGAAATAACTGGAGTCAAGCTTGGAAAATCCAGGGTCGTTAACCACTTAACTACCGTTGCCTCTCAAGGGAGATGACTGTTAGGTTTGTTGCAGTTCTTGCAGGGAGGTGTCAACATCCTCTTACATACGATGCCTGGTATTCAAATATGATCATTCATCTGGTACTGACCACGCTCAACATTGCTTAACTTTGGTGAGCTAATGATAGCCGATGAGTCAACATGAATATGCTGTATATAATAATTGAATATCGTATGGTCTATTGATTAGTACATGGAACATATTGTTTGACCTGATCACATACAACTGAAATCAAGTGATCAATCAGTTAGTATTTTATTCTCATGACAATTATTCTAAATTAGCAGGCTGCCCGGCATTGCCTGGTCATAAAATACGCTTGAATATGATATTTTGATTAATGCAGATTTTGTATTTATTATTAAAGAGCCAATATATAGTAATGATTAAAAAAAAAAAGAGAAAAAAAAAGACTGACGCCACAACCAAGAACCAAAATCAAAACGTTTAGCTTACAGTTTACTTTTTTCTTTGACGTTAATGCCTGAGCTATGAAGACATGTTTGCTACAAGGCTAAAAATTAAGCCATAAACCAATGGCTATTACGTTATGCATGCATATTCGTAATGCTGTCGGTCGACCTTCATCTGGCAAATTCCATTTTAGTTTTCACACTTTTACATCAATTTTCCCCAACTAAAACACAAATATAAAGTTTTGCATGGGTTTGAATACACTATGTATGAAGTTTCATGTATGCAGACCAAAAACTGACAGAAGTTGGGTAGTCAAAGTTTTTTAAGCAAAAACATGCATATATATATATATATATATATATATAGGTTTGTATTTACTATAACTTTTTTATGCAAGTATAAATCATGTAGAATATCTTCATGAATATAATTACATGTAATTGTTAACTAAAAATGATCATCCCATAAGAAAACCCAAAAAAACTAATATGGAATTAATTTAAACTAGCCTGGGTGCCTGGCGTTGCCCTGGTATTTGGAGGTGTGTTGAGCAAAAAAAAAAAAAAAAATTCAGTAGGCAGGCAGGCTCGAACCTGTACTAGGGAGGAAGAAAAGAATGAAAAAAAAAAAAAAAAAAAAAAGTGACGTCTTTGCTGTTGTCCATTGCTAAAACGGAAGTGACGAGTGTTTAAATTAAGATTAGTCAATCTAAAAGAGAGGATGACTTTCGAAAATATCGGCAAAAAAGCGACTCCTCCCTGTAGAAAAGTGCCCAGTTGAGGGTGAAGGAATTAATGTTTTAAGCCAATTTTTCGATTGTCGTCCAAAGGGTTGAGCTTCAAAACGATAGCAATCTCTTGAAAATCTGTCGCCTCTGTCAAAAGGTTTAGGCAGGCAGGCATACATACATACATTTAAACAAACAGGTGATATTTATATTATAGATGAATGTTTAAAAGAATATGCAAATTAGCTACATCTTTTGCAGATGAATGCAATCCAACGACCTATATATAACAAAGTTGTATTTTCTTTTTAAATAGATAGAAAAAAGGTTTTTAATATGAATATCAATACAAAACAAATTATAGGAGTATAGACTAGGAACAAGGTTGTCTTTTCACATCAAAAGACTAGAGAAATACAATTTCTATTTATTTTATTTTTAATGAAAATATTGTAGGTATGCAAAGCAAAATGAATGTTGATTACCTGTCTGCACAAACACCTTTATAACCCCCCCCCATTCCCACTCCCACCTTATTATACTTATTCAAATTCTGAATTCCATTTCTGCTTCAGACAGCGTTATGAAAGTTTCTCATAACCAATATACATGCTCATAGTTGGTAAACCTAAATTGGCAGGTGTTAAGAAAAAGAAAAAAGCAAGATTTTTCTGCAATGACCACCACTCGAGGCATTATTATACATGCAATACTTGTAACTGAGTTGATTTGCAGTGTGAATATATAAATGCTTGAACGTATTGTCATTGTTAGAGGCTTGATTCAAATATTGATCAAATCTTCTTTGGCAACTTTCCTTGTGTCCTGCTTTCTTTTCTCTTTTTTTCTCCACCTCCGACAGCCATTGTTTCTTTAATATTATTTTTTTTTATTCTCATTTTCAATCTCTTCTCTATAACCTTGTTCGCTTTATATCAATTTTAAGAAGGTGGAGAGTTATATTTGAATGGCAATATATATATATATATATATATATATATGTATATATATATATATATATATATATATATATATATATACACCTTTTGTATTTTTTTTTTGTCTCTGAGAATAAAAATTATTTGCTAATAGTTTTCTTACTCCTTCTTTCTGGGCATCAATACTTGGGTATTTATTTGAGCTATTCAATACCTCAACGGAAACTTTTCTATTTCTATGCTTCAGCCGATCTGCCTTTCAGCCTTCTCAGGTGCATTATTCATTTTTACTGATGTTTTTTGTGCATATAAATTATTGTTGGGATGATGAATCAAGAATCGGAAAAATCGGAATTTTTGGGGGTATTGGAATCGGAAAAATCTGTGCCGATTTTCCAATACCAAAACGATTTTTTTAATTATCTTTTTTCAAAAATTTTGTTTAAAACTAACTCTTTCACTATTTGTACTAATGATAAAATAATAAATAAAAAAATAATAATTATTTATTGATTTTAAACTACCAGTAAAACTAAAAAATGTTTATTGATTTTAAACTACCAGTAAAACTAAAAAATGTTTATTGATTTTAAACTACCAGTAAAACTAATAAATATTTATTGATTTTAAACTACCAGTAAAACTAATGAATATTTATTGATTTTAAACTACCAGTAAAACTAAAAAATATTTATTTATTTTAAACTACCAGTAAAACTAAAAAATATTTATTGATTTTAAACTACCAGTAAAACTAAAAAATATTTATTGATTTTAAACTACCAGTAAAACTAAAAAATATTTATTTATTTTAAACTACCAGTAAAACTAAAAAATATTTATTGATTTTAAACTACCAGTAAAACTAAACAATATTTATTGATTTTAACCTACCAGTAAAACTAAAAAATATTTATTGATTTTAAACTACCAGTAAAACTAATAAATATTTATTGATTTTAAACTACCAATAAAACTAATAAATATTTATTTATTTTAAACTACCAGTAAAACTAATAAATATTTATTGATTTTAAACTACCAGTAAAACTAATATTTATTGATTTTAAACTACCAGTAAAACTAAAAAATATTTATTGATTTTAAACTACCAGTAAAACTAATAAATATTTATTGATTTTAAACTACCAGTAAAACTAAAAAATATTTATTGATTTTAAACTACCAGTAAAATTAATATTTATTTATTTTAACTTACCAGTAAAACTAATAAATATTTATTGATTTTAAATGACCAATAAAACTAAAAAAATATTTATTGATTTTAAACTACCAGTAAAATTAATATTTATTTTAACTTACCAATAAAACTAATAAATATTTATTGATTTTAAACGACCAATAAAACTAATAAATATTTATTGATTTTAAACTACCAGTAAAACTAAAAAATATTTATTGATTTTAAACTACCAATAAAACTAAAAAATATTTATTGATTTTAAACTACCAGTAAAACTAATAAATATTTATTGATTTTAAACTACCAGTAAAACTAAAAAATATTTATTGATTTTAAACTACCAGTAAAACTAATATTTATTGATTTTAAACTACCAGTAAAACTAATATTTATTGATTTTAAACTACCAGTAAAACTAAAAAATATTTATTGATTTTAAACTACCAATAAAACTAATAAATATTTATTGATTTTAAACTACCAGTAAAACTAAAAAATATTTATTGATTTTAAACTACCAGTAAAACTAATACATATTTATTGATTTTAAACTACCAGTAAAACTAATACATATTTATTGATTTTAAACTACCAGTAAAACTAATAAATATTTATTGATTTTAAACTACCAATAAAACTAATAAATATTTATTTATTTTAAACTACCAGTAAAACTAATAAATATTTATTGATTTTAAACTACCAGTAAAACTAATATTTATTGATTTTAAACTACCAGTAAAACTAAAAAATATTTATTGATTTTAAACTACCAGTAAAACTAATAAATATTTATTGATTTTAAACTACCAGTAAAACTAAAAAATATTTATTGATTTTAAATTACCAGTAAAATTAATATTTATTTATTTTAACTTACCAGTAAAACTAATAAATATTTATTGATTTTAAACGACCAATAAAACTAAAAAATATTTATTGATTTTAAACTACCAGTAAAATTAATATTTATTTATTTTAACTTACCAGTAAAACTAAAAAATATTTATTTATTTTAAACTACCAGTAAAACTAAAAAATATTTATTGATTTTAAACTACCAGTAAAACTAATACATATTTATTGATTTTAAACTACCAGTAAAACTAAAAAATATTTATTGATTTTAAACTACCAGTAAAACTAAAAAATATTTATTGATTTTAAACTACCAGTAAAACTAAAAAATATTTATTTATTTTAAACTACCAGTAAAACTAAAAAAATATTTATTGATTTTAAACTACCAGTAAAACTAAAAAATATTTATTGATTTTAAACTACCAGTAAAACTAAAAAATATTTATTTATTTTAAACTACCAGTAAAACTAAAAAATATTTATTGATTTTAAACTACCAGTAAAACTAAAAAATATTTATTGATTTTAACCTACCAGTAAAACTAAAAAATATTTATTGATTTTAAACTACCAGTAAAACTAATAAATATTTATTGATTTTAAACTACCAGTAAAACTAATAAATATTTATTGATTTTAAACTACAAATAAAACTAATAAATATTTATTTATTTTAAACTACCAGTAAAACTAATAAATATTTATTGATTTTAAACTACCAGTAAAACTAATATTTATTGATTTTAAACTACCAGTAAAACTAATAAATATTTATTGATTTTAAACTACCAGTAAAACTAAAAAATATTTATTGATTTTAAACTACCAGTAAAACTAATATTTATTGATTTTAAACTACCAGTAAAACTAATATTTATTGATTTTAAACTACCAGTAAAACTAAAAAATATTTATTGATTTTAAACTACCAATAAAACTAATAAATATTTATTGATTTTAAACTACCAGTAAAACTAAAAAATATTTATTGATTTTAAACTACCAGTAAAACTAATACATATTTATTGATTTTAAACTACCAGTAAAACTAATACATATTTATTGATTTTAAACTACCAGTAAAACTAATATTTATTGATTTTAAACTACCAGTAAAACTAAAAAATATTTATTGATTTTAAACTACCAGTAAAACTAATAAATATTTATTGATTTTAAACTACCAGTAAAACTAAAAAATATTTATTGATTTTAAATTACCAGTAAAATTAATATTTATTTATTTTAACTTACCAGTAAAACTAATAAATATTTATTGATTTTAAACGACCAATAAAACTAAAAAATATTTATTGATTTTAAACTACCAGTAAAATTAATATTTATTTATTTTAACTTACCAATAAAACTAATAAATATTTATTGATTTTAAACTACCAGTAAAACTAAAAAATATTTATTGATTTTAAACTACCAGTAAAATTAATATTTATTTATTTTAACTTACCAATAAAACTAATAAATATTTATTGATTTTAAACTACCAGTAAAACTAAAAAATATTTATTTATTTTAAACTACCAGTAAAACTAAAAAATATTTATTGATTTTAAACTACCAGTAAAACTAACACATATTTATTGATTTTAAACTACCAGTAAAACTAAAAAATATTTATTTATTTTAAACTACCAGTAAAACTAAAAAATATTTATTGATTTTAAACTACCAGTAAAACTAAAAAATATTTATTGATTTTAACCTACCAGTAAAACTAAAAAATATTTATTGATTTTAAACTACCAGTAAAACTAATAAATATTTATTGATTTTAAACTACCAGTAAAACTAATAAATATTTATTGATTTTAAACTACAAATAAAACTAATAAATATTTATTTATTTTAAACTACCAGTAAAACTAATAAATATTTATTGATTTTAAACTACCAGTAAAACTAATATTTATTGATTTTAAACTACCAGTAAAACTAATAAATATTTATTGATTTTAAACTACCAGTAAAACTAAAAAATATTTATTGATTTTAAACTACCAGTAAAATTAATATTTATTTATTTTAACTTACCAGTAAAACTAATAAATATTTATTGATTTTAAATGACCAATAAAACTAAAAAATATTTATTGATTTTAAACTACCAGTAAAATTAATATTTATTTATTTTAACTTACCAATAAAACTAATAAATATTTATTGATTTTAAACGACCAATAAAACTAATAAATATTTATTGATTTTAAACTACCAGTAAAACTAATAAATATTTATTGATTTTAAACTACCAATAAAACTAAAAAATATTTATTGATTTTAAACTACCAATAAAACTAAAAAATATTTATTGATTTTAAACTACCAGTAAAACTAAAAAATATTTATTGATTTTAAACTACCAGTAAAACTAAAAAATATTTATTGATTTTAAACTACCAGTAAAACTAATATTTATTGATTTTAAACTACCAGTAAAACTAATATTTATTGATTTTAAACTACCAGTAAAACTAAAAAATATTTATTGATTTTAAACTACCAATAAAACATAAATATTTATTGATTTTAAACTACCAGTAAAACTAAAAAATATTTATTGATTTTAAACTACCAGTAAAACTAATACATATTTATTGATTTTAAACTACCAGTAAAACTAATACATATTTATTGATTTTAAACTACCAGTAAAACTAATATTTATTGATTTTAAACTACCAGTAAAACTAAAAAATATTTATTGATTTTAAACTACCAGTAAAACTAATAAATATTTATTGATTTTAAACTACCAGTAAAACTAAAAAATATTTATTGATTTTAAATTACCAGTAAAATTAATATTTATTTATTTTAACTTACCAGTAAAACTAATAAATATTTATTGATTTTAAACGACCAATAAAACTAAAAAATATTTATTGATTTTAAACTACCAGTAAAATTAATATTTATTTATTTTAACTTACCAATAAAACTAATAAATATTTATTGATTTTAAACTACCAGTAAAACTAAAAAATATTTATTGATTTTAAACTACCAGTAAAACTAAAAAATATTTATTGATTTTAAACTACCAGTAAAACTAATACATATTTATTGATTTTAAACTACCAGTAAAACTAAAAAATATTTATTGATTTTAAACTACCAGTAAAACTAAAAAATATTTATTGATTTTAAACTACCAGTAAAACTAATAAATATTTATTGATTTTAAACTACCAGTAAAACTAATAAATATTTATTGATTTTAAACTACCAGTAAAACTAATAAATATTTATTGATTTTAAACTACCAATAAAACTAATAAATATTTATTGATTTTAAACTACCAGTAAAACTAATAAATATTTATTGATTTTAAACTACCAGTAAAACTAATATTTATTGATTTTAAACTACCAGTAAAACTAAAAAATATTTATTGATTTTAAACTACCAGTAAAACTAAAAAATATTTATTGATTTTAAACTACCAGTAAAACTAAAAAATATTTATTGATTTTAAACTACCAGTAAAATTAATATTTATTTATTTTAACTTACCAGTAAAACTAATAAATATTTATTGATTTTAAATGACCAATAAAACTAAAAAATATTTATTGATTTTAAACTACCAGTAAAATTAATATTTATTTATTTTAACTTACCAATAAAACTAATAAATATTTATTGATTTTAAACGACCAATAAAACTAATAAATATTTATTGATTTTAAACTACCAGTAAAACTAAAAAATATTTATTGATTTTAAACTACCAATAAAACTAAAAAATATTTATTGATTTTAAACTACCAATAAAACTAAAAAATATTTATTGATTTTAAACTACCAGTAAAACTAAAAAATATTTATTGATTTTAAACTACCAGTAAAACTAAAAAATATTTATTGATTTTAAACTACCAGTAAAACTAAAAAATATTTATTGATTTTAAACTACCAGTAAAACTAATATTTATTGATTTTAAACTACCAGTAAAACTAATATTTATTGATTTTAAACTACCAGTAAAACTAAAAAATATTTATTGATTTTAAACTACCAATAAAACTAATAAATATTTATTGATTTTAAACTACCAGTAAAACTAAAAAATATTTATTGATTTTAAACTACCAGTAAAACTAATAAATATTTATTGATTTTAAACTACCAGTAAAACTAATACATATTTATTGATTTTAAACTACCAGTAAAACTAATATTTATTGATTTTAAACTACCAGTAAAACTAAATAATATTTATTGATTTTAAACTACCAGTAAAACTAAAAAATATTTATTGATTTTAAACTACCAGTAAAACTAAAAAATATTTATTGATTTTAAATTACCAGTAAAATTAATATTTATTTATTTTAACTTACCAGTAAAACTAATAAATATTTATTGATTTTAAACGACCAATAAAACTAAAAAATATTTATTGATTTTAAACTACCAGTAAAATTAATATTTATTTATTTTAACTTACCAATAAAACTAATAAATATTTATTGATTTTAAACTACCAGTAAAACTAAAAAATATTTATTTATTTTAAACTACCAGTAAAACTAAAAAATATTTATTGATTTTAAACTACCAGTAAAACTAATACATATTTATTGATTTTAAACTACCAGTAAAACTAAAAAATATTTATTGATTTTAAACTACCAGTAAAACTAAAAAATATTTATTGATTTTAAACTACCAGTAAAACTAATAAATATTTATTGATTTTAAACTACCAGTAAAACTAAAAAATATTTATTGATTTTAAACTACCAGTAAAACTAATATTTATTGATTTTAAACTACCAGTAAAACTAATATTTATTGATTTTAAACTACCAGTAAAACTAAAAAATATTTATTGATTTTAAACTACCAATAAAACTAATAAATATTTATTGATTTTAAACTACCAATAAAACTAAAAAATATTTATTGATTTTAAACTACCAGTAAAACTAATATTTATTGATTTTAAACAACCAATAAAACTAATAAATATTTATTGATTTTAAACTACCAATAAAACTAATAAATATTTATTGATTTTAAACTACCAGTAAAACTAAAAAATATTTATTGATTTTAAACTACCAGTAAAACTAATACATATTTATTGATTTTAAACTACCAGTAAAACTAATACATATTTATTGATTTTAAACTACCAGTAAAACTAATAAATATTTATTGATTTTAAACAACCAATAAAACTAATAAATATTTATTTATTTAAAACTACCAGTAAAACTAATAAATATTTATTGATTTTAAATTACCAGTAAAATTAATATTTATTTATTTTAACTTACCAGTAAAACTAATAAATATTTATTGATTTTAAACGACCAATAAAACTAAAAAATATTTATTGATTTTAAACTACCAGTAAAATTAATATTTATTTATTTTCACTTACCAATAAAACTAATAAATATTTATTGATTTTAAACTACCAGTAAAACTAAAAAATATTTATTGATTTTAAACTACCAATAAAACTAAAAAATATTTATTGATTTTAAACTACCAATAAAACTAAAAAATATTTATTGATTTTAAACTACCAGTAAAACTAAAAAATATTTATTGATTTTAAACTACCAGTAAAACTAATAAATATTTATTGATTTTAAACTACCAGTAAAACTAAAAAATATTTATTGATTTTAAACTACCAGTAAAACTAATATTTATTGATTTTAAACTACCAGTAAAACTAATATTTATTGATTTTAAACTACCAGTAAAACTAATATTTATTGATTTTAAACTACCAGTAAAACTAAAAAATATTTATTGATTTTAAACTACCAATAAAACTAAAAAATATTTATTGATTTTAAACTACCAATAAAACTAATAAATATTTATGGATTTTAAACTACCAATAAAACTAATAAATATTTATTGATTTTAAACTACCAATAAAACTAAAAAATATTTATTGATTTTAAACTACCAGTAAAACTAATGTTTATTGATTTTAAACAACCAATAAAACTAATAAATATTTATTGATTTTAAACAACCAATAAAACTAATAAATATTTATTGATTTTAAACTACCAATAAAACTAATAAATATTTATTGATTTTAAACTACCAGTAAAACAAAAAAATATTTATTGATTTTAAACTACCAGTAAAACAAAAAAATATTTATTGATTTTAAACTACCAGTAAAACTAATATTTATTGATTTTAAACTACCAGTAAAACTAAAAAATATTTATTGATTTTAAACTACCAGTAAAACTAATAAATATTTATTGATTTTAAATTACCAGTAAAATTAATATTTATTTATTTTAACTTACCAGTAAAACTAATAAATATTTATTGATTTTAAACGACTAATAAAACTAAAAAATATTTATTGATTTTAAACTACCAGTAAAATTAATATTTATTTATTTTCACTTACCAATAAAACTAATAAATATTTATTGATTTTAAACTACCAGTAAAACTAAAAAATATTTATTGATTTTAAACTACCAATAAAACTAAAAAATATTTATTGATTTTAAACTACCAATAAAACTAAAAAATATTTATTGATTTTAAACTACCAGTAAAACTAAAAAATATTTATTGATTTTAAACTACCAGTAAAACTAATAAATATTTATTGATTTTAAACTACCAGTAAAACTAAAAAATATTTATTGATTTTAAACTACCAGTAAAACTAATATTTATTGATTTTAAACTACCAGTAAAACTAATATTTATTGATTTTAAACTACCAGTAAAACTAAAAAATATTTATTGATTTTAAACTACCAATAAAACTAATAAATATTTATTGATTTTAAACTACCAATAAAACTAATAAATATTTATTGATTTTAAACTACCAATAAAACTAAAAAATATTTATTGATTTTAAACTACCAGTAAAACTAATATTTATTGATTTTAAACAACCAATAAAACTAATAAATATTTATTGATTTTAAACAACCAATAAAACTAATAAATATTTATTGATTTTAAACTACCAATAAAACTAATAAATATTTATTGATTTTAAACTACCAGTAAAACAAAAAAATATTTATTGATTTTAAACTACCAGTAAAACAAAAAAATATTTATTGATTTTAAACTACCAGTAAAACTAAAAAATATTTATTGATTTTAAACTACCAGTAAAACTAATAAATAGTTATTGATTTTAAACTACCAGTAAAACTAAAATCTGTATTTTTACATTTGAGAAAACATCTGCAAATTTAACATTTTTACGCTAATCAGGAAAAATAACAACTCTATAGTTGAATATTTAGAGATTTTTGAAGAATCGAAATCAGTATCTGTAATTGTATCAGAATCGGTAATTTAGTACAGAATCGGTGATTGTATCGGAATCGGGGAAAAAATATTGAAATCATCCCATCACTAATATAAATATAAACTGAAGTACAAGATGCCCTCAATAAGTATACAGACTTTTTTTGCGTATGGGCACTTTCTTGATAGGCACATGAAACTCTAGTCCCCTTCAAAGTAATCTCCTCCAGCTGCAATGCACTTATTGTAATGTTCCGACAAATTTTGGAAGGGGCCTTGGAAGTCCTCTTGTGTAAACGTGTGTCAACCACAACCTCATCAGAACTTCTTTCATCTCAATTATCTCATAATGACCACCTCTAACGTTTTCCTTGCATAGGAAGCAAGGTCTGGACTATAGGGAGGGTGAGGAACTGTCTTGATACTCATCTTGGTCAAATAGCCTGTGACAAGGATGGAGCACCCCTTAGGACAAACTTTGCACGATTCTTTTGCATCTTCAGTTCCTAGTGATTGTGTGTACAGTTCCCACACTGACATCAAACTCTGCACTTATTGTCTCTATAAACATATGACAGTCCTTATCCATGAAATTCTTTATTTGACCAATCAACCCTGATGTTCTAACTTCATTACTCCCCCCATGCCTCTCATATTCCCTCACAGACTCCCTGCCATTTTTTTTTTTTTTTTTTTTTAAAGTTTAAAACAGAACTTCATTGCATATCGTTCTTCTAAAATGTCCTCACATCCAGATTGCATTTTTGAAACTCACCAGCTGTGACAATCCGGCTGTAATAGGGTGTAATCCAATTCCTGCTGAAGCTGTTCATTTGAACTTGAAATCCTAAAAATTGGTCAGTCATCCCATAAGATGTATTGCAATAAGAGACTGAATTTTCAAGAGTCTACGACAATTTTAAATGTCTGTACAATATAAGTCTGGAAACTTATTTTAGGGCACCTTGTAGTATCCATCTTTGCCAGGTTTCTCAACTTTTCATTTAAAGCCTATATTAAAAGTTAAGAACACCTATTAAATATTTTTCATTCATCTTATTTATTAAAAAAAAAAAAGTATTAAGATTTATGATATTGATCGCTAAGTTAGGAAATAACTGGAATATTATAAGGCCTAAGCTTCTGCTAGCTGATCAGGCTGTCTGGAGATACCGGCTTCTTGACCTAAAGGGCACCAAACAATGTTCTGCAAAATCAAAAAAAAAACAAAAGTTTCCTCTACAAAGCAAACAATCAAACAAAACACTATAAATATTTGAAAATATAAAGAACTTGAAGCATAAAGTTTTTTTCCCAAAGTAATTGGATTCGGTATTAGATAATTCAAAAGGGTTGATATGCCATAAAACAAACTAAATCATACTATGTGTCAACCGATCTGCCCTCCAGCCTTCTCAAGTGCATCATTCATTTGTGCTGTTTTTTCAGTATATAAATACCAGCTGAAATAATGGTTACCCATCTAGTACTGACCACTAATGAACATGCAGCACAACGGTGGTTCAAGAAATTTCCCAATGGTGATGAGAGCCTCGAAGATGAAGATGGTCACAGCTGGCAGACTGCGGTTGATAAGAAACATTTGAAAGACTTAATTGAAGCCGATCCTCGCAAAACCACACGAGAAGTTGCTGTTGAATTCGAGGTTGACCACTCAACAGTCGTTCCCCATTTAAAGTAAAGTTGAACGTTAAAACCGACATTATTTTTGCACTAACCTAATAGAATACTATGACAAAAAAAAAATTGTGAGATTGGAACTCTGAAAAATAGGATTAAATATTGGAAGTGAAGGTGAACACTTATTCACATCGCCGCCAATCAAATCGTTGTATTGAGAGAGAAAGAAAGCATGTGTCCAAGTTTGAGTTAGCAATGGCATTAGTTTTGTCTTTTCTTATAGACTAGTTTCATTTCAATGATTTCAAGTTAAAAAAAAAAAAAATGGTGAAGCGGTAATGAATGGTCAAAGGCAGCTAGTTTAAAAATAAAAGCAAAAATTTACTTTTAAATATGTAAAAATATATCCATGTTAATCTTTCTCTATTTCCAAATAGCATTGTTGATGGATCTCTTACCAGTAAGCTTCTTTCCGATATATGCGTTTCTTTGTTCATTTGGCAAAGTTACTCTAAGAATAGTTTTTGAATATTTAATCTCAAAAAACTTTCTTTGTCAATATAGTCCATGCTTCAACTGCATATACAGCAATAGGAACAATGCATTGTAAAGTTTTAAATTCAGAGGTGTTGATATGGCGTTATTGTTTCATGTCTTTTCTCTTTTAAACGTGTCCCACAACAGAAATTACTATTCATAGTCTTCTATAAATGTCCGATGAGGATCCCTGGATCAAGTAAAAGAAATTTTTCAGACAATGTTTTGTTTGAGATATCATCTTCAGATGTGTAAATGAATTTTCCTTTTGCCTTGTAAGAGGCTTCAACCTCAGAAGTAACGAGTTTCAATTTACCGAAATGAGCATCGTCTCATCAGCATTACTAAGCATCAGTGTTGGTTGCAGACATCCAGTTCTTTCATCACAAAGAATATGCTTACATGTACGTAATGTTAAACTCCAGTTCAACCCAGGCAAAGCCAGTTAACTGTATTAGTATATAAAGATACAACATTAATAAGTTACAATAATCTAATAACAAGCAATATAACCCTCCCTTCATTTACATGCATAAATGACTTGAATTTAATGCCAGAAAATGTTCGTCCTTGAGAAACTTTTCTTCACTTTTCACAATTTTAAGCTTTTCTCATAGCAAATCTTGTCATTCTGAATTAAAATGAAAATATTTCTTCATAAAATTTATAACTTTTGCATTTCTTGCTTCCTTTTTCTATTTCAATTTGTGTTTTTACTATTTAATCCAAAATGCCTTATTTTTTTTTTTTTTTTAGTATTTATTCATCAGTTCTTTGCATGTTTCCCCATAGAATTAAAGTGATCAAACGTAATCAATTTTTAAAAATACTTGTATTTCAACTGTTTTACTACTTCTCTTGAGTTGGCTCTAAACTTTGCTTCTTTTTTTTTTTTTTTTTTTTTTTTTTTTTTTTTTTTTTTTTTTTTGTAAATATCTAATACCTTCTTGTACATAGAACATATGTTTATCATTTTTTTTTATTATAATTTCTTGTGAAACCCCCTCTCTCATCTGCTGTTTGCCTCAACATCTGTTATGAATCGATTCTCCCTTTCTCTGTGTCTGTGTCTTTGTCATCTTATCTCTTTGTGTTTATCTAATCTTTTTCTCTGTCTTTGTGTCGTTTCTCTCTCTGGTCCCGTCTATCTGTCTGTCCCGTCTCTCTCTCTCTCTGTCTGTGGTCCCGTCTCTCTCTCTCTCTCTCTCTCTGTGGTCCCGTCTCTCTCTCTCTGTCTGTGGTCCCGTCTCTCTCTCTCTCTGTCTGTGGTCCCGTCTCTCTCTCTCTCTGTCTGTGGTCCCGTCTCTCTCTCTCTCTGTCTGTGGTCCCGTCTCTCTCTCTCTTTCTCTCTGTCTGTGGTCCCGTCTCTCTCTCTTTCTCTCTGTCTGTGGTCCCGTCTCTCTCTCTCTCTCTCTCTGTCGTCCCGTCTCTCTCTCTCTCTCTCTCTCTCTGGTCCCCTTTCTCTCTCTCTCTGTGGTCCCCCTTTCTCTCTCTCTTTCTCTCTCTCTCTATGGTCCCCCTTTCTCTCTCTCTTTCTCTCTCTCTCTTTCTCTCTCTCTCTATGTGGTCCCCCTTTCTCTCTCTCTTTCTCTCGCTCTCTCTGTCTCTCTCTCTCTGTCTCTGTGGTCCCGTATCTTTCTCTGTGGTCCCGTCTCTGTCTCTCTGGTCCCATCTCTCTCTGTCTTTGTGGTCCCGTCTCTCTCTGTCTCTCTCTCTCTCTCTCTGTCTTTGTGGTCCCGTCTCTCTCTGTCTGTCTCTCTCTCTCTCTCTTTGTCATCCTGTCTCTCTCTCTCTGTCTCTCTCTTTGTGATCCTGTCTGTCTGTCTCTCTCTCTCTGTCTCTCTCTCTCTCTCTCTCTCTGTCTCTCTCTCTGTCTCTCTGTCTCTCTTTCTCTCTGTCTCTCTTTCTCTCTGTCTCTCTTTCTCTCTGTCTCTCTTTCTCTCTGTCTCTCTTTCTCTCTGTCTCTGTGGTCCCGTCTTTCTCTCTGTCTCTGTGGTCCCGTCTCTCTCTCTGTCTCTGTGGTCCCGTCTCTCTCTCTCTGTCTCTGTGGTCCCGTCTCTCTCTCTCTGTCTCTGTGGTCCCGTCTCTCTCTCTCTGTCTCTGTGGTCCCGTCTCTCTCTCTCTGTCTCTGTGGTCCCGTCTCTCTCTCTCTGTCTCTGTGGTCCCGTCTCTCTCTCTCTGTCTCTGTGGTCCCGTCTCTCTCTCTCTGTCTCTGTGGTCCCGTCTCTCTCTCTCTGTCTCTGTGGTCCCGTCTCTCTCTCTGTCTCTCTCTGTGGTCCCGTCTCTCTCTCTGTCTCTCTCTGTGGTCCCGTCTCTCTCTCTGTCTCTCTCTGTGGTCCCGTCTCTCTCTCTGTCTCTCTCTGTGGTCCCGTCTCTCTCTCTGTCTCTCTCTGTGGTCCCGTCTCTCTCTCTGTCTCTCTCTGTGGTCCCGTCTCTCTCTCTGTCTCTCTCTGTGGTCCCGTCTCTCTCTCTGTCTCTCTCTGTGGTCCCGTCTCTGTCTCTGTCTCTCTCTGTGGTCCCGTCTCTCTCTCTGTCTCTCTCTGTGGTCCCGTCTCTCTCTCTGTCTCTCTCTGTGGTCTCGTCTCTCTCTCTGTCTCTCTCTGTGGTCTCGTCTCTCTCTCTGTCTCTCTCTGTGGTCTCGTCTCTCTCTCTGTCTCTCTCTGTGGTCTCGTCTCTCTCTCTGTCTCTCTCTGTGGTCTCGTCTCTCTCTCTGTCTCTCTGTGGTCTCGTCTCTCTCTCTCTGTCTCTCTGTGGTCTCGTCTCTCTCTCTCTCTCTCTCTCTCTCTCTGTGGTCTCGTCTCTCTCTCTCTCTGTGGTCTCGTCTCTCTCTCTCTCTCTGTGGTCTCGTCTCTCTCTCTCTCTCTCTCTCTCTCTCTGTGGTCTCGTCTCTCTCTCTCTCTCTCTCTCTCTCTGTGGTCTCGTCTCTCTCTCTCTCTCTCTCTCTCTCTCTCTGTGGTCTCGTCTCTCTCTCTCTCTCTCTCTCTCTCTCTGTGGTCTTGTCTCTCTCTCTCTCTCTCTCTCTCTCTCTCTCTGTGGTCTCGTCTCTCTCTCTCTCTCTGTCTGTGCTCTCGTCTCTCTCTCTCTCTCTCTCTCTCTCTCTGGTCTCATCTCGCTCTCCCTCTTTGGTCTCGTCTGTCTCGTCATTTTTGAAAAATCCTGTATAAATAACTCAATATGTTTTATTTATATTTATAATGGAGTTACTATTATCAATGATAAGGGTTGTTGAATAATGAATATTATGAAACTGTTAAAAATAAGCATACTAATGCAGATTATGGATCGTACTGAAATAATAATAATAATTCCATTATTTAGAAACCCATTATCTACATGAGGAGGCGAAGCTCTATACAGTATTCTGCACTTCACCTAACAGTATATTAAACAAAAGATATAAAATTTAATTCAACTTGAGAATCCTATGTAAAAAATGGTACACTTCATATTCTGCATAAAATAAAATCTGATTATTTCTGACGACGGTTTAGCGAGTATTTATTGAGATTGAATTTGAAGATAACCATGTTGTAGTTCTCAGGTAAACAATCTTGTGGCAACATTTACCACAAGTATGAAGTTCTTATAAAGACACTTAAAGTTTTATGATGCTCAGCTGAGAACGTTCTATGGAAATAGTAAAGTGATAGACTAGTGACGGGCTCTTTTGTGAGAACATTTTTAATTGTTTTATTTTCACATATTTAAGTAAATTGCTTTAAGTAGACATTTTATGATAGTCATTAAAACGGTAACTGATCCATTTATGTACATTCATAGAATAATAAATATTTTCCTCTGGAAGATAGCCGTGTTTATATATTTGATGTTCAAAAATGGCATGAAATGCGCACAGTCATTGTGGCTGGTTACTTACTCTTTTTCATAACCACTTGTTTTTTTTTTTTTGTTTGTTTTTTACACAAAGAGGATCAGCACTTGTAAAAGGTCAAAAGCCACTCGAGGGTAAGAGTTAATGAGATAGAATGATTGTCAGTTGAGAGATAAACAACCTTATGAGAGGACTGGATAAAGATTGAACCAAGCTTTACTTATGGAAAGTATTTATAATAAGAATCTGTTCACATCATCTTTAAAGGCGGCCATATAAAGTGTACAGAAGTACAGTCCTCCCTGTTAACGAGTTCTACACTTTTGGAACTAAGAACAAAGATAACATAGCATATGACTCTGATTAATTTGAGAGACTGAAAACGCAATCGTCAAGCTACAACCACTGCTAACAATTTCCTCTACACTTTATCAGTGCTTAAATCTAAATGCAAATTTCATGAACAGTGCTTCTTTCCTAGAACTACCTGCCTGTAGAATTGTTTCACTGGCCTGCTTCCCAGCTGACTACAATATGGTCGTCTTCAAGTCCAGTATAAACAAATTCTTGCTTGAATAATCAAATTCAACCCAATTTCCACAGAAAATGATCACTGAGCTGTTGTCTCACTGACCAACTTACACTTATAAACCCTTATCCTCTAGCGGTCTCCGGACCTTCATTCCTTTGTGTAAAAAAAAAAAAAGAAAAAAAAATGACAACACATGCTACAAGTGACACCATAATCAGTAGGGCTATGACAACAGAATATTCTTATCGTTGTTTTGACTCTCGAGTATGTATCCGACACAGTTAATCAACGGAGAACCACATCACCCTACATAAAAGCATATAACAGATACACACTCTAGTCCAAACAATGAAAAGAATATGCTGTTGTCCTAGCCCTAGTAATCAGCAGCAACCAACCAACGACACAAATTCCCAAGAACCAATGTACATGCATATATATTTAATAATATAGTTCAATGCTGTTAACGTTTTTTTATTTTTTTTTATTTTTTTTTTTTGTAAATTCTAAATAGTTTTGTTATTCTTTAGTTAATAACCAATGTCTTTTTTTTTTTTTTTTTTTTTTTTAAAGGAAAATGGTGGCTGCAGTGAAGTGGAATTAAAAGTTTCATTGCCCGATCATTCATTGTGTGTTGTTACGATACGAAGGACTGACAATACTGACAAAGTCTATCAGGTGAGACATTTACAAAAAAAAAAAAAATTCATAATGCTTCTAATAATAATGAAATATTTTATACAGTATTCAGATGCACAATTGATTAAAAAATGCATGTGTGTATGAAATGGCCATCAGGTATAGCTTTGGCAGATTTTAAGAAACGTTAGGATGTAAAGGATGCAAATCGACAAGTGATGTAAGCTGTTCTATGCTTTAGAAATTCTAGGTATGGAAAAATGTTTCTGAAATTACTGTGCCATTTTTTGTTTTTTGTTTTCTTTTTTTAAATTGCTGTGCCAGGTTTTGAAAGTACTGTACCAATTTCCGAAAGTACTGTGCCGTTTTTGGTCATCCGACGAAAGGGTGGAACTGTAAATTCACCCTTGTCCGTTCGTCTGTCTGCACTTTTCTCAAAAGAAATTTTGCACAGACATTAAAGATGATAAAAAAGTAACAGAATGGATTTTCCGGGAAAACGGTTAGGGCTAAAAACACTCCATTTTTGGGACTATTTTACCATATTTGTCCAAAATTTTCTGTGTATGTCTATTTAGCAGTTTTGCATGGTGCTGAACTAAAATTTAAATATGTTAAGGCTTTGGGTACTTTTTGGGCTAAATGGGAAAGGGTCAAATGATGGATTTAGTCATTTCTTTTTTTGCATTGTGCAGAACTCAAATTTACACATGTTAAGGCCTAAAACTGCACCGTTTGTTCATTTTCACCAGGATTCGACGTCCCCTGGGGACTTTTCGGGCTAAATGAGGGTGGGTGGGAAAATACTGAACTTAGTCATTTTTTTTCATGCCTCGTTCACTGTGCACTCATGGGAGACCATGCATGCTTCACTTTTTTTTTTTTTTTTTTTAAGTACTGTGCCGTTTTCTGACTTTGTAAGCATATTCATGTTTGCTAGTCACATGAAAATCAAAAGATTTGTAGGTGGCAAGATGGTTAATAATTTTGTGAGTATTTACTAAATCATTTGTTAGATTTAGGAGGTTCAATAAACACAAATCCAAGGAATTCAGATCTTCAGAGTATGGCAGGTGTCTAATAAAGAGTACTTGCTTGGCTGCTTTGAATAGTTTCCAGGTGGTCAATGTTGTGAGTAAAATAGCAGTTCCAAACGGATGTGAATTCATAATTATTTGTCAGAAAAAAAAATTATAAATTCTTTGTCTTTGATAAAATAACAGAAGAATCATTAAAAACAAACAAAATGGAAAGACCTGATGAAGAAAATAATGTTTGAACGATTAATGTTTTATAATGAGTTATATTCGTGTTTTTATCAACAACAAAAATATTGGCACAGGATTTCACGCGATTTCTTACAGTTACCTTATCTAGGAAACTGTGATGCTCACAGGATGAAATGATAAAATTGTTACCTTAGAAAAGACAACATGATTTCATTTCCGTTTGATAAAATCCTGTTTTATTTCCTTGTTGTAAACCATCTACTAGTTGGCTAGTTGTATGCAAATCCAAACAGCGATAGAAGCTTTCTTTTATGTCTGAAAGTGATGCAATGTTCAACGAGCGAGATCAGAGATGTGCCGCTGTACAACTCATGCTCTCTACCGATCCCAGTTATGGCAACAGGACCATTGTCAGCCCCCTCAAAATGCAAATCTGGATGGTTCAACGCTTTAGGGCACAACTCAATGAAGTTTCCAGCCATGGTTATGATCTTTGGTGTGGTTTCAAGTAAGGGCCACATCATGTCACCTCACATTTTCAAAATCGGCTTGAAAGTTAATACCAAAGTGTATCTGGATGTGCGGAAGAATGTGGTAATCCCCTGGTGCAATCAGGTTTCCACTGGCAGACCCTGGCTATGGCAGCTGGACTCGGCACTGGTCCACAAGTCCAAAGAGACCTAGGCTTAGTTTCAGGAGTGTTACAACCCCCCCCCTCCTCCCGCTCCTCTCTCGACCTGATTCTGCTGGACTACTTTGTTTGGTTATAAATCAAGAACATCACCAACATGACCTCCCATAACACCAAAGCCAGCCTGATCGCTGCCATCCTCAAGCTCCTGCTGACACTTGTGGAAAACGCATGCTCCTAGTTTCAGACCTGTATCAAGGAATCAAGTTCCATGTATTGAATTTTTTTCAATAAATGTTTTAAAATAAAGCTGTAGTGTTGTTTTGGTTAGGGCGACAAATTTATCATTCCACCCTGTACATCTCAAGTCTTATGCTACTAAATCAGGCTGTCTGAAGATGTTGGCTTCTTGATTTAATTGCAACATTGATGTTATTGCTTTTTTTTCTTTTCTTTTGCAAAATTTAATGTTCTGCAAATCCCAAAAAAGGAACAATTGTTCTTTACAAAACAACCACACTAAACACCACAAATACATATTTAAAGATATAAAGAACTTGAAGCATAAAACCTTTTTTCCAAAATTATCGAATTTGGCATTAAATAAACCAAAGAGGGTTTATATGACATAAAACAATCAAACCATACTTTATAGAAGACTTTTTACATGCAGGTTTAATGGGAAGTTTATTTCAAATTATTCCCATATGTTTTATGGCCTCAATGAAATGACACATTTGGAATGTTGGTGTACTTCAATGATTCAACTACTAGGAAGCTTGTTTGGATGGACATTTTGAGAATGATGTCCATGATGTTCTTTCCTGTACGTCAGCAGAATGCCAGCATCAATGTGGTTGGTAAAAGTGTGAATTGACCAAGTTGTCTAAAGAAAAGTGACTTTGTTCAGAACAGAAGAACTGACACAAGACTCAGTTTAAAGAGTGCTGCCAAGATGCTGAGTCTGTTAATATTATTAGATTGTGCTATCTGAGACACCATTATAGAACTGAAAAGAAATTGATTCTTAACAAAAACTTGTTTACATTGTGGACTTGAAAGTGACAATGTTATAGTCAACTTGGAAGCAACCCATGATATTATGTTCCACATGCAGCCAGCTCTAAACAAGCAACTGTGCTTATGGAATTTTCGTTTTGTTTTAAGCATATAGAGAGTACAGGTGATTGTTGACAGTGGCTGTAGCCAGATAAGTTTTTGTTGTGAATGTTTTACAGGGGTGCAGAGAAACAGTTTGAAGCTTGGTCGAGCACCTGGCATGGAATGAGAGAGCAGAGATGGCGCTGTTTTACAATTTGTCATGTTTCTGAGGGAGACAACCCTCCTTTACTAAGATAAGAGATTTGTTTATTTTTTCATCTCATAATTTAGGATGCTGGTAATGCTGTCAGTAAGAGCGGTTTACAAAAACATTTTTTGGAGGGGGATATTAATTATAAAACTTTTATAGTTTTTAACAGGTGCTCCTGCAGTTTAATTAACTGTTTTTCTGTAAGTAATGTGCCGATATTAACTGAGCAGAAGAACCGTTTAACATTACACAAAAATTCTGTTCACACTGGTGGGGGCGGGACGGTGAGGGGGTTACAACACTCCTGACCCCTCCCATCATTATTACAATTACAGTTCAGAAGAACTGTTCTTCTGCTGCGTTAATATCAGCACATTACTTATGGAAAAACGATTAATTAAACTGCAGAAGTACCTGTTAAAAAATGATACAAGTTTTATAAATGAATACTCCCCTTTGAAAAAAAACATTAAAGTATGTTTTTGTAAACCGCTTGTGAAAATTTATTGACAGCATTATTAGCGTCCTAAATTATGAGATGAAAAGATGAACGAGTCTTAGTAAAAGAGTTGTCTCCCTCAGAACAATCACAAATTGTAAAACAGCGCCACAGAGATAAACTCATAAGGCGGTTCAAATCGGTGGATGTTAAATGTTTGCGCATTAATTATGGATCAATAAATGGAATATTAGATAACATAATTGCAACAGTTCAGTGTATTTATCATCTTATCCGCTAGTTTAATATGAATACTGTTTTCTAGTTAACATTTCTAATTGTTAGGTTTATCATGTTATTTTTTTTTGTCTTTTTACAGTCTGTTGTAAACAAACTTCAGTTGGATAGCACATCAGCCAAATTCTTTTATCTTTTTGAAACGGTTGATTACAACTTTGGTAAGTTTTCTTTTTTTTTTTTTTTTACGTTTCAAGAATGAAATTCACACTAATTTAACAAAAAAAGGATTTATATTTCTTATTTTCTTTTGTATATCTAGCTGTTGTAATTTGATGCAAAAAAAAATGGCGAAAGACCAGAGAACATAATCATCTTTTCTTTCAAAATGGCACCTCTTTAATCTAGGATGCAACCTGTTTAAGGTTGCCTCTTAGATTAATTGTAGATCACAGAATGAGCTAACATTATATTTGGTTGAGTGTATACCTCTGCTCAGCAATATGAAAAAGAAAATACTAAAAATAATTAATTTGTTATCTTCATACTTGAATGCTATTCTCGCAACATTTTAACTAAGGTGATCTCCAGTCTTCTTTGGGTGCATTTTGTTATCTACTGGAATCTTCATGTCAAGCTTGAAAGCCTTATCTGAATAATATACTTTACAAATGTAGTGGAAGTGAAATTCAAAATTGAAATAAATATTAATTAAAATATTTGTTTTTGGTTTATTTTATCATTCTTTATATATCAGATTAGTTTTTAAAACTTGAATTTTGACTTGGGAAGTCCTTAAAAATGGACATTGAAAATCTGTCTGAACCCTGTAAGGCTCACGTTGAAAGAAATAGTGCCATACTTCATAAAGCTATCTTTCTGCTATTTAAGTGAAATATTAAAGGATTGGTGGTTGCATCTATGACTTTAAGAAATCTAAATAATCCAAATTATCAATCTGTGATAAAAATCATGTGACCCCCCCCTCGCTTGCCATCACCACCAACCATAATGTTCTTTCTGTGGTCTTCTTCCCATTTATCTTCTCTTCTGTCCATATCATCGTCTCGAACATTGGTGGCTGCTGATAGGAGAGGGAGCGTGCATTCACAAATATAAAATAAATAAAAAGAACATAAAAGCTGACACATTCTGCAAATATCAGTTGCATTCTGCGTGTGTGACACCATCAACCATCTATATGCTAAGGTCAACATTTATGTTCTGTCCAGGCCGTCAGTGGACGTAAGCTCTTGATCTATTCTAAGCCTTCAACTATCTTCAATTGTCACAAGCAAAAGACCATCCATAAATGTTGCTAATTACTGTAAACTTCATTGCCATTCCTACAACTAACTCTAAAAAATATATTGCCCAATGGAAATCTTTTCTCCACCACACCTTGATTAACAATCCTATTCAGGTTCCTTTGTGTACCTTAGTGAACAACTTCGTCTCCATTGTTCAGCTGGTAAACTGATTTACTCTTGTAATGTTTTTTTCCTTTTTTTTATACTTCCTAATACTTGGGGTGGACGAAGGTGGGGGGCAATGATAGTATCACAAATCCTCATCTTGAAACTTCCAAAATAGTATGTTCTTCTAATTCCAATATCTGTATCAATATATGAAAATAAATCCTAAATATACTGATATGTATCCTATATTGAAAAGCAAACCTTTATATTATTGGATATATATACACACACACACACATGGTTTTGATGTACTATGATTAGTAATGATTGTTTCGGACTCTTATGCTGGCATAATCTTGTTAAATAACAGGAAACAACGGCAAATCCATTTTTTTTACATTGATTTACGATAATATAAAAGCATTATTTCTATTGTGAAAATAAACAATAAGTCAGAAAGTGACAGGAAATTGTCAATTTTGAGTCAAATGAGTCTGAAAAAATACTTTTTCTTCTTTGGCAAACTTTTATTGTTACACACTAATCTTAATCAGTTTCCTTGTTATCATAACAATTGTTATGGAGGTGATTGCTGGTTATTATATCTCTCTCACATAATCTTCCCCACACTAGGAATCGATCCTGGGTCTGGCCATATCCACATGAGGAGACAAATAAATAGAAACATTAAAAAATCCCCTATACATATTTTGAATACACCTCTCTTTCCAAACAAACATAATATAAGGAATACCCAAAAAGACTAAAACGAAAAATCACAATACTAAAATCCAAGAATCCAAAAAATAAATATCAAAATAGAATGAAAGCACCCCTACCCTTATTTCAGAAGAGCTAGTCCCCCCTCCCCACACATACACATTAGCAACGACCTCACCTCGGACCACAGTCGCCTTCCTAAGGAAGCAAATAACCCCCAAATACTATAAAACAATATACACATTCCCAAACCAACAAAAGCAAACACACACACACACACACCCTACCCCACCCTAAAGGAAAAGAAAAAAACATTAGCAGAAAGAGATAGCCAGGTCAGTGGTCTCCCTGGACAAGCCCAATAAAAGAGCAATAAAAATTGAGCATGCCCATGAATAATAAACACTTACAAGCCTCCACCCCTTGGAAAAACTTCAAATTAACTATTTTTACATCTCCAACACATTTGAAAATAATTTCTGACTAGGACGCATCACAGAACGTCTGAAATGCGCGTAAAAACGATTTCAATGACTTAAAAACATTATTACAATGATCCAAACATAATTCCCAATGAAAAACCAAGACACGGAATAATAAAATAATGTTAAAAAATACACATTGTTGGTGACTACTCCCTTATTTAAATATATATATATATATATATATATATATATATATATATGTGAGAGTCTCTCTCACATATATATATATGTGTGTGTGTGAGAGAGAGATAACCAGCAATCACCTCCATAACAATTGTTATAACAAGGAAACTGATTAAGATTAGTGTGTAACAATAACATTTTGCCAAAGAAGAAAAAGTATTTTTTCAGACTCATTTGACCCAAAATTGAAAATTTCCTGTCACTTTCTGACTTATTGTTTATTATATATATATATATATATATATATATATATATATATATAGTACCAATCATGAAGGGAACACTTATTATTTGTGATTAAAATTAAAACAGTTAAAATGCGTTAAAACAAAAAAAATGAAAACAAAGGAAAGGAAAAAGGGGTAGTCAACTGACTGGTTTCACCCTTGTTTTTCCAAAGCTGAATCGAGAGATTTTCAGTTAAAAAGAAAAAAAAAAAAACGATGGAAAATGTACATAATTAAAAAAAAACAAAAAAAAAACTGTGGTGCCTTATATTTTCAGGTGCCCCCCCCCCCAAAAAAAAAAACAGGGAAGCAATTAAAATAAAGCAGCATTGTTATTTTTGAAGATCCTAGAGATTAATCACACTCCAACCATAAGACACATTCCCTTTGCTTACAGAGAGAATGCCTCCTCAACCAAACATGAATAGTCTCCAAGATCTTTAGATGGAATATAATGCAATGTCTCGTGAGATTTTGAAACTAATTTTGTACTCTGTCAAGAAAGTATAGAGTGTCCTGAGCAGCACATCTTCAAATGTGGCAAGAGTACTCCATCTTAGGCCATATTTTGATCTTATACAGGCAGAGGATTACATCAGGAATTAGATACTTTCTGGAATGGTAGAATGATCCAGCTATTTTTTCAGTGACCTCAGCAACAGATCTTATACAAATTAACCACTTTCAGTCTGGGTTGAAAGTAAGTCCTAATGTAAAATAGTGTGGACATGCATATGTACATGCATGCGAAATGACATCACTGGAAAAGAAAAAAAGGACTATAAAAAAGAAAAAGAATGATCACATTAAAGACATGGAGTACATTCGAGATCATGTGAGAGACGTGGATAGCGCTTGAGAAGATGGTCACATGTGCGATGTCATGGACGTAACAATGAGGAAATAAATGTTGTTACAAAGAAAATGCAAGTTAAAGTTCTTTTCTATTCTTTGACTAAAGCTACGACATGTTGGTTCCTAGACTATATTATATTAGAAGCTTATCATAACAGGTTGTCTTCTCAAGAGAAGCGCCATTGCTTGCAATTGAAGCAAAGTAAGAATCTGAGTGTTGATGGTAAAAGAAGAGAACTTTGGTTTTAGATGTATTAAAAGTAACAACCATTTTTCTCCCCATTGCATCATTTGCCACAGTTCATAAAAAAGAGGATCAGAAATATCTTTATCATCAATGCTCTTCGAAGTGCTGCCATAGATGGTTGTGTCATCTGCATAGATATTACTGAATGATCTTAGAATTCAATTTGGGAGAGCATTGAATAATGTCAGGAAAGGAGTGGAGGCCAGAATGGACCTTTGAGGCATGTTGGGATTGATATAATGTGCTTTATATTTCTGACTACTTTTATCAATCTATCAGAGAGAAAGGATTTGATGATTGAGAAGTCATTTCCAGATATGCCATAACTAGCAAGCTTGTTAAACGGACCTTTGTGCTAAATACTATGAAAGGCCTTTCATATATCAACTATTTTCACTAGAAATGATGCCCCCGCTCCCCAGTCAATATATTCACTGATCCTGTTACAGTAAACATAGGAAACTGATTTGTCTGTACTGTGAAGCAGAAGCCCCGTATTTTTAACTATTGATCAAACTGACAGTTTTCCAAGCCGATGAAAAGCATTACTACTTTAACCCTGTGTTAGTCCCATGGGGTGTTTTGCCACACCCAACTTTGCTTAAGTGCTTAAAGTTGGCAACTTATTTCTTATCTTCCCTCGTGTGCTCTCCTGACTCTGTGAGGGTGTAACACATGTGGTATGGCACGGTTATATCTCAGTTTTCCTTGGAGGTAAATGTCGCTTTGTCCTTCTGGGGTATCCAGTCACCCCCAACTGACTAATGTAGATATGATTTATATATTTTTGTATTTTTCCAGTGGGAATGAAAATTTGTAGATATAAACGCATATTATGTATCATTAGGCGACTCTGTAATATTTAATATGGAATTAATGTTTTGATATTTTTCTTTATCATAATTTTTGATGGGATTATTATTTTATTTACAATTTATTACTCTTTCAGTCTTGTAACCATAAGCTTAACTAATGTAATATCTGAATTTTTTTCTTTAGTTTTATAATTTACTAGCAAAAGTACCCGTTGTTGACCGAGTTCAAAAACAGCCTACAGAAAATGGACTCTGATTTATGAAAGTATGATAGGTTATGAAAAGGAAGGGTTGTAAATTTGGGTTGAATTTGGGGGTATCAAAACCAAAGCAAAATATGATGAAAGTACAAATAAAATAGATAAACCCCATAATTTATTATACCATACCTGTTCACACTGAAACACTTATCACAATATTCTGTAGATCTATATTAAAAAACCTTGTTAAACTTTGTGACATATTTACATTCTATGGAGGTCAGGTGCGAACAAACACCCCATAATTTTATTATACCATATTTCTTCAAACTGAAACATAATTATCAAAGTATACTTACGCAAATAGATATGAAAAGTCTTTATTAAAGTTTGTGCCTATTTCCATTCTATGGAGGCCAGGCGCAAATGCAGACTCCACAATTTTATTATACCATCCCTATTTAAGTTAAAACATACTTATCAAAGTATTCTCATGTACATCTATATCAAAAACACTTGTAAACGTTTTTAATTTTTTATTTCCATACTTTGTGGACCTGGCATGAACGCAGACTCCACAATTTTAATGAACCACCGTTCTGCCAGATCAAACATACCCATTCCTGTGTCTCGATACATCTATCATTATATATAATCAGTGTTTTAAAGTAGTCAACCATATAGGAGCCTATTCGTGACCACACATACACACACACAGATATTCAGCTTTATATTATAGATTTTGTATTATTTTATATTAATATCAACAAGATACAAGTGATTCAAACTGTTCAACAGGAATTGTAGATATATCCTGAACCAGCAGGATAACTATTTTACAAAATAATAACACTATAAACATTTTTATATTGGGGTGTATAAACACCCCATGGTACTAACCATGTTTGGAACACCCGGGTGACTGATGCAGGGTTAAACAATGATTGAGCAGCTTTGTAAGAGTAGGAGCTACTTTTGCTTGTATTATGATTGGAATGCAATCGAAGCCAATTGCTTTGCTGATATTGATGTTCTTGATAAGTTTGGCAGCATCCTAGATAGATTTATTCATATAGTTCAAAATGTTTAGTCATAGGGGGAAATTCAGAAAGTAAGTAATTCTGATCGCTAAGGGTGAAATTTAATGCAAAGTTTTTTTATTGTGAAAAGCTTGGCTTTATCAAATGTTCAGAAGATCACGTCTGGTTGTTCAATGATGATGGTTGTGGGTCTTATCTGTTCATCATCCTGTTTGTTGTTTGCTAAAACTTGTGGGAATCAAGTCTCTGCTCTGCCACTCTATAGGTAACAGATTTGACATTCTTTCACATTTTCTATAACACTTTTGCACTGATTACAGTACAGTTTTAAAGATGGCTTTTGTTTCAGAGAATTTATTTTGTTGAAATCAATTGAAATGGTGATGTCTGAGCAATAGCTGATGCACATTCAGGGATATATCATAGCTGTTTGTTTTCTGTTAAAAATTCTCGGAAAGTATGAAGCTTTCAATACCAGCAATTGACCAATTAGTTATATTGGATACAATGCATGACGTTTTCTTTTCAAAAAGGAATTTCTGACCTGAGGCTGTCTTAGTCAGCTCTCCAGTTTTTATATATGCTGCTGCGAAAAGAGACATCAGAGGAACGATAGAGAGCAAAGGTGAATGCCAGTTTCAAAAAGGAAGAATAGGTCAGGTTTAGTTTCTTGTAAGTGGATTTGAACCTCTGGAAGGTTAAGATGTATACCTCTAATGTTGGAAAAGGGGACCAATAGTTTGGATCCATGTTAGAAGTTAAGGTGCTTCTCTTTTGTTTTAAGACTTCTAAAGCAGTCACCCTAACAGACTATTTTCTCTTGTGGATTAATGCCCCCTTTCTGACTGATAAGGCCATGCACTGACCAGTCAGTGATCAGGGTCCATTAATCCTATATGTCTTTGTCAGGAACTAACCAGCAGGGGACCTCTCTCTTACTCTCTGTCTACTGAATCCCTCCAGGCTGCGACTATTTTACTGAAGACCTCCACGGGACAATCTGGGGACACTTCAAGTTTCAGATTCTTGAAACGAGAACATCCTAGAACTTTCTATTCCTTTTTTTTTCTTTCACTTTGGACACAATCCTTCTTCTTTTGAAATAAACCCTTTTGTTTTTTTGTTTTAAAAAGAGGTGCGTTTGTGTTGCAAATTAATCTTTTATTATGGTTTTTATGCATTCCTGCATAAAATCTACCTAAACTTGTTTTGAGATTTTTCATGTTGACATGGGAAACATTTCTGTGTAACCTGATGAAGACCCCAGTCATATCCCTGCCAAAGGTCAAATGGGACCAATTGTAATGGGATGAAGATCATAATGTTCAGTGGTACATAAGTGTAGTCCTAGATGGTTCGAATTTGGAATACCCAAGAGTGTTCAAAAGCATGGTCTTGGTCGCTTATACAATGACAGTGTTGATGCACGATTCCTATAATCCTTGCCTGACCAGTGCTCCATAGGAAAAAGAACAAAATAAAAAATAAAAAAAATAGAAAGTAATCTTTATATCTATAAAAGTGAAATTGTCTGTGTGCGTGTACATTTCCCTACCAAATTACTTTGTCAATTTTCAGTCTACAGACTCGAGATTTGACATAAGGGGTATTGAGATTTGGGAAAATCTTTGTAATCGGTTTTTGGACAGAAATTTGACTGTCAAGGGGTCAAAGTTCAATGATTTTTAACCTTTGAAAACTCTACCAAACTCCTTTGCAAATTTTGTGTCCAAACACTTGAAATTTTAGATGTACATAGATTAAATTTTTTAACTTGATTTGAGCCCAAAACAAATATTATGGGATCAAAATTAAAAAAAAAAAAAAAAATTGACCTCTCAGCCAATTTTTGGTCTAAATATTTGAAATTTTACATAAGGTGTATTCAGACATAGGGTAAGCTTTTTAATCGCTTTTTGGCTGAAATTTGGCTGCCATAGGGATCAAAGTACAAAAGATTCTAACTTTGCGGTCTCTAGCAAACTATTCAGCCAATTTTTGGTCTAAACATTTGAAGTTTTACATAAAGGGTATTTAGACATGTAACAAGCTTTTTAATCAGTTTTTAGGTGAAAATTTGGCTACCAAAAGTTCAAAGTTGAAAGATTTGACTGTTGCAGACGTTACCAAATTCCTCCACCAATTTTGGGTCTAAACACTTGAAATTTTAGCTGTAGATTACCTAGATATGAGTAAAACTTTTTAATATATATATATATATATATATATATATACATACATACATATGCACATAAAGTTGTGAACAGTAGATAGGGCCCAAGCACAACTGGGCTGACCTGCTAGTAAAAAAAATATTGAATAAAATCAAAATGAATAACTCTGTCTCCAGGGAAATATGCGTGCCATAGGGCACTGTCTTCTATCGCCGGCTTGCTGTCTCCTGAAAGAAATCAACTCAAATGGATGGCATTCATTTGTTATTGAGTCATGAATTCTGAAGGCAACAATAAAATAAATCCAGTCATAAGTTGTTGTTGTTTTTTTTTTTTGTTTTTTTTGTAAGGATTAATTATTAAAACTCTTGATACAATAGTGTTATTTTACAGATATGAAAAAAATAGATGCTATTTTGTTTTCTTTTTTTCCCCAACAACATAATATGCGTGAACAGTTTTTGTTCCCCCTCCTCCCTAGCATTTGCAATGACAGATTGTCTTTTGGTTTGCATCATCAACCAAAAATTGAATCAGCAAAACAATCGGGGGTTGCACAGGATTGTTCACATAATAAACAGCTCTAATTCGGCTCTAATTTAACCGTTACTGATGTAATTTTCGACCATCACAGGTGGTTGGGTCACATTTGAAAGTGATCAATAGATGTGTTGAAAGGCAAAACACAGAGACTGAGTAAGCAGATTATCTTTGTAAACAGAAAAGAAAAGCTGTAAGGAAATACTGTATGGTTCAGACACTGTCACCTTTCTCTTATATAGCAGTCAGACATTTTTTCTTTGTCATTTTGTCAAATTCAAATTTTTTTTTTTTTTTTTTTTCATACTTTGTGAATAATGGTTTCTATTTTAATGTTTGTATGTCATGTTTTTACACATTTTATTTTGTAGAAAGAAAATTACAACCTCAAGAGTTGCCCCACAATATTTATATTCAGAATTACAGTACAGCTACTGCCACTTGTATAGTTTTAAGAAAGTGGGTCTTTTCGTTGGCCCTTGAATTGCGGCTCAGTTTCAGTGAATATGTGAACAACTTGTTGTATTGGCAGGTAAGCACTGTAGTTGTAAAACATATATGAGGGTCGTTCCAAGTAAGGCTTCCTATTTTTTTTTTTTAACTCAAAACCTAAAATGTTGAAGAGCTATGAAGATGGGAGTGGTACCATTAAAACGAGTGATCTTTTATGCTTCAGTATTTATTTTTCTACATAGTCACTACCATTTTCAAATATTCAACAGGCACCGGTGAATGTTGATCAGTTCAATTTCTTCTGCATGGAAGAATTCAATGATGCATTTTTGCTTCATGTCCATAAGGGTCTCTCAATGTCAATATCTGCAACAGAGAGATGAAATTTTTTTTTGAAAATAAAAAATGTATATCGAATTCAAAATAAAAAAAAAATGTAAGAAATTCACCCAAAGTTTTAATTTTTAAATTATTGTTCCTGGTGTCTTCTGTAATAAACAGTAATATATATATAAAAAAAATATTTACTTCAATCTTTTTAAAAAATAAAATGAGACAAGTGAAAAATTTTCTTTCACCATGACTCGTGTCTGTGCAAAATTTTAAAAAAATTTCAAGGAGTGGTTATTGAAAAAAATGCAAGCAGACAAATGATTTTGGGGCAATTTTACCCCCTAGAAGTTGGGCAACCAGAGTTATCCTAGAAAATCCATTCTGGCAAAAATTCACTTTCACCATGACTAATGTTTGTGCAAATTTAAAAAAAAAAATTCAAAGCGTGGTTAATGAGAAAAGTGCGAACAGACGAATGGGAGTGAATTACTAGGTCCAGTCCCTCCTTTGTCGGGACCAATAAATTAAAAAAAAAATAAGGCCTTGGTTTCAAAGTGATTATTCCCAGACAATGTTGGATTATCCTCACAGAAAAAAAAAAAACTTTCCCAAAACTGCCTCTCATGGAGAGTTAAGTAAACTGGTACAATATACTGCATTATGTATAGGTGGGCTATTAGCTGAGCTTTCCTTATTTATTAGTGAGTATCAACAAAATTATAGGAGTACTTATGTTCCCGTCCAGAGTGAACTTTACTGGAAAGCTTGCTTTTTTTTCTTGAATATTAGAACGCAACATTGAATCTCATTTTCCGCAGAAATTAATTGGTATCCCGCAAAAACATTCTGTTGATTATTTTATCTATCCAAACCATTTGGCATTTTTCTAATGGAACAGAAAACCAGGATTCAATCTTTAAGTCATGCTGAAGACTTAAACAATAGTACTTGATACCACCTTGCTAAACACTAAGCATTATAAGATGAAGATCAAGGATAAGTGGAATAATCCTGAGAAAGCACGGCACCCAGTCTTCTATACTTATAACTGATGAAAAATGACCCTTTGGATCACCTTTGACTTGAAGTAATTGTATGGCTGACCACTTATCTCTCCTATAAAATAAAATGTTTCATAAAAATTTTAGAATTTACAAAATGTTCCATCACAGGGAAAACAGTATAAAATATTAAATTTTATTCTTTTAGGGATTTTCATGAATGAGATATTGTTAAAATGCCATCTTATAACTTTTTATACTGTCTAGATTATATGTCCGATTTACGAAATGAGGTCGTCTGAATCTTTTATTATGTTACAAAATTTGCGCTGTGATTTCATTTTCTCTATTACCATGGTGTGATGTTTGACCTAGAAAACCCACACGTTGACATTCGTTTAAACATCTGCTTTTTTAAACGTTTAATTTCACCCTTCCTCACTTCTCTGCCCGCTTAGTGTCGTAAGTTTTCAGGCTATTTACCTCAAGGTTTAGGGTTCAGGCCTACCTCCCTAGCATATTATTTTTTCTTTTACACCAGGCAACGCCAGGTACCCTTGCTAGTATATATATAATTCAGATTTCATAAAATAGATATATTTGAAGTTTTAAGGTTGGGGGTGGTTACACACTTATAGTACGTTTGGGATGCATTTAGAGATTTAGAACACTTCCATTGTCTTCCCCCTGTAACATTACATAACAATATGCTTTTAAATTTTATGTAGACTCCTAGTTTTTCTTTCTATAAAAAACATACATGCATCACACAAGGACATTGAGTTTTATTTAGAAAGATTAACATTCACTATTCTGTTATTTTTAATCTTTATTGTGTGTTTTTTAATTACTTTAATTTTTTTTTAATTTTATTTTATTTTATTTTATTTTTTAAGGCTGTGGATGATGTAAGCCGAAGTTTGATAAAAGCCGGTGATAGGATGTATGAATTAAAGGCTCTACAGGACGCTGCAAAGACTAATGAGGTGAGATAACTGCTTTTTAAATCTGATATTTTTCAAAATGTTAATAATCTGACCAGCCAGCTGGTTACATGATACCCTAATATCTATAAGTTCATCTCCCAACTATGTTGTTCAATCTCATTATTCTAAAAATCAAGACCTTACTTCTCCTTTTTTTTTTTATTTTCCTCCCAAATAGATGCTAAGACGTGGTGTTTGCGAGTCAATCATGTTAATATCAAATAAGATGACCAGTGCTGAAGAATAATGTTTTCTGGGTGTAACATTATCATTCTAGCTGTAAGATTTCCTTTTAAGAGTATAAAATAATTATCCTACATTGAGGCTCTACAGATAAATTTATCTTTAGTTGAACTTTGACAACTAAATATTTTCGTTTACTAGCCAAATAGAAAAGTTGCTAGTAAAATATGATTGTCGGAATATGACATCTTCGTTCTGTGACGAGTACATACATAATAAAGATTTTTTTTGTATTTTTTTTTTTTTTTAAATAAGTGTAATTCTAAATATGCACCAAATTTTATGTTAAGATTTGAAGATAAAAAACATTTGAGTTTCTTCAGATGTTTTTTTTTTTTAAATAATCTTTGTTTTTCAAAGGAAAAAAAAAGCGTATATTTTCTTATTAAACCTTATATTGTTTAAATAATTTGCTTTTGCTCATATTATTAAAAAAACAAATGAAGGTTGAAAAGACATTTTTCACTTGGTAATCAGGTTTTGGAAGATTGCTGATGAAAAAACACAATCGCCAAAGAATTAACGTTTTATCATTTCTAGTCACCACTTGGAAAAATCACTCGCAAGTGCGACTGTTTCGCTTCCAACGTGAAGCCTTGTATAGGATTTCCTTTTGAAAACTTTTATTCAGCATTAAATAACTCATAGATGGTTGATATGGCTTAAAATGAGAACAAACCAAACCATCCATAAACTGCGGGGAATTTCTTTTTCCTGCCTGTATCTATGTCCATGTTTGTTGGAGAAGGAAAATCAAAGCTTGAACACCCTTTTCTTTTAAAGCACAAGTTAAACTGAGTCATCAACAGCCATGTTGAAAGAATAGATGAGTTTTTGTGTTTGTAAATGTAGAACCTTTGAGATAGCAGGTTGAGTTCACAGGGAAAGTCATGGAAAACACAGGAGGAAGTAATTGGACCGGAGGAAGAGGGATAAATAAAAACCTGGCCAGACATAGGTTAATTTAGAAATTAGTTTCTGAAAACCATCCAACAGTGCCAGCATGTAAAATAGATGTTAAACAGGTGATGATGGTGAAAATAATTCAACAAGGATCATGTCAAGAAAACCCCTAGTTTTATTGAGTTTTTTTTTTTTTTTTTTTTACAAAGTAGTTACCACTTATCAAGGCCTGGAAGCCACTCGAGGATAGGCGTTAATGAGTGTATGGTAGTCAATGGGACAATGTTGTAGTAATCGTTAGTTGTGGAAATTTAGTAAATTTGATTACATAAGGGTACGGCTTATCAAGAACTTGTTCACATTGGACTTGAAGGCGACCATATTGAAGTCAGCTAGAAAGCAGGGAAGCAGAAGAGTTCCATAGGTGTGCAGTTCTTAGAAAGAAGCTTTGTTTATGGAATCTGTTTAGGTTTAGGTACAGATAAAGAGTTACATGCCATTTCATTACATTATAGCTGGTTAATTAAAATGGAGTTGGTTAACCAATTCATTAAATGTTTTATTAGAGCTGCTATCACACTATAGAGAAGAAAATCAGAGAGAAGTTATTAAGCATAAAACGTTTTAGATTACATTATTTGCAGTATAATAACATGCATTTTCTTCATTTATTTATTATAAACTATTCTCCTCATCTTTTACCTGATGAAAGCCATAGCAATAGTTGGCCAAAACGTCATGAAACAACACTAAAAAATGAGGATAATAGTCCGCAATAAATAAATTAATAATACTCCTCTCAATAAACATGTGTTTTCTTGATCATTTCTTTTGAGATCGCTGACAGTTACCTTCAGCCAAAATTCCCTGGTTTTCCTATAATTCATATTTGACCTCTTGCCTATAATATTTCCTCTCCTTAAGTCTGGCATCTTAAACACTAATACATCTAACTCGCCTCCCCGAATATTTAAAACAGTCTCTTGATTATCTTTGTATGCTGATGTGCTTTACATAAATTTGACAAACTAATGATTTACATATTTACGTAGCCTGACAGTACTAGCATGCAATGCAACATTCTCATAAACCATTGTATTTAGATCTTTTTTTATCTTTAATTTGGTTTTATTTTTTTTTTTTTTTTTTGTAACCAACTGTTCTTGTATGCCTATCCATATGATAGATTTTTCTAACCTAAGTATATCTAATATAGTTATGAAAAACAAAACTGTACATGAATAAATCATATGCCTGAATAAGGTATAGTGTAACACTATGAGCTGGTCAGTGGCGTGACCGACCCACAGATTACGTAAATGTCCTGGAAACAGTACCAGACTGACACAATGGGCCAGTCAGTAGGATGTGTCGGTTAGACGTCTTTTTGTCAGAGTGAAGTATAAAGGCATACCTTAGAATTTTGGGTGTGGCTGGCTCCTTCCTTCCCTCAGAATTACGTCTTCATTCTGGTGGTTTCTTTGGCTGAATCTTCTTGATGTTGGCACCGTCTCGACACTTAAGGCAGATTAAATGACACACAACACAATTGCAATATACACATGTGAAATGTTAACTATTTTATTTAGCACATAAATATACTACAATGTTTGATTTAGTAAAAAATCAACAACCAATAATTAAACTTTTAAATTATAAAACTTTAAGCTAACTACTTGGCTACTCCTTAACTAGTGCTAGAGGAGAGAGCCAAAATATGTGTCCTTACCCGATGGCTGCCAGAATGGAAAAAGGTTCAGGGAATCGAAAGTGCATTGTGGTTCCCTTTTTCTTGTGTATCGCTCCGCGCGCGACCAAATCACCTCCCGACGATGAGGGGTGGGGGGGACCACGACAACTCGTGGTACTAGTAAAAATAGTACCATAATAATACTGAGAATAAATTAAAAAGCAATGTAAATAATGTGTATTTTATTTTCGTCACATCAATTGATGTTCTTTGTCCCTGTTTTGACATATCTTGAATATTTTTTTCTTTTGTTCATGTTGAATTTAATCTTCTTGGTTTGCAAACAGTTTGCATATAACCTTTGTCCTGACAGGGATATGCAGAGTGCAGACGATATTTCTTGGCAATTTTCAACTGTTAATTTTATGAGTATAGTTTTTATTTTTGATTTCATAAAAAAAAAAAGCAGTGACTAGATTTCTATTCTTTTTTTATTTGCAGAATAATTGATTGACAGTTTTTGAATTTCCATATTTGTGAAAGAGGCACAGCATGAATATTAGAAGGAAAAATTAATACATTTCTGACTTTCACATTGTCAGCAGGGGGGATGGAAAAAAGAAAGATGGCACTTATCCAGATTTCCCCTCCTATTAAACAACAAAATAAAGAAAAGTCTGTATGATGTTCACACCCATGGGAACACTAAAAATCACATAAATTAACCAAGTAGTTTTATTTTTATAAAGAAAATAAACTTTTCTGGCCCAACGAATAGCAACGATATTGCGACACCAACTTAAAAACAAGGGAAATAACTCCAAATGATTGCAAGATTTTAGAAAGCCATTTTTAATTTGGAGATAGTGGGAAAACTTAAATTTGCTTAAAAATAATTTTCTTTATAAAAATAAATATACTTGATCAAATTGTGATTTTTGGGAAAATATTTTCTTTCCATTATGGGATACACCTCATACAGACTTTGCTTTATTTTTTTTTTTTTTTTTATTATAGAGGAAATTCTGGACAGGGACTAAATCTTGCTCATTTTCCAGTTTAAAGACTCTCCTAATTTCAATGTCTGTGTTCGACACCAATTCTTGTGCAAATATGAGACATTTGAAATTATTAGCACTTAATAAAGATAATCTGAAATTATCACAGTGCTTATTTACTATGCTTGCAAAAGTTGTATAGTCTTATCCCTTCTTGTAATGTTCAACCACTTCCACCTCTTTGGGAAGAGAGATGTTTTTGAACTAAATAATTTTGTTAACAGTTGTAGTGCATCGTTAAATTTAAACTCCTTGATCTTTTAAGGTAGCATGTACTTTACAAATTTTATAGGTTCCACTGTACCCAGATCTGAAACATGAAGGATTAGCTAAAAGCCAGAATCCACTATATCTTTTGGGGGCTTAAATTGGAAGATGGTGACAAAAGCCTGTTGATGGTTTTGAAATCACCTCAAACTATTATCACAGGCAGGTTGAAATTGAGAGAACACCTAAAGACAGTGACTCAAGTTTGAAGAAGAAATCTTAAAAAAAAAAAAAATGAAAGTATTTTACTTTTTCGTAGACAATGTTGTGAACAAATAACATTTGCACCTTGTATTCATAAAAATCAGAATTTGTATTTCGCTCCAGTTAATCATACTTGTTTTCTATTAGTATTTGAAAGTGGCTCGACGATTGGAGGCTTATGGTGAAATTGTCTTCCCACATTGTGCGTGTGACTCGCGCAAAGATGGTCATGTGATGGCAAGTATAGGGATCCGTGCCTTCCGCCTGCAAGCCTGCAAAGAAGATGGATCCATTGAAGTAAGATTCACATTTATTTTCCTACCCACTTTTAAGTTTGATAATTGAAAGTCAACACTTAGCAATAAAAAAATATGTTTGTAACTGTTCAATGTTTCCGTTTCAGCCAATCTACTCTCCAGCCTTCTTCGGGTGTTTTTGTCATAGTCTTCTGGGAATTTTGAATTTCCGTTCCTTTTAATTATCTTATATTATTTAATCTTTATTGAGTTTGCTTATCAACATTTGAATTTATGAACTTTAAAGGTGCATTTTTTTTTGTATGTGTGTGTAGTGTTCACCCTATATATTAGTTTTCCCTAGACTAATTATCCAAACAAATGCTTACTATAGCTGAAGAAAGGAGAAATGTTTTTTCATGAGTTTTAGTGCAAATAGTGAAAAAATATTGCAACAGTACCAAGGCACTGCTTGTACTAACTTCAACACAACCTTTAAAGCTCAATTTAACATAAATTAAAAAAAAAAATAATGAACTTATCACTGTTGATAAAACAATGAAGTTCACAATCACTGGATGTTCTCTAATTTCCCCTTTCTGCTTTTTTCTTTTCCTCTCGTTCCAAGTCAGCAGATTCTAGACTCTGAACAATTTCCTTCAATTCTTTTGGTGCTCTAGAATTGGATATCTAAGAAAAAAAAAAAATGCATTTTAAATTTAAAAAGAAAACATTACATAATTATGTGTCAATTATGTTAGTAAAACTTCACAAAATTATGAAAAATAATTCAGTAGTAGATCTAGAATTATATTAAAAAAAAAAAAAAAAAAAATTACTATATTTACTAAACTCTTGCTCTGTCATTTTCTAATTTGAAGGTGCAGAAGTTAATAAACCAAGGGAGACAAGTCAGTTTGTCATTTGAAATTGCCACAACAGAGGAAAATTAACAAATGCAATAAAGTTGCATTATTTGATAAATTTTATTTTTACTTTTAATAATTTTTCTACTTGATCATTTTTTGTCATTTTTACATGACACATGATTACATAATCGTTTTTACATTTCTATGATATCGAATTATAATGCACACGCGTCATTCATTTTAACCAACGCAAATGCAGAAAAATTGAAAATTCACCTTATTGATCTGAAATTCGTTATAATGCATTGCATTAATCAGTCATTCTGCTTCTAGGTTGTGAGTAACCTATGATTTCAACAGTTGTTTAATTTTCAAATCACATGCCAAGTAAAGACTTTTTCATGACAAGTTGGAACCACTTTCACTGCTCAATACAGGTTTGAACTTATATCAGCCACAACAGTTTTGATGAGACTTGAATTCTTCTAATTTCACATTCGGTGTTAACAATAAGCTCGTCACTTGTATCTATTGTATTTGATAAGGTTCTTATACTGTTGGGAAAAAATATGCCTGCCCCTATCTTCAGCTATAAGAAAAATAGTGATTTGTGTTTAATTATTAATATATAATTACGACAATATATGTATTGGGTTTTTGCATTAAATTACATAAAAGGTGTTGATATGTCATAAAATGGAGAAATTAAACCATGCTTTGAAAGAATACAATGATATATTAATTTGAATGAAATAGAAATGACCATCTGAGGCAATTTCTTCAAATTTGTATTTGAACTCCTCCTACACTATAAAACAATTCTCTCTTAAATCAACCAAAATAATTGTAAGCAGTAAATACAGGGTGGGGTAAAAATTATTTGGCCCATTTGTAGGAATTAATAAAAGCAAATTGGAATTAAAAATAATGAAAAAAAAAAGTATTTGTATTTTCAGGATTTACATTTAAAAATTGATAGCGGTCAACTGTGTACAGTTTACAGAAGTTGTTCATAACTTGATGTATTGATTCAAATGACATGCACGAGGGGGCGTTCCAAAAGTAATGCCTCCTAATTTTTTACCCCCCCCCCCGAATGGATCAGAAGGGAATTGAAAAGTGCACTGTTTTGATGATTGAACTTATGCATTCATAATCTGAAACTTTCATCTCTCTGTTACAGATATTGATGGTGTGAGACTCTAAGAAAGCAACCTCTGTCATGGATGTGTGTTAGAAGCAGAGAAGTGTTATTGAATTCCTGGCAAAAGTGCATTGAGAATGGCAGTGATTATGTAGAAAAATAAATTCCAGAGCACAAAAGATTTCTCGTTTAAATGATACCATTTTTGTCTTTATAGCTATTCAACTTTTTGAATTAAAAAGAATAGGAGTCTTTACTTTTGGAATGGCCCTTGTAAATTTGAAAAATAAAAATACATTACATTATTGTAATTAGCTTTAATTCAACACATTTTTTTTTTTAATTTGGGAAAATACTTTATCAAAAATTCAAAAAAAAAAAAAAAATGCCTGTTTTTTATTTTTCGGTACTATTATTTTTGTTGTATTTTGTTTTCATCTAGCCCCAGGTTGTAGAAATAAAGTGGTCCGATATAAAGAACTATGAAATAGATGATGAATCCATGTCGTTTAATTTTGAATATTTCCGGCCAAACAAGAAGTCAAGACTAGTTCGAATTTACTCCACCTATGTAAGTAATCAGATTCTTGTTTGTTTGTTTTATATATCAATTTTTATTATCATTTTTCTTTACAGTTTATATTTTGGCTCTTACCAATAATGTTGTCTATGTATAGAATAAAATTTTACTTTTTATAGAATACAAGAATTAAACTTTAACCTATTTGCCATTCCCTAGTAGTCTTGTTTATTTATTTACAAAATTATTAAAAATTTTAAAAGCATAACTACTTTTGCTAAAGTAGAACAAAGAAACCTGATTAACTCAACCAGGGTGGACCCATTGCAATGCAGCAAAAACAACACAAGACTAAAGTATCCAGATTAGTTTCAATCCCAGCTTCAGCATCCATAGCCTCCATAGCAAGTGTATATTTAGAAGAATCAACGTAAATTAATAACACAGTTTGTACAAATTCAATTGTATCAATTTTATTTTTAAAACATAAGATGGAGAATTTAAACATTTGTATGGCAACAGAGCTGGGCCCAAAATCGGTTGAACTAAACTTTCTGCTGATTGTTCTCCCACAAGTTATTTTAAATAGTGCTTATAAGATACAAGGAGTGTGTATCTGTTCAGACTGTTAAACATTGTCATGTTATTGTAATGACTTAGTTTCTCTGCAGTCCAGTATTTAATAACTATGTCCATTTCTTTTATTGCATGAAAAAAAGCTACAAGCGAGCTGAGGCCAAATTAAAAAAAAACAAAACTTTATACTTCTAGTGGAAATATTTTTTACTCATTGGTTGAAAATAATGTATATTCTATTTTATTTGAATTCAAAGCTAATTTAATGAAAATAGCAATTCTATAGTCTAAATAAGTTTTTAGTATTTTATTAAAAAAAAATTTAAATGGCTATTGATACATTAACTGGAATTACTTCACTCAAGCTCCTCAGCTTAACATTCATGGGAATCTGAATAAAATTTCGAGCGGACCCTTTATTTTCTTCACAGGAGTAGCATGCTCTTTATTCCATCAGCCATGACTGGATAGAGGTCCTAAGTAATTCACAATTGTATTTTTTAGTCGCCCACACAGAGGATTGAACCTTCAATTTTGCAGGAGAATAGCACTTTATAATTAATTTTTTCCAAGTACTCTAACCCTTGCACCATGGGTCTTTGCGTTGTGAAAATCCCACTCAAGCTGAGAACAATAGTCCGAAGAATCCAAATAATATGAATAACCAATCCTCATCTCAAAAATTCAGAAACGTAAACATTTCTTTTGTAGTTTATTTTTTGTTATTTCTAGCTGGGGAAATTAGTTTCAAATAACTTATTTGTACCAAGATAAGAATATTACACGAGTAAAACCTTTGAGAAATTGCCAATGTATATATCTGACCAATTCTTTCTTTTATTTCAGTTTGTATATATGTATGATAGTTTTGAAAGAATATTTGAAGAACTGGATTGGCAAAAAGAGGTAAGTTTTCAATCAAAATTGAATGTTTCATGAATCTTATTATATAGTTTGCTGTTTTTATGCACTGAAATTATTGCATTTTTTTCAACGGAGTGCTATTTAAAATGGAAGAAGAATAATGTTGTGGTGTTGAGCTTTTTTAACATTTTATCTATGTCCTCCATTATTTTAATTATCACCTGTCAACTTAAAAAAAAATATCTCATAGAATTTATAATAGTGTACATCTGAAAAATAAAAAATTCTTTACCATTCATATAACGGCGGAGTCAGAATTAGTAAAGAAAGCAGAAAAAAAAAAGAAAAAAGAAAGGAAATTGTTTGACCAAGTAATTTAAAATCCGCAGCAAATAATTCTATTATTAATCTTATACTATCTGGTAAATTATTTGTGGAGATGAAAAAAAAATATTTTAAGGAAAAACTATTAAGGGAATAGTATCAAGTAATTTCTTTTCTCAAAAAAAAAAAAAAGTTATAAAAAAAAATATTTTTGTATTTTGTGTAGAAATTATCCATCTTTATCAAAAAAATTACTGTATTTTTAAATATTTTTTTTTATTTATTTGTTTAATTATGAAAACTTCTATCATTTGCAAGCTAATTATTATCCAGTATAACACCTTGCCTTGTTCAAATTGGACTTTTGTAAGATTTTCTTTTAACATTTTTAAATATAAGGGTATAGCTAATTAAAAGACTATAGTACAAGCAGGCTGCTCGGTTATAAAATATGCTTAAATATGTTATTTTAATTTATTTAGATTTTGTATTTATTATTATAGAATCAGTCCTCTATGGATTATTAAAGTGTACCCAATATATAAAGATTTCAAAAGTTTAAAAACAAAATGACATATATGTGCGCGTGTGTGCATGCATGTGCTAAAACTATAGTTGATCGCATATCCATGGCTGAGAAAACTTATTAAAATGAACTTCTTAATATACTCAGTCATGGATATGCGATCAACTTCAAAAACGAATTTTAATTATTAATTTTTTATTGGATGATTGATTTCATTTAACTATTATGCTCAGTTCTATTTATGCATATTTTCTACATTCTGCATAATTGCATAGCCTTTAGGACCCAGAAGTTTAAAAGCTACTTTTTTCAAATTAAAACTTATTAAAAAAATGAACTTCTTAATAGAAATTAGAAAAAAGTAGCTTTTAATATCAATGTTGGTTTAACAAAAACAAACAACCCCCCCCCTCAAAAATTCAACTTTATATTTGTATAGATTTGCAAGGCAAGGGAGGTAATTTGTTCATATATAATTATTTGTAAACTATGACCCCCCCTCCATACACATTCACAAAAAAAAAAAGCAAAAAACAATATTTTTTTTTTTTTTTTATATATCACAAATTTAGATTTGTAAAAATAAAAGTACAAACGTGTCATGTGTATTTAAGTATTTCATATCAGCCTTGAAATAATTGGTTAATTAAAAGTTCTATCATAAAGAAAAATCACTTTGCAAGTTGATTATTATACAGTAATAAGTTATTCAAATTGAACTCTTGTAAGATTTCAGTCCTGTTTCAAGAAGCCTAATTATCTAAAGTAATATTCACAAAGCAAGGGATATAATTCTTCCAAATATAAAATATCTATCAAGTTTTTATTCTGTAAACATTTACTCTAAGATTTGGTTATAATTTAAAACTTAGTAGGAATGGTACTATACATATGTATTTTGTCTTTGGGGGCGGGGGGTTCATAGTTATCTTTTTATTTTTTTGCATTAAAGAAAAAATTCACTTTAAACTTTTAATATATAAACCTGAAGTAACAGACATCAAAGTTTATTGATTTTAAAAATCTAAATAAATTTTATTTATGGTAAACTCTTTAATGGAAGCTTAGCATCAAGAATTTTTTTTTTTTTTTTTATAAATTCATAATTAAACAAAAGTTGATCAATTTCTATTTTCAAATAGTTTTAACAGAAACAAATGTTTTTAATTGCTTTGAAGTATTTTGGGGTCTGATCTGTTCAAATTATTAAAAGTCCCAAGTGTATATCATATCATCTAAGATCAAGGAAGCTGGAAAAAAAGACTCCCCTGAAAGGGCGCAGAGAGTACAGAAATCTTGGAGACTTGTTACCACTCAAATCTCATAAAAGGCCAGCAGTTGTTGAGAAATCTATGGTAAATGGTTATTGTGATAATGCAACATGAATTACAACAGTTATTGAAAGATGCAAAGAATGCTGGAAAACTGTCAAGTCTTTTCACTCACATTCCAGGAGCACCATTTATTGCCAATCACTGACAAAGTTTCATTTAAGGACTCCTAGTGAGTAAACAATGATTTAATTTAATTGATTTAGCAAAAACTAAAACGTGCTTCAATTGCAATTTAGAGATAGGGTAGTATAAATTGATACAGAAGAGGACACAGTAATCTACCACCTGTCCAAATTCACATTGAATTGCTATGTTGTTAGTGCATTTATTATCTCACTTGGAAATCTATTCCAACGCCCAAGGATCCTGACTGAGGAAGTCTCTCTCTAGTGGTTCAATTGAAATTGGCAGTCAAATAGTTTCTTGTAGTGTCAGTATAGACTTTATGGCACAAAAGTGTTGAATGAGAAATAATGCACTTTGCTTTGTTTGCAGCCTGAATGCAATATTTAGATGTCGATCAGAAGGCCAACATATTTTTGTCCCGCTCGCCTTTTCGAGCAGAGGCGTGTCACCGCTGAAAGTAAGAGCTGAATCAGAAGGAGGATCCACTGGAATCTGATGATGAGATTAATAATCCAACAATTTCTATAACATATTGGGATAATTAACATTAGTTATGCCTCTAGGTAAAAGTAAATCCCTTAATTCTTTTAAATCCATATCATATGTTAATGAATCTTGATCTCTAAAAACATAACGGAGTCGGTGGCCTGTTGGATGCTGCTGTAAATTAATGGAATTGGCTGTTTCTAATATTTAAATCCAGTCACATTTATTATATTCAATTCTATGCAAGTAATGTTGAGAAAGGTATGCACCTCTAATCTGCACATAAGAAACTGTAAAATACTCTACAAGCATTTATTTTATAAAAATTAGAATTTTATAGTTAAGTAATCTTCTAATGACTTTTTATCACTACTCCAAACTAGCTTACTAAGTCAGAAGTGACAATACAGTTATAGGTCTAGAATATTAGATGAATATTTAAGTATGTGAAAGTAAATTAAGTGTTTCTACATCGTTAAAAATAGCTTTTGTGATTCAACATTAAATGATTCCCAAAAGACTTGATATACCCCCCCCACTCATCTCTCTCCTAGCAAAATTTTCAAACAAAAGTAATGTCCGTTTATAAAAATAAATTTTTCGACTTATTAAATTGGAATCTTCATTTTTATATCAACCAGCCACTCAAGCTTGGTTTTACTACAGTAAACCAAACGTCTGCAGAAAGGTAACCATTTTGTTTCTCCTCCAAACAAAACTTTCTTTTGCTTCTTGAACTTTTCGTTAAAGGTGCTGGGGCCAAAAAATAGCAAAAAAAAAAAAAATAAAAACCAACCTCTTTCCTTTTATAATAACATTTTTCTTCTCTTGACTTTTTATGCAAAAAACGTGCATTTTGTAAACTTTTCCTCTCAAGATAATCAATTTTCTGCAGAATTTGTTTCCAAAAGTGTGACGAAAACAAGAAAACTTGAATATTATTTTGATTGACATTTGTCCAGAATTCTTCCTATATTAAACAAGAATAAAGAAAAATCTGTACAATGTACATACTCATGATGGAAAAAAAGTATCATATTCCAAAAGTTATGTAAATAATTAAATTGTTGTTATTCTCACAATGTTTTAGCCAATGCCTTTTTGAATTCTGTTGGAATCCGTGTGTTGAACATTCAACCCATGCAGAGTTTCAAACTGAAGCTTTTATTTAATCAACAGAAGTAGATTGTTCTCGTTTGTTAGCCATGACTAAGTAGAAGTGTTAAATAATTACCATGGAACTGTAAAGTAATGAATAAAGGTGTTGAGTACCAATCAATTCTATGATCGTATGCTGGAGGTTGAAAGTTTAATGTTCATTACAAGTGATAATAATTAAGAATAGCATAAAAAATAAGTCTGACAGAACGAGAACAATGTACTTATATATTTTATATCTATAAAGGCTTCATATCAAGATTTTATTTATAGGTACCTTAGTTCAAAAAGATGCACCCAAAGAAAGTCGGAAGTTACATTGGCAGAGATTTTGTGTGAAAATAACAATTAAGATGACAATAGAAGTTTGGATGATACAAATTATCAATCCTTATCTAAGCCATTTCAGAAACTACCATTTAAAACTATGGCTCAATTAGGTTTCAAGAAGCCCAGAAAATAAACAAAACATGAGACAACTTTAGCTCAACATTGGTTTACTTTTGATGCACGTGGTATCTGTAAAATAAGCAGATACACTAGAGTTATCTTCTTTTTTTCTTTTTTCTTTTTGTCACAAAGTTGATTTTTAATAGTAGTGGGGCAGGTTATTTCAATATTCCATAAGAATCTTTCACTTAGTGATACAAGCACCAACATTGGCACAAATGATGTTCAGAACATACATTTTAACCATGTTAGCCATCAGAAAATTCAAGATGGCTGCCAGTTTTCAAGATGGCTGCAGAAGCAAACCTAATAAATTTCATTATGGTGCTTGTATCACCAAGTGAAAGATTGTTTCAGCAATCTGCCCCACCATATAGTTAAAAATTTCTTTCTTAAAAAAATTTTTTTTAAGAGGTTTATTATCTGTTTACAGATGCTATGCATGTCAAAAGTTAATCAGTATCAACCCGAAATTGTCTCTTTCATTTTGCTTATATTCTAGGGTCTTTAAAACCTAATTGATCCAAAACTATCAACTGACCATGCATGCATTGCACGTTTTTAAGATATCCTTATTTAAGTATTTTAAAAACTTGACAGTTCAAACTTCAGTGAAAAAAAAGTTTTAACTTTTACTCTTCAAAATAGTTCATATTAAAATTTTTTTATAACGTTTATGAAATTAATTTTATAGGTAAAAACTTTGAAATTGATAAAATTTGGAGGCTGAAATTATTCCCGAGATTTTTTTTATTAAATTTTCTAAATTTCTTGTCAATTTGCTTTGATTTACTTACCTGTACATTTAAAAAATGTTTTTAATCTGTTTCTTAGAAAATAATAACCAAATTGATATTTAAAATTTTCTAAAATAATCAATTTATTCCACACAAATGTCATAACTTTTTTAGCTGTTCCATAAATGTTTAATCATGTTGATGAAATGTTTCTTTTCATTGATGAAGAATTGTACTTTGTCTCACATTCTGGTTTACTTGTTGTAGAACATTTCCTAAGCTGCTATGGAAAATATCATCCGAAAAAGGCCTTTTATACAAAGTGACTCCGACACACGCTAAAATGCCAAATGTGAAATCATAAATATAATAAAATCCTTTCTGTTATCCAACCATATTTGGTACAATTAAATTTCATTTTATGATTGACTTGTCCACCAAGTTTCTGTTAAGAACCTCCAACAGTTTTTATTTGATCACCATTAATAAACATCCATAGATATGGTGTACAACCTTGTTAATAACTTTGGCATGTTCTTTTGTTAACATGGCTTTAATTTGAGCCGTGATTGTCTTCACTTCAGGAACAGTCTGAGGATTGTTTTGACAGATATTATTTTTGAAATAGTCCCACAGATAAAAAATCAGGCTGGAATGGGGGAATAAACTATGGTAAGTGTGAAACCTTCAGGCTCACACCTCCTATTAATAAGATAATCACTAAAATGTCCCGGCATATCATTGAACAGTAATAAAACAGACTGTTGGGCATTCATTACTAAAACTTGGTGCACAAGTCAGTTATAGAGTAAATTTTATTTATATCAAATAAGGTTGGATTGCAGAATTGATTATGGATTTTATTAATGATTCCATTGGTGGAATTTATTTATTTTTTTATTTGGTGGTGGGGGTTACCTTGTATTTTTTCCCGCTTTTTCTTTTCTCCGTTCTACTGATTTGATATCTATTAACCAGATTCCATTCCTTTCCTTCCTGCTTTACCCTGGATTCTTTTAACATGACCAGCTATTTAACTTTACTACTACGATGATGATAAACTCTGCTACTTGTATTATTGGTTCCATGCTTACCATTTATCTCTTTCCTCTATTACCATGAAAATCTCTGGTTTTCTTTTCTTAGATATTCTCATCAATTATAGGTACCACGGGTTTGATATAGAAACTACATGTATATTCAATTTGCATGCCTTTTCCACATCAAATTACCATGGCCATACAAGTAAAAACCTCTCTGAAATTCCCGTTATCAGAGTAACAGAAAAGTAAAATGATCAACCATTGTTATCCATGGACATCTATTTTGTAGTCACTACAGCTCCTCAGCATAGCTGACTATGGCAGAATTCAAACCCACAGCCAATGAACATGCACCCGAGACTATGGGCTCGGTGGTCGTAGGTTTGAATCCTGTCATAGTCAGCTAAGTTGATGAGCTGTAATTATGGCGACACATACACTCATGGATGACTGTTTTATCTCTCTCTCTCTCTCTCTATCATATATATATCTATATATATCTATATATATATATATATATCTATATATATATCTATATATATATATATATATATATATATAATCAGAAATAAATATACCAAATCAAAGATGCATTTACATCATGCTCATTTTATTTTATTAGTAGTATAATTTGTCTTACACATGTTTTGTTGAATGGTGGAAATTCACTAAACAACTCATCAGATACAGATTTATGTTTGGAAAAAATAAATTTTTATTTTCCTTGGTTTAAAAAGGATAAAAATTGGTGGAAAGAAATAGAAATCCTTATATATATATATATATATATATATATATATATATATATATATATATACATATTTATTTCTCACAGAGAAGGTTTGTCAAATGCATGATATGTAAAAGAAAGTAAAATCACACATGTAGTTAATAATAGTAATTTTATGCAAATGTCCCAAACATAATTGAAATATACATGCATTGCCAGAGCAAACAATTTATAAAGAGATGGATGGGCAATTCTAAATGTGACTTGCTTTTGTATTTGGGAACTATAGCTACGATCAGTAGAAATTAGCCATGTTGAGGTAGCTGGGAGCCTTGTATAACTGCAATAAGAAGTGAGATCTGACAAAACGGCATGAAAACGTGTAGAAATATGAAGCCAAGTAGAAACATGTCTACTTAACTTGAAGCCTGCGGTTGAGAAGAATCAAAATCTGGTTTTAAAACTTGCATATACATGAAAAAAGTCTTTTGCACCTTCCAAAAGCAGTGTTCATTTTGTGTGCTAGTAACGTTTCAGGGGAGATAACTTGAATAGAAAAAGAAATAACTCTTGAATATTCTAAATTCACAATGTGTAAATAGTTTTTAAAATAATATTAACTGATTTTGTGATGATGATATCAAAAAATGGGTTGCATGAATATATTGGAATCTTTCAGTTGAGATCATTAAAAGAATCTGAAGTTATACAAGTCAAGAAAATGTATAGATAAAATAAATTGTTTTAATGTAAAAATGTGCAATTGTTAATTGTGTACTTTGAAAAAATAACTGCACAATATTCATACTTGCATAATGGACTACAAAGGCAGATAAATTTCCATTTGCAATTGGCAGTTTAAAATTTTTTCCAATAAAATGTTGGTCATATATGCATAAACAGAACAGTGTTGGCTTGTATCAGTGAAATGTATTTGCTGGTTTGAAAAGTGTTTTATCCATATTAATCTAAGATATGTTGGATTTTCATGCTGTTCCTTGGCAAACTGAACCTTGGCCCCTAATTAAATCAGTTCTAATTGAGACACCTTGACCAATATTTTAACCAAGTTTGGTGACGATTGGTCCAGCGATATTGACACTAGACTGTACACAAACGAATTCGACCAAAAACATAACCTCTTTTGCAGAGGTAAAAAAAAAAAACTAAAAAAAACAAAAAAAAACAATGGATTTTCTGAGCATACAAAGACATTAAGATCGTATTTCAGAATTGTCTGGTTTGCATGAAATCCTCCACATGGACCATAGTTATTAGCTTTACATGCAAGATTGCAGGTTTTTAACCCTGATACCCAAAAAAGTACAGCTCAGCTATAAATGAATATTAGAAAATGTATCGTGCGTGATTTTATTTAGAATTCAGTATGGCTGCCAACATTCTCCACACTTTCTTATGATGCCTGGAAACTGGATTGACTGATTCCACAACGGACATTCCTTTTTTTTTTTTTTTTTTTAACTGCTTATGAAGACTCTGTGGTAGGTTATAATTGCCTTGCAATATATTTGTGTTCTGAATGGTATTTCAGTATGATGAACCGATTCTTATACAGTCACTCCTGCTATTTCATTTATTTTATGTTCCATTATTTTTGGTTGGATCAGATTGCACAATGACATGAGTATTCTCATGACAGTTTGGCTCAAAATAACAAATTAAAAGGGAGTGTTTTGCTTAATAACATTGCTAGAAGATTGCCATACAGGGCCAATGAGCTTCCTCTATCTGGTTTTGGGTTTCAACGGAGCCTACCTTTCTTAGTTGTATTGCCATGACTGAGGAATTTGATCTGCCCCCCCCCCCCTCCCCTGTATGGTAATTTTCCAAAATATCAGAGGAAGGCTAGCAAGTGCTACACTTTTACCAAGGGTGACTTGGAACTGTGCAAGTTCAAACAAACATCATCTCCCTGAACTATTATACATATCCACTTTTCTGAATATACACAGTGCTTAGTATTCCTATATTGTCCCTCATTTGATATCAGCCAGTGTTAACATTGCTCAACTTTGGTGATCTAACAAGATCCAGAGTGTCAATGTGATTATGTAACTATAAACTATACAAACTATACTGAAAGTAACTTCCTAACCCATTAAGCATTCATAATTCCTAACTGAAATATAATTCGTACAATAAATGAACATAAGAAAATGTATAGCGTAAGTGTTTATTTAGAATTCAATATGGCTACCAACAGGTAAGCAAGTCGCTAGGAAACTGTTTTTGTTTTACTACTATATTACTATTTATGATGGCTAAAGAAAAAAAACCAATATTTTTGTAATAAATTAGTTATTTAATAATATTGAGTTATTGATCAATTTGTATATTGTTTGACATTCATGATGTACACACCTATTACAGTAATTTTAAAATAAACTTGATTTGGTTTATTTGGACTACTGTTTCCTTTTTGAGTGTTATTTGCACAGCATTTTGGCAGACCTTCTTCAGGTGTATCTTATTGAACTCAGGAATCTGCATTAAATTCTAAACGAAATGTTTAATTTAATCCATGGAGATAGCATACTTTTGTTCAGTCAGGCATGACTAGGTAAAAATCTAATGTAATTTTTCGTATTGCCTGCAATGAGGATTGAACCTTCAGCCTCTCAAAGAGTCCAAATAATCCGAATTATCAATCCATGTCTATAAATTTCAGAAACATAAATACAAATTATTATAATTTTCTCTATTATACAACAAATAGCAAGGCTACCCGGCATTGCCTGGGTGATATAAAATAAGAAATTGAAGTTGCGTTTGATTACAATTGCTAAAGGATTTTTGTTTTAATTTATTTTTTACTGTACAATAATTTATGTCAGTTTGAAAATAGAAAGATCCATTGATGTCGGCCCACTGCTACGAATTCAGACTAGGGGCATGTGAGCAAGAAAAAAAAAAGTATTTAGCAATTACGATTTAAAAAAAAAAGAAAAAAAAAGTGATTTATGTAAGTAATGATCCTGTATTTAATAGTAATCTGATCTTTAAATCAACTGCTGAAAAAAAAAAAAATTCGAAATAAGAAAAATGATTTTTATTTTAATTTAATTAACTGACAATAAAAAGAAAATTGCAAAGTAAATGATACAAAAGCAAAAATATAAAAACAAACTTTTAATTCTGTTTAAATGCAAAAGTTTACCGAAATAAATGCTTTCAACAACATGTTAAAAAAAAAAAAAAAAAAAAAACGTCCACTGTAAGCTAGGCGTGAACACAAGTGCTCATTTGAGTTCTAACTTATGCCCCCCCCCCATCAAACTTTCACGGAAAACACTCATCTAGCTGAAACCACTATCAATAATCTCCCCCACTCTTTATCTGTGCCTACACCTAAACGTAGATTTCATGAACAAAGCTTCTTTCTTAGAACTACATGCTTGTGGAACTCGGTTTTGTTTGCCTGCTTTCCAGCTGACTACAATCTGATTGTCTTAAAGTCCAACGTCAACAAGTTCTTGATGAGCAGCCCCTTAAATAATCCAATTTATCAAATTTCCACAACTAACGATTACCATATAGTTCCGTTAAAGCTTTCCTTGAGTGGCCTTCAGGCTTTGATAAGTGGTGACTCCTTTGTAAAAAGGAAAAAACAAAAAAGACAGCCCTCTAACCCATTCCGCCATAGCAATGGTCATAACATGACGTTGCAAATTTATGTACTTAATGTATCTGAGAGGTGACCAGTTCACGCGCAAATGTTGAAATAGACGACTTTGCGACTCTTCCATTAGATTCTGCGATTGTTAAGGTAGAGAACATGAATATTTTTTTCTAAATTTCATATATTATGCATCCGAGTCACTGTCCTTTAAGACAGTACCAGAATCATTCTTATTTGAATTGGATTTTGAAAGTTTTAACGAGATATACAAACACACATACAGTCACACAGACGTTTGTCCAATATATATAACTAGTAGGTGTAGGAAGGTAGGCTCGAACCCGAAGCCTTGACGTGAAGGTGGAAACAAAAGGGGGAAAAAAACCGTGACACCTAACCATCTCAGCCATGAGGGGAGAGGAAGTGAAAAGCGTCTTAATTTAACGTTTATAAAGTGAAACTGACAGGTGCGAGAAAATTAAGTCACATGATGTTTGACCGTATTAAGGTGAAACTAAGTTTGGTGCTGCAAGCCAGTTTCTGTTTTCCCCCGTCCCAGCATTCGCTTTTTTTATACTGAAAAGCATAATGAAGATGGAGTGATTGAAAAAATCTCAAAAATAGCGCATAAAAGTCGGGCAAATTAAAGATAGATGCGATCCCAAGTAATAACTGGTAGATATTATTATCTAGGAGGTATATAAAAAGTTTTAAGGAGTGACCTGACCGAGAAGCCCGGGGGGAAAAATGCCTTTGGCGGACATACAGAAAAAATGCACACACACTAACACACATTTTTGCTTTTATATATATACGCTTTTATATATATAGATAGATATAAATCTCACCTGTCTATTTAAATGTATGTTTGTCTAAAACTTTCGACAGAGGTAACGGATTTTCATGATATCGGTATCGTTTTGAAGCTCGACCCATGACAAATATCGAAAAATTGGCTAAAAACATTAATTCCTTCACCCTCAACTGGACACTTTTCTAAAAGGAGGGGTCGCTTTTTCGCCAATATTTTCGAAAGTCATCCTCTCTTTTTGATTGACTAGCCTTAATTTAAACCTACGTCACTTCTGGTTTGGCAATGGGTGCAACAGCAAAGACGTCACTTTTTTTTTTCATGTTCTTTTCCTCCTTTGCCATACGTGTTGAAGCCTGCCTGCCTGCTACCACTTTTTTTTTTTTTTTTTTTTTGCTCCAAACACCCGGGCACCCAGGCTAGTTTGTAGATGATGTAGGTCTTTGATGAACTTGGATTTTTCATTTCTCGTTTGCAGTGAGAGTTTGTAATGCTCATGAAATCAATTTTCTTTTCTTTTTATTTTTCTGATAAAGTTTTTGTTTTGTTATCTGAATAAAAACCCTCAACAACTAAATGTAATTTATTAAAAAGGTGAACTTGTGCTGAGATGATACATTTCATAGATGCCAGTTGTAAATTCTTAAATGTTTGTGTTGTCATTAGATTTTATTTTTTTTTTAATTATGAAAACAAAAATGCCATTCTTCTCTTCTAACTTGAATTTACAATTGTTTTGTTTTTTTAGTGAAGATACTGACAGATTTATTGATGGCCACTGAGGATTTTGTAAGTATTCAATATCATTTCGCTCAATTTATTCAAGTTGTTGACGCCCAAAATATTCCACCCATTGATAACAATCCGCAATCCTTTCTGCAATCCAACCATTTTTGATACAAACGGTTTTACTATTTATAAACAAAAAATTTAGGCACAAAAAGGCAAGGCTCCTGCTGATTCTCTATTCATATGCTATTTAAGCACATCATTCGATCAACCTGGGATTCTTATGTCAAGAACATCAAGAAACGATTGATTTTGATTTAGATGGACTGCTATGCTGTTTTTTTTTTTATTAGGCAATAGATCCTTTAAGAAATACATTTTGAATTTTGCTGCAAATAAGGTGGGCTCCTCTTCCATACAAAAAAGTTATTCACACTTGTGAGTATCCTGTCACTACAGAGCCATCATTCGTCCTAGCATGTAATATTATTGCCACATCAAGAGGTAAAAAGTGTATTAGAGATTTTCCGACAGGGGAAACAACTGCGGAGAAAAATCATTACTCTACAAAAAATGTAGCTGATCATTTCTTGGCCTTTTGGCCAAGATCAAAGTGTAGTATCTATTCAATTTCTTGTTCTGTCAGTGGAGGAACAGTCCTTCACGACTGACACAATTTTTTTTATTTTTGTACCTTTTCTCCACGTTAAAAAACAACCCTGGTGTCTAACTCTGTCCCATGGGGAGGCATTGTAAATAGGTACAAAAAATGTAGCTCATCTCTTTTCGATTATACCTATTGAAAAACGTTGGATTTATCATATGTTGCTGCCAACCTAGAATTATTTACCATTATCAGAAATAAAAATTTAACAATTTTCTAACATACATGATTAGTTATAATACTTAATTAGTTATAATACTTTATCTTCGGGGCATTGATATGTTTGTATTTTGGCTCATCTTTACTATTGTGTAAAAGGAACTTTGTGTCTATGGGGTTGTTCCCTATAAACGTGAAAACAGCTGGGCCGATTTTTATGAAATTTCACATGAAGGTACTTTATGTGCCTGGCAATGTTCTTAGATAGGTTTTGTATCAGAATGTTTCTGATAAGTATTGATAATCAAAAAAATCGAATGAAAAAAGGAAATTTGACCAGTTAACACCTTACACAGCCTAACATCACAAGTGCATTGGAGAAGTTTCATAACAACACAAACTGAAAGGGCCGACATATAAAATCAACAACGGGTTCTTTAATATGACGGGTGTGTTCGAAATGAATGTTTCTTGTTTAAAACACAATTGAACTATGATACCTGAATTTTTTTTATTTTAAACTTTAATTCAAGCCATTATCACCACACAAGCAATAAGGCCAGGCATATAAAATCAACAGTAGATTCTCTACAGTGCAATATAGACTACAATGTATTGTGAACTAAGTCACTGCAAGAGGCTTGTGAAGCTTCCTCCAGGTGCACCATGATGGGTGCACAACTATAGCAGGCAATCAATGGATTTGATTGAAAAATGCACAATTTCACCGATTTTGATAACAATAAAAATAGTGTGAAACATTTGTTGATATCATTCAATCCCTGCTAACGTCGGGTCTCCCTGCTAGTATAACTATAATTGTACAGTTTATGTAAATTCTTTCAAATTCTATACAAATTTTACAGCTTAAAAAAAATAGGACCGCATACCATTTTAAAATGATTTCACAATTTTCTTTTATTACACCGAATGTATAATTTAGATGATGTATATAAACAGTCAGTATTTGAGCCAAAAGTTTTCCATTTATAATATTAATCTTGTTTTATTCTATTTATTTATTTTTATTTTTTTTTTGGATATTCTTTAAATATGTGAGATGTTAAACTAAAAGTTTTTGGTTTATTTTTCCTTTTTCCTTTTTTTTTTTTTTTTTTTTTTTAAAGATAATGTTGAAGGTAATAGTTATCGGATACCCTCTCTCTCTCTCACAAAACATGTTTTAGTATGCGGTGATTACATTGTAATTTAAAAACAATAGGAAAGCCAGTCAAGTTCAGTTTTCTAAAATAATGAAAGTTCTCTATACGTTTAATCTGAAGTGAGTGTCATCACAGGTGGTAAGCAGTAAACTGGTAGAATTACAATGTAATCGCCCAAACTAGTTGCATTGAAAATGGCTTTCCCACATAACTTTTTTTTTTTTTTTTACTAAAAACCATTTATTAACAATAAAATAACAGTAAAATTTAAATACAGCAAGTCTAAACATGCAAAATGATGAAATTAAAAAAAAAGTTGGTGTTTGTTGAGATAGAGGCCATTTTTTTTTTTTTTTAATGTTATTTTAGATAAAAACAATATTACTTAATTGTCATGTCGAAAATAGTAATATATCCAAAAATTATAAAAATTTATCATGTAGAACAACTGCTTTTGTGATTTAAGCATTAAAAAAGTCTATCACTGGAGGCTACACAAATTGGGCATCATTACGATGAAATGTAAAAATATGCATTTTGAGTTGTGTCCCATGTGTGAAATAATCACCGTCTACTCTCAAACATCTACAAAATTGCAATTTTCCCCAATTTTCTAGAAAAATTTTAACTATAAATAACTTTCTACTCTATGAATTTTTGTAATTTTTGGATATACGAGGGGCGTGCAATAAGTAATGCCCTTCTCATAGCAGTAGAGCAACGAAACTTGGCACAGTTATTAGTCTTTCTCTACATAGGAACCACCCAGAGTTATGCATTTCTCCAATCGTTTGATGCAGCTCTGGAGACTGTTTTTGTAGAACACCCCAGGTTGGTCCTCCAACCACGACATGACTTCAGAAATCAAGGCTACATCATCAGGGAAACGCTTTCCTTTCAAAAACAACTTCATGGCTGAGAAGAGGTGAAAGTCAGAGGGTCCAAGGTCAGGAGAGTAGGGAGGATGGGGCAGGATTTCATAACCATACACCCGTGCTTCTGATCTGGCAACATGTGAGTTGTGGACCGGAGCATTGTCCTGCAGAGAGAGGGTACCTTTGCTGATCTTGCCCCGCCTCTTGATTTTGATAGCTTCCTTTAATTTCTTCAAAAGTTAAGCATAATAGGCTCCTGTAATTGTGGTACCCTTTGCCAGGAAATCTGTCATCACTTCTCCGTCCTGGTCCCAAAAGAGTGTGAACATGACCTTGCCAGCAGAGAGCTGTACCCTTGCCTTCATTGGAGGTGGTGAGTCCAAGTACTTCCACTGCATTGACTGGGCTTTGGTCCATGGATCATAGTGATGGACCCAGGTTTCATCCTGTGTAATCAGTCTTTTGAAAAATTTTGACTCATCTTCTTGGCACATCTCCAAATTCATCCTCGAGCACTCGACGCGTTCTCGCTTCTGGAATGGTGTGAGCAACCTGGGAATTCATCTGGCAGACACCTTATGCATATGCAAATGGTTATGAATGATTGTTTCCACAGACCCTGTACTAATCTTGACATCTTGGGCTATTTGGCGAATAGTAATGCACCGATCTTCCAAAATGGCAGCCTCAACTTGACGGACAGATACCCCATCAATGGCAGAAGGGTGGCGACCAGGTCTGGGAGCTGTTTCCACAGACTTCCGGCCATGTTTGAATTCATGATGCCAGCGTTTTACAAGGTCATATGATGGGGCATTATCACCATAAGTTTCTTTTATTTCATCAAAAGTCTCCTGTGGTGTGCGTCCTTTCAAATACAAAAACCGGATCACTGCTCGACATTCAACAGGCTCCATTTCACATCTGACTCAGTTCAAACACTTGTAAAACAGAAACCACAATTAGTTCAGAGCTGTAATTTGCCACAAAACCCGTAGCGGTATAAATCATTGCACATGCAAAATTTCAGCTAGATCAGACAACTGGAAGTGGGTCAGGGGCATTACTTATGGCATACCTCTCGTATTACTATTTTCAACATAAGTAAAATTGTTTTTGTTTAAACTGACATATTTAAAAAAATTGATCTGTGTCCTCTCTCTCAACACGCACTAAAAAGTTTGTCCACCAAAAATAGTCATCTCTCTCTCTCTCTCTCTCTCTCTCTCTCATATATATATATATATATATATATATATATATATATATATGTGGCAAAACGCGCATGCGAGTTTTTGTATGTCCAAGAAAGGCTTTTTTTGGAAGGGTTCTCGGGGGGGGGGGTTACTATAGCTTAGAACTTCTTATATACCGTGTAGACCATAATATGTACGAATTGTGAACGTGCGTCGCGGCTAGATTTATTTACGTCGAGTTTTACACAATTCTTGCTATGTCAGCCCCTCTTGTGTTGATTCAGCTTTTTTGTATAAAACTGGTAAAACTAAGGTGCGGTTCTTGGCCTAGGGGCCGGTAGCGTCCAGAAAGCAATAGACGTTTGGTCAATGTCGGTTTTCACTGTCATATCAGACAATTGCTTTCATTTGGACACTTCCTTAATAAACTGAGGAGCTGGTTTTCCCCAACGCGTTGGGGAAACAAAACCAGACAAAGTTGGGTAAAAAAAACATCCTGCAGTAAAATTAAGTGCGGATTTGACCTCATTAACTGCAGAATAGTGTGATGTTTGACCTCAATTTGAACTCCTTCACTTTTTAATCACTAAATTTAACGTCTTATATTGCTTCTGTTGGCCTCAAGGCTCCGGATTCGAGCCTACCTGCCCCCCCCCTCCCCCCCTTTTTTTTTTTTTGCACCTATAAAAGATTTTTTTTTTCCATTTTTAAAATCGCTGTTTAATTTTGTTTTTATTTATTTATTTTTTTTTTAAGTTTAACATCTTTTTTTTTTAATATCTAAACAGGGTTAAGTTTCCTTTTTGTTCTGCTTTACCCCCCCCCCCCCCAACAAACAAACACACACACACACACACACACACACACCTGGGCAACGCTAGTCATATTTAAATGGCAAATCATGAAAAAAACTAATGGAGATAACTCTAAATTCATGATTAATTAAGCACATGGATATCTAGCCATTGCAAGTCACAAGTAATCAGAAGCAAAACAAAAATAGTGTGTGTGTATATATATATATATATATATATATATAATTTACTTTTTTATTTTTAAATAGTGTGTGTGTATATATATATATATATATATATATATATATATATAATTTACTTTTTTATTTTTATGTTAAAATTGTTTATTTAGAGACAGTTAGCAAGTTATCTATTTCACTATTTTTCTTGATTTGTTTATGTCAAACATTTAAACATGGTGACATCTTTTTGTCAGGGTAATTTAAAAAAAAATTTTTACAGCGTTTTTCTTTTATGATTAAATTCATAACTTACTGCTTTTTAATGGTTATTTAATTATTAGAACAGCTGTTAATTAAAAATTACATTGTTTAGCTTGAACCCATTTCACTGTAAATAAATTTGATTACTTTTGAGATTCTACCCAGTACACATATACTGTCATTTTTTGACAGAGATACTATGTGGACGAAGGAAGACCTTATGCACTAATTGTTAACTAATCCAATTGATGAATCATATTAATCTCTATTAAATGAATCAAAAAGTAGTTAATTCACGGAAAAAAAAATGCTTACATTTTTTATATAATTTTTTTTTTTTTTTTTTTTTTCATAGATCCTGTTGGATGTTGCTGTGCTTAGCAGATGAAGAGAATAATGAACACGATGACGACGACCGATGTTTTGCTGCAGCTCTCCAATATCTCTTTCTCTCTACGAATGGTTTGGTTGTGCTGGTGGTGGCCATGTTCCTACCACCATTACCCTCCTCTTCCTCCTGACCACCACCACCCTGCCAGCTGTCAATTGCCCCAAATTCCTAATCTCTTCCCCTTTCACCATACACCTGACCAGCAACAACAACAACAACAACAATAATGCTAAATACAAGCTGGTTAATCATTTTTTCATACCTGGCTAGTGATTTATTATTGACTTTTAGGTTTTGTTGTCATCAGTTCCCCCTTCTCCCCCCTCTCTCACATCATATTTTTGTTATTCCCTCATTTTTCTCTCATTGCAAGTCATGATGACGATAATGATATGATTTTGAAACAATACAAAATAATGCATTTTGTTAAATTAATAAAATTAGGTTAAAAAAAATAAACTAGACTATTTCAAAATAAATGGTTTATCTTTGTATGTCAATATATCATAGGAGTTTATATAAAGCTGCTTATACGTCTCGTTGGAAGTAAATGTATAAGTAGATGTAGAAAATAACGACATAACTAAATAAACTTTTATCGATTATAGAATAACAAAAAAAAACAAAAATGGAGTTTAAGTTTAAAGTCATAATAAATGTTTGATTTTTTCCCTCATCTTCTAAGACCAGTTCAACATGTTTGTTCAGATTCCGTTTTCTCATTCATTTATTGTAATAGTAATTTTATGTCAAGTTCAGATATTCTCAACTCCAATAGTATCTACACACTAACAGCATTGGAAAAGGTATGAACCTATAATCCTTCTTCTTTGCATGGCCTATCATCATATCCTAGGATTCGCAGATTTTATTTTTTCCCTCCATTCCATTCGATTGTGTACCTGATTGTGATGCAGATCGGCGCTTTTCAAGTACCGAAAAGCAAAAACAGCTTTTTGTCTTTCTCATTATTCGTATTAGTTCAATCATTTAATGATGAAATTGTTTGACTTTATAAATTGATTAAAGAAACACGAGAAACATTTTTGTGAAACAAACACAAGAAAAAAAATAAAAGCACTTGCTTCATACTCAAAATCTGTCCAAATAATCTTCCTCAAGTTGATAATTTATTCAGATTTTTTTTTTTTTTTTTTCATATCGTACATAAAGTTAAATGATACAATATATCTAATTCTTTTTGAGTCTTTCATCAATTAGTGGTGAAAAGTTGCTTTTTTTTTTTTTTTTTTTGTCAAACATACATATAGTCCATGTTACTCTATTAACTGGACTGGCTATGCCTTCCGATTTTCAAATGTATTCTGATCACATTGTTGAATAGTATTCTGGGCAACGCCGGAATTATTTCTGGTTGTGCACACATGCATATGGAGCTGGATGCACACACGTAAATAGTGTAGAATCTTCAAACCAAGAAATGTCATCAAAAGTCATAACAATTGCAAGAAGTGAGCAGAAACTTTGAAATCAACATTCTTCAACTGACAAGTTTTGAAAACTGTCATATTGAAATTTGGCCTTGGACGAAATTTAATAAGGGCCAGTGGAATGCGGCATGGAAAAATGTAATTCCCATCTAAAGTTTTTTGTAAATAAAAACAAATGCCAGCCAAGGAAGAAGTCAGTTAGGGAGAAGGGCACCGACTCGACCAGTTATCATTTTTTGTCACGCACAACACCCCACCATGCCCCATCTCTCTCTCTCTCTCTCTCTCTCCATAGCACATTGAGAAAGAATTAAACAGAAAATAAATTGTTATTCCTTTTTATAAACTTATGTCAAGTGTTTTTTTGTTTTTTTTCTTGTGAAACAACTAATTGTCTTATATACATTCGTCAATAACTTGAAACTCTATTTAACAGATTAGACGACACGGTTAAAACCCAAAGAACTACAGCATAACGTAACAACCTATAAAGTCATGCTATTCTCAGAACTAGATCCCCTGTCTGTCGATGAGTTTAATTGAAAGTACTACTGTCAATTGAACTAGATCTGCTGTCTGTTGAGTTCAATTAAAGTACTACTATCAATTGAAGGGCAGGATTTGTACTCAAATTTTACTCCTCTAGATCGTCCGTGTTATGTCCATGCATGTTCTCTGAATCCTTGAGAAAGATTTGGTTCCTCACTATGCACAGACAGTCATTCACTATAGAGAGGCTATATTTTGAGTATTACTTAGCATTGGGATGCATGAAGACTGGTTAAGGCACCCTTTGAGGCTAGTTTGAAAAGGTACTCCCCCTCTTCAAACCTTTTACACTGATTAGTTTAAATTATTAATAATATTACTATTTAAAAAAAAATACACTATTTTTCAAATATGTTTATTTGTATCCTAAAACAGATTAAGAGACAAATTTAACTAAAAATTTAAAAATTACAAAAAAAATTCAATAAATTTATTAATTTGAAAATTTTAGAAAACGAAATTCTGTTATAATTTATTTTATATATATATATATATATATATATATATATATATAATGAGAATGATGGAAATAGTATTCTGATGAAATAGAAAAATAAAAAAGGAACAAACCAAGTTATGTGTTCATCAACGTTTCATCTTTATTTCAAGACTTCCTCTAGACGAATGAAATTAAGAAAACAAAACATCAGTGCAGATTTTTGAAAATATATTTTTGATGTAATGAAATGTATGATTATGTTCCATTTCAGAAAAGGAATAAGTTGTTGGAAATTCAAAAAATGGGGTGCATAGCATGAAAAAGAGTCAGATTTTTTTTATAACAGCATATAGCCATTAATATATTTAAAAAGATATGATGCAATTCATATTCTTTTTGGAACAAATATGTCCGTTATAATTCAAATTTGGATGTGTAATGAGTGTATTTTTATATAATTTATTGATTGATTATATGTAATAATTATTATAGGAGGTGTTTTCTATGGTGCGAGAGAGTTAACCTGTGTCTAAAATTAAATTATGTCTTTTAATGAAAGTTTACTTATTAATGGTGATACATTATTGAAACATACTTTTCTCCCTCTCAATGAGCAAGAAAAGTATATGCCCAATGTAACTGATAGTGGTTGTAAAGTCTGAAATTGGTGTGTTTCATAAGTAGTCTTTGAAAAAGGTGTCTTACACGAGTTTCCAAAAACAAAAAAAATGATTTCTTCATTTAATAAACACAATTATATTACATTATTTGTTTTTCTAAAATTTTCAAATTAACCTTACAAAATATTTCCAAAGATATGACAAAGTCCGTTATCTTCAAAAATGTGATAATCCACAATTAATCTCTTTCGAGTTGAAGCTTTAATCTGATTGTACCAGAACGCATTTTTATTTTTAACATTGACATTTCTGTGTTAAATTATGATTTCATTTCTTAGACATTTCCTCTTTTCTTTATATCTCGCGACTATACAATGTTATCTCATTAACAAGCCATCTTTTTCAGTTAGTTTTTATAGTAGAAATGTGTTTAAATATATGTAGATATTCGCAGATCTTTTAATAACATTTCATGGCTTCCATGATCTCGTGTTTTAGAATTTTTGAGATGAGGATTGATAATTTAGCTCGTCTGGATTCTTCAGACTACCATCCTCATCTTTAATGTTATCATAATGTATTGGCCGATGTGACCTTCAGGCACATCTTGTCAAAGTACAGAATCTGTACAGAATTTTGAACAAAGCCCTTTATTTAATCCAGAGGGATAAACGTGCTTTCATTCCATCAACCATAATCAGGTAGAAATCTTAAGTAATTCTGAATTATATACCCTTAGTATTGCCTAACATGAGAAGACTTTCACCTAGAACTGATTACCATTTAGCATTTTATCCCTTGCACCACGGATCACAGAATGAGAGCAATCTTCACCTGTGGATTTAATAATGGATTTGGTTAGAAATTCTCTACAGATTCCCAAGTTTGGTAAGATGCTCTTAATGACGGTCAGAAGTTACATTGGCTGAAATATTGTGAGAATAACACCCAAGATGAAAATAATAGTCCGAATTATCCAAACCAGCTGAATTATATGATCTAGAATATTTATTTATTTTTTCCAAATTCTTGATTCAGAAATTTGTTAATTATGTACAGAAATCCGACCTCGGCTTAATTTAAAAATATTTTTTTTTTTTTTTTTTTTTTTTGATATCTCTAAGGGATTAAATATAAGAATATTTTAAATTTATATTTATCTTTAAATTACAAGTTTTTAAATCGGGAATTATATTTATCCAATATTTTTTATTTATTATTAATATCTGAAAATCTCTGCTTACCTTTGTGTTTACAACATAAAAAAACAATTCTTGCTCTATTTTGGTTGTTTCAAAACAAAATCCCACCAAAACATTTTCTGTAAAAATACAATTAAAAAAAAAAAAAATGATGACTAGTAATTGTTTATAAATCTTGTGGTGATTCATCATTATCATCATCATGCTTATTATCCTGCTTCCCCATCTTCTGTTTCTGTTCTGTGAATAAAATTGATAATTGTCACTCGGTCTTTTGAACTGGGAGAACATTTTGAAGACATGATGCAGAAAAATAAAAGACAAAAAACCGAACACATTTTTGCTGATTCCTAAGTCATGTTTCCTCATTGCAATTATATTATTCCTGTATTTCTTTTCTGATGATTACCGTGGCCATTATCTATATAAACACCTGACGCCATGACCTGCAAACTCCATCTGCTACACTTTCTGAAAGATATTGCAGAGTCTCAATTTCTATGGTTCAAAAGAAAATGCAAAACAAAAACAAGATGAGGTTTTATTTATGACGTATTTCAAACTGTTGTTCTTGTTTCCATCATTGTCATATTCGCACTATTTCCATCGTTGTACTATGGTCCATTTGGCATAATGGATTATATGGGTTGAGAAACTAGGATTCAATCCTTGGTTAAGTTGTTCCAAAGACTAAAAAAAACAAATTGTATTTAATGTCTCTCCCTTGCTTAAGCACTCAGCATTATAAGTGGAGTGAATCCAGGAAGAAGAGTATCATCCTCCCCTACATCTCTGTGTAGTAGCTAATGAAAAAGGAGCCTTTTAGTGACCTTAGACTATGATCAATCCAATTTTTTTTTTTTTTTTTTTACTCTGGTCTTTAGATGTCTTTTGTTGGGCCTGTTAAAGAACATCTCAAGAAGGTAGACGATAATGGTTGAAATGCTGTGAACCTGACAACTCTTTGAAACATGTAAATAAGAAAAATTAGAAAACAAAAAGTATATTTTGAGGAATTGAGATAGTTCACACAAAATCTGCTCATATTTAAAAAAAAAATTAATTTTTTTATTGATTTTCTTTTTAATTAAACTAAAACATTGTTTTAAACTTCCTTAATTGCATAACTTTTTTTGTGTTATGTCCTTATCAAATATGTATATTCCATGAAAGTGTAAAACTTTCCACAATAAGAATGATAAAAGTAATAATTCTCAAATGGCACGGTTGCTATAATTGTTATTCTCACAGTTTTGTTGTTGTTTCCTATGATAGTCTATTGGAACCTTCTGTCATCATTTGGCCGTTTTGATGCAAACTACAAAAGAAAGAAAACGAACATTCTTATCAGCTGTTTTGTCATGAGAAAAAAAAAAAAAAAAAAAAAAAAAAAAAAAAGCAGAATTCCAATAGTTTTGTGTGTCAGGAATTTGGCCTGTTCTTTAATTCTGTTTAACTGATAGAAAGTTGGTGCTCCATTTCATTGTTACCATTCCTTCTTTTTATAGGTTTGGACAATTAACACACACACACCCACATACACATACACACATTGATTGAAAATTAAAAAAAAAAAAAAAAGATTCAAAACAGTTGGCTGTGATTCGTCATAATCTAGATTGTTTTTTCTGTGTTATTTGTTTTTTTGTTTTTTCTCTTCTCATAAATAATTTTTGTTAGTAGAACTGCTATCAAGCCTCCAAAGAATTTAAGATTTTTTTTCTTTTTATCAATTATGACTGAGGTGCTTTTACAACCTTAAGCAGTTCTTGGTTGCTCATTATTACCCATAAATGTGCTCAGGTCGGCTAGTTGAGCTGCTGCTGAATGGGTCCAAAATTGTTGACTAAACTATTTTAGCTTCTCAAATTTAAAAAAAAAAAAAGAAAAAAAAAAAAAAAGAAAAAAAATGTCATTAGAATGGAAATATTCATTATACCTACTTATTTGGTTGCATACATTTTCTTAGCTTTTGTCGATAATTTCTTTTTATTGCATATACATTTTCAATTTAACCATATATGTGGTTCCCTCCTTTTTTTAAAATATCACACGTCCTACTTTCTGAAACTGTTATAAATATTTTCTTGTGTAATGTAGAACGTGTATTCCAAGGTAAATTTCCTTTCATAATATTAAATGTGGATATGGATTAAAAAAAAATGCAACAGACGGCTTAAAAGTGCTACTTGATTCTCTTTAATAAAAGAGGATCAAAACCTTGAAATATGGTCTTAATACCCTTGTCAGGCAACCAATTACATATACTTAAAATGTATAAAAGAAATAATTATGTTTTAAACTTCAAAAATATAATTTTGAATTCATACTCTTAATGTATAATTTATTCATATTTTTTTAGGAGTGGGGGATGTTTATTATTTAAAATGAGTTTCCAGAAGTTTAAATTAAAAAAAGAAAATATAAAAACCATAATATAAAATGGAATAGATAAAAAAGAACAGTAACATTGTTTTTTCTTTTTTTTTAAATATTGACAAAGTTGAAATGAGGAGACAATTTGAAAATCGAATTTCAAATTATGAAAAAAAAAAAATAATAAAAAGAATTTATATGACATGTCTGCACAAATAAAACTAAAATTTCAAATTTGAATAGATCTGTCCTTTTCTAAAGGTGTTTGAACACAACTGAAACGTACACTGAATGAACCAAACTTATTGTTTTGTAAGAAATTAACCTGTCTTATGATAAGTCAATAACAAAATTTTATCGATACAAACATTTGTTGGCTACACATTTGCAGACATATTTGGGTCAGAATCATGGATAGCCAGACCTCTTCACCATAATGTCTTTATGGCTACATTTAATGAAATATATTTTCATACTACTGATATAATATATGTATATTTAGTAATATGAAAACGTGTGTATCAAGTAAGCTACACATATGTTTGTTTTATTCCTGAAAGAAATTATCAGGCTGATTGCATGGATGCATAGTTTATAGTTTAGCCCAGAACTGTAAACCATTCAATTAGATTGGTGATTTGTCCCATGATATAAAGCACAACAGTTTCTGTGTAGCTTACTTGACATAAGTATATTTTCATATTACAAATATTCACATATTGAGCACTCTTCAAGTAAATACACATATTTTATAATTAGGGCTATGACAACAGCATATTCTTTTCCTTGTTTTGATTCTCAGGTATATATCCATTGAAATCTTATATGTTTTTATGTGGTGATCTGGTTCTAGGTTGATTAATTGTGTCTGTGTCGGATATATACTTGAGTCAAAACAAAAGAATATGCTGGTGTCATAGGCCTATTTATAATATTATAACGTGTGCATATACATAAAATGGTAATAAATTATTAAAATATCTATGAAGAAATAATTACAGAGTGTTCGGCTGTATTAGTAAAAGCATTATATATTTAGCGCAGCCACCAATGAACGTGTAGTACTCCCAAGTCCTGCTTCCCTACAAACCACTGATATGAATAGCTAATCAGTACATAAATTGTGTGGTATTCTCTATCTATCTATCTATATATATATATATATATATTAAAAAAATGTGAATAAGCAAAGATCAAACTACTGTTTTTTTTCCCCCACTCAACTACCCACTTATATGTATTCCCCTTTTTCTACATTCCACTTAATTGCTTTGATCACAACTATTACAAACCTCAGCTTTCTCCCGCCTTCACACACTCCTTTATTTTAAGCACCATGCCTTTTGAATCTGCCTATCATGACCACTTCCAACTTTTTGTGTATCTTGTCTGACTCTGTTCAATAAGTACCTATTCTTGACAAAGTTTTATAACTGAAATGAATTGAATGTAAAGAAAAATGCTAACGTGTTAAATCGTTTTTTACTTCCTTTTATTTCTATCTTTACCAACACATTCTCTCAGATATTTATGCCTTGAAACAAACTTTTATACGTACATATATATTGTATTGGAAGTGGGAAAATATTGGAATCATCCCATTGCTAATATATATAGACTTGTATGTAATATACCGAGTTTGTGTTTTTCTGTTAATGGGAATGTTTCTTTCTTTTTTCTTTAAACAATGTTCTATTGCCAAGAGTGTTTTTATTCCTAAAGTCTGAAGAAATGCTGGCTTTTGAAAAATTTCAAACGATATAATGTTTGAAATTGTCAATCGGGCATGGAAACAATTGTAATGTAAAATGAAATACACTTTTTATTGCTATCAACACCTTTTTTTGAAGTCTTGATTTTTGCTTACACAGTATATATATATATATATATATATATATATATATATTAGTGATGAGATGATTCCAATATTTTCCCACTTCCAATACAATTACAGATTCTGTTTTAATTCCCTGGTTCTGATACAATTACCGATTCTGATCCCGATTCTTTTAAAATTTCTTAATATGTAGTTAAGTTTTTCAGATTACCATAAAAACTCATTTTCGCAAACATAAAACATACGCTTTTGGAGTGATCTATATATATATATATATATATATATATATATTTTTTTTTTTTTCACTGATAAATCAATATTTATCATCTTATCTTCAGTGCCAGCAATGGAGAATTAAGTTTTGAACAAAATAAAAACCAAAATATCAACAATTAACAGATGCATTTAAAAGTTCCGATTTTTCCAATTCCGATTAATCATCCCAACACTAATATATATATATATATATATTTATATATATATATATATATATATATATATAATCTTGTAATATTAATATTTACAGATTTAATCGTATCCTGAAAAACATGTTGCTCTATTACGAATATTGAGCATGTTTTTCAGGATAGGATTAAATCTGTAAATATTAATATTGCAAGTTTGTATATATGTGTGTGTGTGTGTGTGTTGGGAGGATTAATCAGAATCGGAAAAATTGTAAATCCAAATAAATTAACATTTACAAAGTATATTGTTCAAAAGCAAGAGATACACTATACAAGATCATATTGTAGTCCTTATATTTATGAGCTGAGCAATAAATTTTGTAAATGTCAATCTGCATACTTTAGCTATACTCCTATATACTGATTTTTTGCTATGTATTCTCAAACTTGTTATTTTTGTTAAATGCTGGGTTAATCTCTCAAGCAAAGTCTCCTGACAATAGATGTAGAACTCCATAAAACCTAGAAATCTACCTTGAACATTTGAAAAAAAATGGAAAACAACGAGTTTCCATCGTTTTACAATCCAAATTGAATGAACAGAACATTTATTTTCTAACAAACAAATAAACTTTTTATTTGTTTTCACATGTCAGCTTTTCCTAAAGGAATTTCCTTTTTATTCCTTCATTCATTTTTGATTTTGGTCTTTTTCTTTTTGTGTGTGCGTTTTGATATTCTAATGTCACTTGTAAATCTGCTTTGGAGACTCTGGTCTTTGCTTTTACAATTTTTTAAAAACTAATATAGAAAAAGAAATAAACTTTTAGTTGTAACGGAGACACTCCTTTTTTGTATTGAATTTAAAATACGAGTTATTCCCCTTGCTGATTTTAAAATTTTGGTCATAATTGAAAAGTGTTTCAATATTATCAGTTGTCTAGATGGAAGCTACATAATTTTAAAAATAAACGAATGAAGTATGTTACTATAATGTCAATATCGATGCCTCCGTTCAGTCTCGAAAGACAAAGGATACCCCCTGCATGTAATTGTGAGGCAAGGGTTGTGCAAGCAATCCCTAACCACACCTCTCTTGAATCGGCACTATTTGGATCCAGTGGCAAGGACGACTGGAAACAATGCCAAGATAAGTGAAGAGGACATAAAACACATGGAAGTCCCAAATGGTCACCCATTAAGTACTGACCAGGTTCAGCATTGCTTAACTTCGATGATCCAGTGGGAACCAGTGTGTCAACAGGATTTTTAATACCAATAACATGGTGCAACAATCATCAATGTAAATTTGTGAGTTCAAATCAAAGTTTGATAGTTCAGTTTAAATGCTATTTTTTTTTTAATGTCACAAGATAACTTTGTGTTGGATTAATACAATATAACTTGATATGTTAAAATATGGTTGAGATTAAAAAAAAAAAAACTTAAATAGTATGAAAAATCTTGATGAAACATTTAAATTGAGCCTCGAAAAAATGTATTTATTATGCATTTGTACATCTTAATTTATATACTTATATATAGTCTTAGAAGTTTTATAACCTTTAAAGCTGCGCGCGCGTGTGTGTATATATATATATATATATATTAGGACTATTATGAATTCATGAAAGCAAATTGATTCAGCGATTGCAAGAGATCAATTGATTTACTGTCAAAATAATTTGCTTTCATGAATTCATAATAGTCCTAATGTTATTTCAGAGATCATCACTTGTTGAACATGAAACACTGTTTCAGGGATATATATATATATATATATATATATATATATATATATATATATATATATATATATGCACACACATTGTGTGTATTTAAGTGGCATTTTTTAAAAAAATCTTAATCATAACTTTTTATTTTATTTATAACTTTTTTCTAATTTTTCAAAAAAATGTATAATTATGCAAAAGATATGATTGAGCAAAGGACGTGCCATTTTTTAACGTTTACTTAGACGCATATCATTATGGATTAGAGAGTATGTTTTACAAAGTTTTTATTTCTATTTTCTCATTAGTTTCTTGTTGCTGTTAAATAACTGATAAAGTATATTAGCTTTCACAACAAATGGTTGTGCCAAACTGAAAATGCTAGCATTGTTAATACGCTTTACCATTTACCAAATATCAACGAGAACCAGCAAATAAGTTTAAAATCGGTTATAAAAATTCTTTTATGATGATGTGCTAATATATATATATATATATATATATATATATTTTATCGATAAGTTCCACTGGTGCTTTGATGAGGAGTTACAGTAAATGCAAATAAAAAAGAAAAATTCTAAGACTAACCAATCCAGATATGAAAAGACCAGAGAAAGGTGAAATATAATTATTTGGTATGTGTTGAGTTTATCGTATATATATATATATATATATATATATATATATATATATATAATCCCTATCTCCATTAGTTTTTTTTTTTTTTTCTAAATGTGAGCGTTCTGTAAATTTTAATTAGAAGTTGTAAGTTTGTAAGTTAAGGAGCCAATACCACCTGGATTTCTTTTTGTAAATAAATATTTATTTAAAAATTGAAAATCAAATTAGGTTTGACGCTATACATCTTCGTCAGGCATGTTTTCTTTTCTTCTTTTTCCTTCCTTGTGACATGGTGTCTGTAGAAAAAGGCAACGTTCATCCGTGATAAACAGCTATTTTTTCTTTTCTTTTCTTTTCCTTTTTTTTTTTTTTTTTTTAAATGTTGCAATAACGAGGGGGGAGGTGTTTCTAATTTCACCCGAGCCAAGTGTGATCCAACTGAATCAATTATTTGAAAAAAAAATCATCGAAACTAAGACAGAAAAAATGTCAAAGACAATCATGAAAGAAAGCTAAAAACAAATGTGCTGAAAAAAAAACAAAAAAACTCAGGTTTTCACTTCTTTTGTCTGGGCAACAATGAGCTTATTTGCTAGAATAAAAATATATGTAGTTAACAAAGACCCCATTCTTATCCTTCTTCTATTAAGAACAGGCTTCTAAGTAATGTTATTCAGAAACCCATTTTTAACACGGGGAGAGCTTTGTTAACTATTCTGTACCTTCCACATTTATTTATATTCTAGTAAAAATACTTTCCGTTGCCCAGATACAAGATCTAGTAATAAGCAAATTACATTTATAATAAAGGTACAGAATAATTAACAAAGATCCTCTCTCTCCAAGCTCTCATGGTAAAAAGAGGTTTCAAAATATTATTTAGAAATCATACTCCTAATTTTTCTCTACATTCACCAATTTGGTTATGATCAGAGATCCTCTTATAGAGCTTATTCTAAATCATTCGGTTAAAAAATGCAATATTTGATTTCATATTCAGATTTATACCGTTGTCTTTTTGGTTTTATAAACACCTTTTTTACTATTAGTTGACGAATTTGTAACCAATGTTACCATTTAAAATGTTAAGTGAATTTCTGAGAGAAGGAATTATTGCTAATTTATTACAGTGGTTGGAACAATGTAACTATTACAACAAAATGAGTGGCTACTTCATACAGTGGTAACAGATAGGATAGCAGATCATCACTAGGGAATTCAATCCTCATTTGGGGCTCGATTCTACTGGCCTTATGCCTAAAATAAGCTAAAGCTTCAAAAAAAAAAACAAAAAAAAAATGGTAAACCAGCAAAATGAGGACATGATGGTCCAAGATTTTTTAAAATTTGATTTGCAAAAAAAATAAAAAATAAAAATTTTATACTCTGTGTATTGATTTAACAAATCGCCTCCAAAAACTGCATTGTAGTTTCCCCGAATAAATACATCTTAAAGGTTTTTTTCTTCCCATTTTTGCTTTTTTTAAAAGTAATTTTATTGATTGAAAATATTTTGCTTGTATTTGTGATTTTGTCCTAGAATTTTACTCCCCACCCTCTGTTATTTAAAAAAATAAAAAATTAAAAAAAATCTGGAAAGATCACATAAAGATGATAAACAGAATGCAAGCACCTCTCTCTCTCTCTCTCTCTCTCTCTGTCCCCCAGGACTTCTTTCCAAAGAAAATTCATAGCTTATTTCCAGGGTATTGTTATCATTCTTGTTATCGCACCATTTTGCAAAGAGTCGTATCCATTTTTTATGACCTTCCCCTGCAAGTGACAACAGAATGTCTTTTTCAAAATTTTAAGTTGGGGATTGATAATTTGGATTATCAGAATGTCTTATATGTATTCCTTTTTATATACCAATGTAGATGCTATTTTGCTCCTCTATTCTTTTGTTTTAAATTTTTGTAACACTTTTTGTTATTTTCTTTTAAATCTTTTTAATTTCTGAACTTTTTGTTTGAATTTCAACTCTTCCATTTCAAATGTGCACCTCGTTAGCATCAACTTTCTTTTTTTTTTTTTTTTTTTTTTTTTCTTTTTTTTTTTACTTCCCAGATTTTGAGAGCAAGTCTCTCCTTTTCTGCTTTGCTCTGAACCTTTGTTTTCTTAGTGGAATTTTCTTGGGACAGATAACAGCATAGGGAATCACCCCCCCCCCCTCCAACTACCACCACCGCCTCCTCCTCCTCCTCATTACCAACCAATCAGTTTCCTTTGGTGCCAGAGCTAGTCTGTTGTAGGCAATGCCTGACTGGTGGGCCAATACAATGTTGATGACGACGACGATGACGACATCAGCTTACCCCTCTTTATCCTCATCCTTCCATTTCCCTCATCACCAACGCCTTCACCTCCTCGTTCTCCCCATCCCCGTCCCTCCCAGAACATTGTGACATGTGGCTGCAGGAAGTTTTTTTAAACAAGTTTCTGTAGAAAAATATTTTCAGTAAGAATAAAGAATATACAAAATGAACCAGGGTGTTGTGTTCGTTTTTCTTTTTCGTCTTTTCTTCAAACTCTTTCTCTGTGATCTATTCCCCGATTCTGTCTAGCAACTATGTAATAATATGCTGAGGCATTTCATCTTTGCACGTCGTACGTTATCACCTTTAACACAGTAAAAAAATGAGTCAAGATTGTCTTCTTTTCTTGACTTCCGGTATCTGTTGTCCATTTGGCTGGATAATTAGACATGGAGCACACAAGAAAGCCATTCTGATCATATAAAAAAAAATGTGGGTTAACATTTGTGAAGATGAGCATTAATCAGAAGGAACCATATCTTGCTTGTCACCGCCGTGTGGGTTACAGAACAGAAATTGGAAGTGAAAATGAGCAGATAATCTTGATTATAACAACAACAACAAAAAAGTTCATACTTTATCCATTTTTAAATTCATTTTAAAAGATTCAATGATTTCATTCTGTCGATGAAAATGATACAATTTTAAATAAATACATTTTAAAAAGCAATATTTGTTTAATTGATTTAAATAATAGTTGATTGACAATTATTTTTGCGTTAATAAGACAAAGAATGTGTTACTTTAAAAAGAATTAAATTGCTACCATTTTAAATAGATACAAAAGGCATATAGTAATTTTATTCATTTTAATATTTAGCTGACAATGAAAATCATTTGTGTATGGAAGAAAAGATTTTTTTTTCTTTTTTTTTACATAGGCATCACACCTTATCAAGGCCAAGAGGCCACTCGAGGATAAGGGTTAAAGAGTATACAGTAGAAATTGGACAATATAGTTCTTCATACTATTTATCAAAATAGATATTTATTGTTTGAAAATGAATATGATTATGAAGAACGAATATGTTTTCACTTTTCGCACACACACACACACACACATAAAAAAAAAAAAAGAAAAAAAAAGACGCGCGTGCGTAGTCCCCCTTTTGTGCTGCATGTAAGATGACGCCACAAAAAATAACGAAGAAATGATGAATGTGAGAAGTGTGAAGGGCCAATGTTGCCTTCACATTTTCGCCAAGTTTTAGAAAAATCTAATGGATAGGGTAAAAAGTATAATTTTTTTTTTTTGCAATTTTGGGGCATTTTTTTTAGCTCCTGGTAATGCCAAATCCCAATAAAAATGGACAAACGGTGCAGTTTCATGCCTTAAGACATGTATATTTGAATTCAGCACAATGGAAAACCACTATATGGACATACATATCAAGTTTTTGAGTAATATGAAAAAAATAATACCGGAAAGTCATGTTTTTTAGCCCGAAAAGTCCCAAAGGGATGCGAACCAGAATTTTGCCAGGGTCACCCATACTGAATTTATATTTAACAATCGGCTCCACATTTTAACCAAGTTTCAGGAAAATCTAATGGATGAATCAAACTCTATGGGGCAAAAAGTGTCATTTTTAGCCATTTTGGGGCATTTTTGACATCTTTTGAGCCCCTGGGAACATCGAATACCAGTGTAAATGGATAACGGTGCAGTTTCAGGCCTTAACATATGTATATTTGAGTTGACCACCGTGAAAAACCGCTATATAGTCAAAAATATCAAAAAGGGGGCGTTTTTAGCACTAAAATTCCCCGGGGATGCGAACCAGAATTTTGCCAGGATCACCCATACTAGATTTATATTAAGATCAATGGTCTCCACATTTTGGCCAAGTTTCATAAAAATCTAATGGATGGATCAAAGTTATGGGGCAAAACGTGTCATTTTTGGACATTTTTGACCTCTTTTGAGCCCCTGGGGACACAACGGGAATTTTTGCAAAAAAAATGTTTTTACTGTGCACATCTATTTAATGAAATGCGATTTGTGGCAAAATTTCAGGAAAAACTAATGGACGATTATCTGGTAATCGTCTGGACTAACAGATGCACGGACGCCACTGAAAACATAGGTCCCTCTCCGATAAAGCGGCCGACCAATTAGATCATCTGATCAACAAATCTGCTGATTAGTGATTAATTTGATATCACAAAGGTAAAAAATAAGCATGAATTTTCTCATTTTAAAAACAAATAAATTTGTGTTGTTCCTTTGACTGACAATTATTTTTTTTGTCCCTATGTGAAAACGTTTCTGTGGAACGAACTGGATTTGAACATGGCACATCCAGGTTGTCAGTGCCTGGCGTTAACCTCCCTGTCGGTGTGGTTAAAGAAACAGTGAGCAAGGAGAAAATTGCAAGGTGGTAATTTTAGGAAAGAAGCTATTAGAGTAGACGATCTTCTGGCATCGGGTGACGATTACAGTGATTTGCTGCTAGGCGGAATGATTGAGAGTATTTATGTTGAGGAGTAACAAGTGCGATAAGTTTATCGGAGCACATTCCATGAAAGTCCTTGTAAAACAAGCACATCAAAGTAATGACTAGGATTTAGCGGTTAAGCTGGAAGTCATGCTGACTACCATCAGAAAAGGGAGTCTAATATGAGTGTTATATATTTTTATATATTTATATGAGTGTTACCAGATCTTGTGAAGATCACGCTAAAATGTCAGCCAGTCTGATAGTGTTGAAGGACCAACCAGAAAAAGAGGATATCTCTCACTTTTTCTTACTTATTGACTGGGGAGCATGCTTCTCTAACGTAGCATAAAAAAAAAATGATTATATGATTACAAATATATATAAGCCCCCCTCTTTGGGTAGAGCACTGTCGTAAATAATCTCACCCGCTACTTAATTGGCTGAAAAATGCGAGGCTCGTTGTTTGTTTGTAAAATAATCGGTTTGAGCACTATAAAAATGGTGGACAACATTTGGCGAGGTTATTTGCGGGCACCGCTCCTGTGGGTCGATTGATAGAACTGCTGATTATCAACGCGACGGTTCTAGGTTCAATCATCGGCTTGGGACAGGTGCTAGTCCAGCATTACTGATGAGTTGTGATACAATGAAAAAAGACTATGTTGATGACTACAAATCTATATATATATATATCTTCTATAATATAAATCTGAATGTGTGTGTGTGTGTGTGTGTGTGCATATGTGTGTGTCTTGTCACAAATAGGCTCCTATATGGTTGACTATTTTAAAAAACTGATTGATAGAAGATGTATCAAGACACAGGAATAGGTATGTTTGATCTGGCGGAACGGTGGTTCATTAAAATTGTGGAGTCTGCGTTCACGCCTAGTCCACAAACTATGGAAATAAAATATTTAAAAATTAAAAAAAAACGTTTACAAGTGTTTTTGATATAGATGTACATAAGAATACTTTGATAAGTATGTTTCAACTTAAATAGGGATGGTATAATAAAATTGTCGGGTCTGCGTTCGCGCCTGGCTTCCATAGAATGGAAATAGGCACACACTTTAATAAAGACTTTTCATATCTATCTGCGTAAGTATACTTTGATAATTATGTTTCAGTTTGAAGAAGTATGGTATAATAAAATTATGGTGTGTTCGTTCGCGCCTGACCTCCACAGAATGGAAATATGTCACAAAGTTTAACAAGGTTTTTTAATATAGATCCACAGAATATTGTGATAAGTGTTTCAGTGTGAACAGGTATGGTATAATAAATTCTGGGGTTTATCTATTTTATTTTTACTTTTATCATATTTTGCTTTGGTTTTGATACCCCCAAATTTGAAGCTCTCTTTACAACCCTTCCTTTTCATAACTTATCATACTTTCATAAATCAGAGTCCATTTTCTGTAGGCTGTTTTTGAACCCAGTCAAAGACGGGTACTTTTGCTAGTGTATATATATATATATATATATATATATATATATAATATTGGCAGTACTTCACAAACGAAGATTTTGTGAACAGGGTTTTCCACATCGACTGCAGGCACGCTTGCGGCTGACGAGCCCAATGCGGGACAAGCAGGTTCAGCCACAGCGGCTGCAGTCAAAAGTCACGTCAGGTGTGGCTGCTGAGGCTTCCCGAATCTTTCTCTTGCAGCGCTTCTCCTTCACATTCTCTATGGGGGAGATCTCAAAAGAGGCGAAAGCCTGGTGGACAGTATGTCGCCAGGTAACACGGTCAGCAGCGATATTAAGAGAGTCTTTATATCTTTTCTTCGGTGCCCCTCTGTCACGACGACCATTAGAGAGTTTGCCATATAGGACTCTCTCTCTCTCTCTCTCTCTCTCTCTCTCTCTCTCTTTCTCTGTGTGATTCAAGAGAGATAACATTAGTGCAAGGGAAATAATCAAATAATTCTGAAAGAATATGTGTATTAAAATATAAGCATCAAACATGTGGGAACATCCCAACCGAATACTAACGTCTCCAGCATAAGAGACAAAATTAAAAGTCGTCTTTTGCACATGGCTCCACGCATAGCTTCCGTTTAGAAAAAAAAAAAAATAAGATAACCACAAAAGAATTATCAACCAATGGCAGAGCTCCGCGCCGAAAATAAAGGCCTAAAATATCACAGTCGCTGGGAGCCGGTTTGCCACTATAAAATGAGGGGACCAGGAAGAAAAAGAAGAGATTCGCCCAGCTGCGTCAGTGAACGCACGGACATTCTCCCACCCGACCTAAAGAGATGAAGAAGAAAAAGAAAAGAAAAAGAGAGGAGATTCGGCCAGCTGCGTCAGTGAACGCACGGACATTCTCCCACCCGACCTAAAGAGATGAAGAAGAAGAAGAAGAAGAAGAAGAAGAAGAAATAAGGCACCAGTGAACTGAAGCCAACTCCGCTCTCACGTTATGGGCCTAAACGCTTTCAATTCCAAACATGCCTAATTCACACAAACCAAAAGAAAAGAAGGAGAAAAACACAGGAGGCGAAGATGCCGTGCTACTAGTCGTTGATGAAAGTAGTCGCCGCTTTCAAGTTAAAAGCCTGGACACATATCACCGAAGTAGCACGACCGGCCACCCACTTACCACTCCCGTCGTCCGAAAAGATAAGTACGCTTACGAACATTCATTCTTTGTTTAATTATACAAGCCTACAAAAGTTCATTCCTTATCAATGCATACACACCTGCGAACATCCTACGAACACTCTTCTAATTAGAACTGTCATTAATAAATAAAACCGGTTCTCAACTTCAATATTCGTCTGTCCTTAATTGCATGGAGTCAGATTCTACATATTTCAAACGTTGTCAATTAAATGTATTCCTTGTTGTGACCTCTATGGCCTCATTTTCTTCACCCCTTCTCCATCTATAAACCAACCAAAAAAAAAAAACCTCAGGGCCATAAATGGATCACGTCGGGGTCACCATTTATGGCCCTGAGGTTTTTTTTGGTTGGTTTATAGATGGAGAAAGGGTGAAGGAAATGAGGCCATAGGGGTCACAACAAGGAATACATTTAATTGACAACGTTTGAAATATGTAGAATCTGACTCCATGCAATTAAGAACAGACGAATATTGAAGTTGAGAACCGGTTTTATTTATTAATAACAGTTTTAATTAGAAGAGGTGAAGCAAGCCGTCGTTCATGCTGCAGCGCACGCGCGTAGCGTAAACGGAAGCTGCAAAATGGTGGAAAGTTATTTGTGGGTTCGGGGGTTAATACCATGCAAACGGTAAATTTGCCCCAAGTTTGACTATCAGATTCGTTGTCAGCGACCACAATTACCTATAAAAAAAAAACAAATTAGAGTGGTCGGTGTTCTGTAGTAGCGTATCTGGATATTTACCAAAAAAAAAACTTTGATACCGCTATTGTAAGAATCATGCTGAAAGCCATTCTTAATATGGGGAGGGGGGTTAACTATTCTGAAACTTCACCTAACAATGTAATAAAAATAATGGAAAAATTCTTCAGTTAAATAAAATATATTGAAAATCTTTAAATAGGAAATAAATATTTCTTTAAATAAATTAAATCGTAAGTAATGAAACACTGTTTTATTTCATATTTAAAAAAAATTGTTGTGCCGGTGGGCATTAGAAGATGAATGCCTGTAAAAGAAGCAAAATAAAACGAACAAAACATAAGTAATAACTATGTAAACAACGTGAAGCTGTATAAATGTTACAAAATTACTCAATTCGGCATTAAATAACACGAAAAAGGATTGATATGCCGTAAAACAAAAACAAAACAGAACAAGACGTAAAATATATTTTGACTCTGTGTATTTGCGAAATGTGACTTTTTTTTTATTTAATAAAGTCATTCTTGACTTTTGTAACATGTATTTCTAAACATATTTTTTGTTGTGTAAATAAAAAGTAAATAAAAAAACATAAAGTGGCACAGTAAAAAAAAAAAAAAACGTACTCGTAACGTTAAATGTAAAAAAATATATTTATTACTGAATAAAATTGAATAAGCCTTCCTACAATAATAAACAGAAGACATCGTTAAAAATGTAAGTAAAATACTATTTAAACTGTGGAACGATAACTTCTATGCATAATTGCCTTTAAAATAATCCGGAACCATAAATAGACAGTTATTATTATTTATTTTTTTGTTCGGGAACTTTTGGGAAATAAAAGGGGTTACTGATTTGTAACTGATAAAGATTGAACAATAAAGGGAGATAATTCACATTAATTAATGTTTGCGATGATGATGACGCGTTTCATTAATTAATGTTTGCGATGATGATGACGTGAAACCGTACGTACAAGCAAATTAATATATAGATTCTTATTGAGATGAGTAATTTGTATTATTTATTTATTGCGGACTATTATCCTCATCTTCTAACGAAGTGAAACAACTAGAGGATGAGGATAATAGTCCACAATAAACAAATGAATACATAGCAATCAAACATATTGTACTGAAACTGAAATCACTGAAACACCAGACCTTCGTCTTGGATAGAATAATTTATCTATCTATCTAATATATATGGTGAGCTACGACGTTCACTCTTTCGCTGCCGGAAATTCAAGTGCCCCGAGACGTTTTCTGCGCAAGCGGCTAGAGGCGCCCTTTTTCTTTTTACTGAATTGCTCTGGAGGTTCAATGTTTTGATTTTTTTTTGACCAATCAGAGAGTTTTCCGGGCTGTCGGAAATTATGTGTCTGGGAGCCGGTGAAAATCTTTAAAAACCTCTGATTTTCCAAAAAAAGGGCAGTTAACAAAAATTCAGAGATAGTGTTGAAAGATATATATATCACTACTGTCTGCAGCTCAAAACTAACGCGACAACACTGTGAACGTAGCAGGCGAGTCGGCTGATAAAACAATGTGGGCGAACACACAGACACAGTAACTAACTTTTGTATTCCCCCTTCTATTATCGCATGCTCATTTTTAATTAATTTTATGTAAACAATTATTTTAAAACTTCCTTAATCTCAACTAATTTCCCCCTTTTGTTCACTCATAAATGAACTATTATTTTCATTGAAATATTTCCTAAAAGTAATAAATCTTTTTTTATAAATTGAGAGTTAACTGTATTTATTTTGTTGATATATTTTCTACGAAAGAACATCGTAAATTCGACTCTCTGTCTTGCTCTCTTTACTTCTTTTCCCCACAATAATAATAAAATTAATTAATAAATAATAAACAAATGTAAGAAACATTGGAATAGGCCAAATATATATATATATATATATATATATATATATATATATATATATATATATATATATATATATATATATATATATATATATCGATCAAAGATGGTGTAAATATCATAAAAACAACAGCAAGTACTCTTCTGATTGTTTCGGATTTATGTAATCATGCCATATTCTTTTGATTTTCTTTTAAAGTTAATGAGTTTTTATTCTTCTGATGAGTCAAGGCAGAAAAGATTAAAATACAGTCATAATAACTATATGAATGACTCTGTACCATGAAACAGATGAATTGAATTAAACATTGTAACATATGCTGAGAGAAATAAACAGTAAAATGACAACATCTTGGAATAATATATATATATATATATATATACGATGGCAGCAAATTCGCTTTCGATCATTGCCATCACTCGATATAGTAAAAAAAAAAAAAAAAAAAATGTATATAGCAACACGAAAATATGTTTTCCCTTTATGTATTTTGGTCGATCTTAGAAAAGAGTTATTTCCCTTGGACGGAACAAAGAGAATGATCGCCCTTGGGTTGAAAAGTCGAGAGAGTTTGGCCATGACACTTTGAGAAGCAGACACGCAGCCTCAAATAAAGAAACTTTATCATCCCACATACACTTGTTAAAATTATCATAATTTCAATCGTAACTTGTTAAATAAATCTGTTGAACATTTCACTGAGTTCTTGTATCATTTTACGTGGTTATTTCACAGAAAGCACCCATTTTGGAGATCTTTCCAACACAATAAACAATAATTACAAATGGCTGCCAAAACAGAATGACTAGGTAATATTCATTTACATATTTTTTTAATCTCTATCTTTACTATTATATAAAAGGAAATTTGTCTTGGTTTGGTTTGGTTTGGTTTGGTTGTTTTATGGCATGTCAACCCTTTTAAAGTTTCTTTATTTGAGGCTGCGTGTCTGCTTCTCAAGGTATCCATGGCCAAACTTGTCAACCCAAGGGCGATCATTCTCTTTGTTCCGTCCAAGGGAAATAACTCTTTTCTTAGCTCGACCAAAATACATAAAGGGAAAACATTAAGAAGATTATTTGTATTATTTAGGTTCTTTGGACTACTGTTTTCATTTTTACTGTTATTTTCACAATGTTTCAGCCGATGCAACCTCCGACCTTCTTCTGGTGTATCTTGTCGAGCTTGAAAATCTTTTTGTTGAACTCGAGAATCTGCACAGAATTTTGAATGGAATCTTTTATTTAATCAACGAGACATGAATGGGAAGAAGTTCCAAGCAATTCTCAATTGTATTTTTAGTGTTGCCCGCACTGAGGATCGAACCTTCAACTTCCAGAAGAGTGTAACTGTACAACTGGATTTTACCAAGTACTTTATCCACCTCACCACGGGTCTTCTCAGCACGAGAACAATGGTCTGAATAATATGAATAATCAATCCTCATCTCAAAAAATGCAGAAATGTAATATTAGAAAAATATTGAAATCGTCCCATCCATAGTTAATTAAAAAAAATTTTTTTTGACTCAAAACACTTGGAAATATTTGAGATCGTCTCTCGCAAACAGCTCAGGGAAGTTGAGCAGCGAGATGTCTGTTTATATTACATCTTACAACTTCTGAAGGTTAGTGCAGTTAGACAGAAGACAACTGCTTGTTGGGTTAGTCGGGAGTGTGTACTTTTAAGTGGAACAAGTGCTATGGGCTTATCCAAGCACATTCCAATAAAGAACTCGTAAAACAGACACAGGTATGTAACATTGCGGTGATGGGACAAAGGTTGGAGCTTGGTTGACTGTGCGGAACCTATTAGTTTTGAGACCCTTTTTTGGACCTTGTCTAAGAGTGAGAGACGTTGTAGATGCACCAGTCCAGATGTGGTAAGAATGTTCCATGCATGGGCGAATGGTGCCTTTTGTAAAGATATAGACTACTTTCTGGTGTGAGTAATCTTCTAGCTTGGTAGAGGAAACCCGCCTCATTTTCACAGAGAGATAGATAGAGAGAGAGAGAGAGAGAGAGAGAGAGAGAGAGAGAGAGATAGAGATCAGAAGAAAAGAAAATGGTCGTTAGAGCATCAACATTTTTCATAATTAATTTTTATTTTTATTTTGATGCAATAATAAACTTTTAAGACGAACAAATTCATTTTCATCAAAACTTTGTTTCATCTCCACATCTGAGTTCTCATCCAGCTTCATTGTTGTACACTCGACGCACACAATCTGCTCATCCTCTCTCAACCTAACAGTAATTCAAATACATGTATTGTGTACCCAATGCTTACGGATACCATAAAAAATTGAATCACACTCGACCCTATTTTCCACAAACGGGGACTTTCCCCTTTTGGAGATCTTTCCAACACGATAAACACTAATTACAAATGGCTGCCAAAATAGAATGACTAAGTAATAGTCATTTACATATGTTTTTAATCTATATCTTTACTATTATATAAAAGGAACTTTGTCTTGGTTTGGTTTGGTTTGGTTGTTTTATGCATGTCAACCCTTTTCGGGTTATTTAATGCCGAATCCAGTTATTTTGGAAATAGTATTCATGTTGCATGCAGTTATTTTCTTCAAACTCTTTGATCTTCAATCGCTAGTTTGTAGTGTTTGGTTAGGAAACCATTCAGGAAGTGGTGGAGATAGAAAGAGAAAGGGGAAATGGGAAGAAGAAAAAAGAAGAAAAGGTGGGTTGTTGTTTTTGTTTTTGGTTTTGCAGAACATAATCAAGTTTTGCTAAAGGAAGTAGAAAAATGAAAAAAAGCATCAATGTTAGGTGCATTTTGTCTTGGGAAGCAAATATCTTCAGACAATGTGATTTGGTAGCACCAGGGAACTTTATGTGTCTGTGTGTCTGTTCCCTATGGACTCGAAAACGGCTGGGCTGATTTTTATGAAATCTCACATTAAGGTACTTTATGTGCCTGGCAGTGTTCTTAGGTAGGTTTTATATCAGAACATGACCAAAGTTAACACCTTACACAGCCTAACATCACAAATGCATTTAAGGAATTTTATTACCACACAAGCCGAAACGCTCGACATATAAAATCAACAGTAGGTTATTTGATATGACAGGGGCACGTTTGAAATGAATGCTTCTCTTTAGAGCACAATGATACTTGACTTTTGGATTTAAAAATTTAATTCAAGCCGATGTATATAAAACGACATGCAAGGAGGAGCTCCTATTGAGTGGGTGGTTCCAGAAGAAAAGATCAAACCATCAGGCAGCAAGACGTTTGTTTACTGGATGGGAGAGATTGAGAAAGGAGACAGAAGGGGAACCGAAGGTGGCCAAGTCATCAAACAGCAGTCCACAGAAAAAAGCACAGCCTTTGAGAAAGTGGCAATCTTTTACAAGTGAGTTTACAGTGTCAGGAGAAAAAGCAGTAGCAGGAGACTCCTCAAAAAGCGCAGGTCAAGAAAGGGAAAAAGGGAAGGCGGGATGGCCCCACACTGAAGCAAGATCAACCAGCCACTCCAGCAGCAGCAGGAAAGAACCCAGAAAAAGAACGTAACTGGGGACTAAAGGAGTAAAAATCCCCCGAGGATTACTGCAAGCTCTTCTAGGAAAAGTACAATCAAGTTGGTTCTGGGAACACTGGAAAGCTTGCTGGCCAGAATAATATCACTAGTGAACTTGGACGAGAAACAAAAAAGATTTTACTGGGGTGTCCAAGGAGAAGATGATGAGCATGTTGGTAGAGTTAAAAATCCAGGCAACATACATTGCCCACAAAAGCTATGCAATGTAGGACCTACTTCTCCTGACCTTGGGAAAAGCAGAGAGAATAGCAAAGACGGACATCATGTGGAAGGGGTTGCATTGCAAGCTAGAATTCCTGGACAAAAGAAAGACCAGTCTTCATCCTTAGGGTTGTGTGCTGCATCAGCGCAGAACACTTGGAGGCCATACTGTCACAATAGGGAGACATTGCGGCAGCAAATATGGGACGCGGTTCCAGGAACATCATTACTGGGGAATACAAAGTAAAAATGGAGGTAAACTGAGCTGGTTTTAATGCAATACCAGTCCAGCTGAAATGTGAGATGCGGACAATGTCGATAATAGTGGAAGAGAGAAGGCTTCACTGTTGGCACTGTATGTTTGCCGGGCCACATGGCAAAAGCCTATGCCAAAAGAATCCCCAAAACTCTACCAACAGCTGCTCCCACTAGGAAAGTGATAGGGGGTGAAAAAGCTAGAGAAACTACGAAGGAGAACTCTACTAGCTCGACCATGATATTAAAGAAGGGGGAAAAGTTTGAAAAGACAGCAGCGACAGCCAAACTGGCAAAGGAGGAAAAAGACGGGACCAAGATGAAGTTGCCTTCAGAATCCGAAGAGGATACAGAGGAAAAGACAAGCGAGAAGAAGACCACAAAAAGCCAAAGAAGAAAATGAAGACAACGAAAACTCTGCCCAACCCCAACCCCCAACTCCCATGGATGAGCAGAATACCCCTCCCCTTTTTTTGTACCCCTATACCTGAGACAGAAGCCCCAGACAACGAGACTCAGGACAAGATGGAAGAAACGGAGAATCCCTCTCCCCCTCCTGTGAAGCCAGCCGAAAAATCTAAAGCAGTTGGAGAAATTCAAAGGGAGGATGTAGAGAAGCCGGCGAACTTTCGCAAAGCTCTGATGTTGATAACCTTTGTCAGAAAGGAAAAAGAGTCAAGGGTAAAAGCCATGTGGAGGATGCTGAACGAAGCGAGGGAAGCCATCCCTGAGCTGAAGCTTATGGAGGAGGAGCATCCATTGTGGCTGCAGAATGAAGTGAAATGTGATGCGAGGGTCTCGATTTATATTCGCCCCTTCCTATACACGGCTTTGAAATTAACTTTTCCCTTGGACGTGGAGGTCTGGTTCGAGATGGTCAGTTTACATCTGAATTGTTGACTAGCAGTATCAGCTAGGCCTCCAGCATCCTCCACCCCAAGAACTTTAGTCCCATGTGTGCCACTGCTTAAACCTGAAGTAAAACCTGGCTAGTCTAAATACAAGGGGCATGAAATCTCAAAGCAAGGCTGCTCGCATGCCAAGGGATCTCATGGCCCTTCAGGTAGATATTGCCACGTTATAGGAGACCCACTTTGTTTCAGGTGAGGATTGTGATGTGCTGACAAGTGACTTTGATGTCTTTTTGGCATATGGCAATATTCGTTGCTGTGGGTATCTGCGCTAGTGATTTGCACCCTGTCTGTAACAGTGAGTGTTGTTCATGCAGACGCTTGGGACAGGATGGTCGTGGTTGATGTTGTCATTAAAAGCGGAAAGTTTTGGATCATCACAGTTTACTCACCTAACATCGCTAGTGAGAGGGTTTCCTTTTTCCGGCCTACAGAGGTGTTTCTCTTGAGTCTGGAGCAGGTAGTGTTAATGGGGGACTAGAATGCCATCCTGGACCCCAAGATGAATAAGGTCGGAAGGAATAGAGGACCGTATAGGTGTGAAAGCAGTCTGTCTGAACTGATGGCCTCGTGCAATCTTGTCGACAGGTTTCATCTGGATCACCCAGGGAGGGAGGTGTTGACGTGACATACTAGTGCAGCCTTCTGTCTGAGTACTTAACCTGGACAGAATGTTAGTTAGAAGGGGCAATGATTTTCCATATTATCCCATGTTCCACTGGTTAGGTTATTTGGACCATAAATTAATTATGGTCCGTTTGAAGTTAAGTGATAGGCCTAGGTTGGCTGGGTACTGGAAGTTGAACGCTTCCTTGCTGGAGATGGTCGACTTTCGGGAACAGCTGACACTAATTCAGTGGAATTTAGTGGGGGCAGTTATCGGGAGTAACTGGTGAGTTAATCTTAAGGCCCAAATTAGATGCTTTTGCGTCCAATATAGGCAACACTTTGCCAGTACTAGGGCCCAGACAAAAAAGCATGTAAAAGATCAGCTGACCTGGGTGGTGGTGGTTGGGGGGGAATCACCTAGAGCATTAGTTAAGGGGGACCTCAATCGCTTGGCTAGCGAGCGATATCAAGGTCAAGTAGTTAGAGCTAGGTTAAAAAGAGTCTCTAACAAAGCCATTAATGTTGACACCGTTGAGCATAAGGCTACTTTACGCCATGGTTCGGATGGGTACATTTGGAAAGTGAAAAACTCTCATATCGACTCGTGCGATTTGCTAGGGGTTTCGTGAGCATTTGTAAAAGTGCTTCACCCAACTACCCAGACTCTGTGGCCAGGAGTTTGGCAGCTATTTAGCTGGCTTGCCCCGCCTTATTGCGACTTGAGCTGCTAGCTGTGATGGGATGGTTATGGAACGTGAGATCATTACTGCGTTGAAGCAGGTTGGTTATAACAAATCCTCAAGATGTATTTGTGGCTGTCGCTCATATTTGTTCCTCTTCTGTAGGATGTGTTTAACCACTGGTTTGTTCAGGAATCCACCCCTGGACAGGTTACCAAATGAGTGGTCACATTACTGAATAAAAGAGATCGACATGGTGGAGATGATTATAGGTCTATCACTCTGTTAAACACAGAGTTGAAAATTTTGGCACTCGTTTTGTAAAGCGACTGCAGGTTGTTATCGGCGACTTGTTTGAATAGGATCAGAATTATGTTGTGAAGGGGAGATCAATTCAAAATAATTTGCACTTGGTGCACATGATCTTAGAAGGGATAGAAGATGACTCAGAAGCCATGCTGGTCAGTTTAGATTAGTCCCAAGCTTTTGATAGAGTCAACCATGGTTTCTTGAAATCGGTTATAGAGACCACCGGTTTTTGTCCAGACTTCCACAAGTAAGTCTCTGTTCTGTATCACAGACCAACAGTAGTCATGCAAGTAAACAGAAGGCTCTCTGAGACATTTGGGATCTCTCAGTTGGTTCATCAGGGTTGTCCGCAGTCACTTTTGCTTTATGTCCTGGCGTTAGAGCCTTTCCTTTGCAAATTAAGGGACGAGGCGGTGAGACCAGTCCTGTGCGGCATTGTTCTTCCTGGTGGAAAATGTTCCAGGGTGTCCACATACGCCGATGATATCACTGTGTGTGTGTTGAGCTGTAACGACATCAAAGCAGTGACTCAGGTGCTTGCTAAGCATGAAAACATCACAGAGGCTGTTGTCAACCATAGCAAGTCTGTTGGCCTGTGGTTGGGGGCCTGATCGAGGGTTCTTACACTTCCAGGTGATTTCGGCTGGTCAAATGGCCTGGTTCGTATACTCAGAATTTGGTTTGGACAAGGTCTCCAGCTGGAGAAGAATTGGTCGGAGGTAGAAGCTAAGGTCGAATCGTCTATAGGGACTTGGATTTGAAATAAATTATCCTTGAAGGGTTGTGCAGAGGCATGTGCTACTCACGTCTTTCTGTTGATCCTTTACAGCATGTTTGTACTTCTCCTGCCCAAGGCTTTTGAGCAGCTCTTCTTGTTGCTTGTTTGGAAGAGGGGAAATCCGTTTGTCCATAGACGGGGCTGTACACAAGGTCTAAGCAAGGCAGGCCTGGGAATATCTGACCTGGAATGTCATCAACGTGCTGAAAGATTAGCTTTCCTGAGTTGTACATTACTAAAAAATTCTCTATTGAAGGTATTCAAAGACCAGGTGGGAAGACGCCGTTCTTTGCCAAATGCCAAGCCACCCTTAGGGTATTACCAAGGTCCAGTGACCTTGTTTAGTCTAGAAAGAGACTATATAGGGACTTAGTGATGGGTACTGCAAAGAGTCCATTGGTTGAGTGGCTACATATTTTGTAAAGGGAGGTTCATTCACAGTGGAGTTCGGTGCCAGATTGGAGTAACTTGAATAACTCAGAATTCTCTCTGACTTGGCAACTTGTTCAGGATGTACTGCCACTCTATGACAAACTTGCCAAAGATAGTGGAAGGGCCAATTTAGCAAAACTTAATTTTCGCTAATTGTCTTCAAAAACTGTTTTCATTAATAATTAATTTTCTACCTGATATTTCATAATTTTTGGATATGTTCATTACTGCGACATGACAACTCAGTAGATACCATTGGTTTCACTTGAAATTCAATATTTCAATTATTTTTGCCACAATAACACAGAAGAACCGATAGATTATTCATGAGTTACGTCATTTGTTTGTTTTTTGTTTTGTTTTGTAATGAAATACACATAACATGAAAAGGACAAATGAACATTTAAATATCATTCAAATAAAAACAAAATATGGCGGTTGGTAGAGAACTCCTCCAAGAACAAAAAAATATTATGACGGAAAGAAAATATCGTATTCCAAAAATTATGTAAATTTTATTTTTAAATAACATTTTATGGCTAAACGACGAGTGACGCTCTCGCGACGCAATTTTAAAAAGAGTCTAAAACAACAAGGGAAATAACTCTAAATAATTCAAACTTTTGCAAAATATAAAATTGCCATTTTTTACATGGGTACTGAGGGTATTGTAAAAATTCAAACTGGCTTAAAAATAATTTTCTTTATAAAAATAAAACTACTTAATCAATTTACGTGATTTTTGGTGTACGATATTTTCTTTCTGGCACGGATACGAACATCATACAGATTTTGAATTTTGTTTTTCATGGGGGATGGGGAGGCTTGGACAAGCATCAATATGTGTATCAAACATGGAATAGTACTCATGATATTTTTATATAGGATTAACAAAGGGAGCACACGACCTTGCCAGTTAGAAAAATACAATTAATATATTTTAATTTATGCAGATTTCTTATTTATTATTAAAGAAGCCATTCTCTATTGAATATATATATATATATATATATATATATACTAGCATTTCAGCCCGGCGTTGCCCGGGTGTTTGGCCGTGTATGTTAGCAAAAAAAAAAAAACCACAAAAAAAACGTCCAATTTTTTAAACTTTGACCCCTATTATGACACCTTAACATTTATTGTTTTGGGCTCAAATCCTATTATTAAGTTTGATCCATGTCCGAGGAACCTATATCTAAAATTTCAAGTGTTTAGACCCAAAATTGTCGGAGGAGTTTGGTAGAGTTCTCAAAGATCAAATCGTTAAACTTTGACCCCTTAATCGCCAAATTTCTGGCCGAAAACCGATCACATCGATGTTCCTAAATCTCAGTACCCAGTATATCAAATTTCGAGTTTGTAGACTAAGAATTGACAGAGTTATTGCGTAGGGAAATGTACACAGACAGACAGACAGACAGACAGACAGACAGACAGACACGTTCATTTTTATATATATACTAGCAAGAGTGCCCGGCGTTGCCCGGGTGTTTGGAGGTGTATGCTGAAAAAAAGGGCCAATTTCTTTAATTTGACCCCTATTATAACCCTTTAACCTTTATTGTTTAGGGCTCAAATCAATTTATTAAGTTAGATCAATGTCCAAGGAACCTATATCTAAAACTTAAAGTATTTAGACCCAAAATTGTCGGAGGTGTTTGGTACAGTTCTTAAAGGTCAAATCGTTGAACTTTGACCCCTTAACAGCCATATTTCTGGCCGAAAATCGATCACATAGATTTTCCCAAATCTCAGTACCCTGTATATCAAATTTCGAGTCTGTAGACTAAAAATTGACAGTTATTGCGTAGGGAAATGTACACAGACAGACACACAGACATACACAAAGACACGTTCACTTTTATAGATATATAGACTATCATGGGTGCCCGGCGTTGCCCGGGTGTTTGGAGGTGTATGCTGAGCAAAAAAAAAACAAAAACAAAAACAACAAAAAAAGGTCAATTTTTTTAAATTTTGGCCCCTATTATGACCCCTTAAAATTTATTGTTTTGGTCTCAAATTACATTATAAAGTTAGATCCATATCCAAGGAACCTATATCTAAAATTTCAAGGGTGTAGACTCAAAATTGTCGGAGAAGTTTGGTAGAGTTCTCAAAGGTCAAATCGTTGAACTTTAACCCCTTAATCGCCAAATTTCTGGCGCAAAATCAATCACATCAATTTCCCCGAATCTCAGTACCCTGTATATCAAATTTCGAGTCTGTAGACTAAAAATTGACAGAGTTATTGCGTAGGGAACTGTACACACACACACACACACACACACACACACACACACACACACACACACACACACACTGAAACTTTCACGTTTATAGATAGATATAGATAGATAGATAGATTTGTTTAACAAAATATATACGTATACATAAATATATATGGAAACAATTTTGTGTTTACTATAAACTTTTTTCGCAAATATTATGCAAGTATAAATCATGTATAATATCTGCATGAATATAATTACTGTTAATAGTTAACTAAAGATGATTATCCCATTAAAAAACCGAAGCAACTAATGGGGAATTAATTAAAATGAATGTTTGAAAGAATATGCAAATTAGCTAGATCTTTTGCTAGTGAATGCAATTCCACAACCAAGATATAGGAAAAATATATTTTCTTTTTAAATAAATAGAAAAGAGGATTTTTAATATGAATATCGATACACACAAAAGAAAACCGAATTTATAGAATATATATATATATATATATATGAGAGAGAACTGATTCCAGAAGTTAAAAAAATTTATTTGGGTGCTATTAGCTAGAATCGAAACCAAAATATTTAGACGCATTCGCTACTGTTTGAACGAACCTAACAGATAGATAAAGAGAGTTATAAAATCAAATCACTTTTAGCTATTGTTAGTTTATGCATGCGCAAACTAATAGAAATATGTCGGCAAGTTGAAATAAACATTTTGCATTTAACTTACCGATATATTTCTATATGGGTTATTCATCTGTCGCAGTTTTCACCAAAACAAACTACTTATCCAAAAAGAATCCTAATTCAAAATGTAAAAACCACAGCCGACGATCCTTCGACAAGTACTTCGACATGAATAATTATCCTGTGGAACTCTGGATAGTACAATTCCCACTAGAATAATATTCACAACTTTCCAAGCTTCAATTTGATATGGTACATGAATATAAATCCCAAACAGATGACTCCCCACAGTACTTTAAAAACACAAAAACAAACACAAATCAAAAACGAAAACGACGACCAGCGCTGCAAGCCATGGTGTCTACAACTACGTCTGTCGGACGAATATAAATACAGCGTTTTTTTTCAACAAGCAGTCAGTTGTGGATAGATTGCCGCACAGCGAGGTTGGGCCCATCAGCGGCCCTACCCAACTCAGCAGCAGCAGTCATGTCCACACAGAATTGTTTAGACTACCTCCCTGACAACGGTCGAACCCAGTAGCAGCAACGGCAGCAGCAGCAGCAGCAACAACAGCAGCAGCAAACAGTGACCACTCGCCATCGACTCGCTCGATTTTCAGCATCCCAAGTCAACGCGTATGTCCTGTAGCCACTGGAGACGACCTCGTAGCTAGTTAGGTGTGTGTTTTTGGGTAAATGAAAACAAAAATCGTTGGTTGTTTAAAAAAAAAACGTGCAACTTGGCAGGTGCCTGTTTTTGATGAGTTAATGATGTTAACTTTGAGTGCGGGATAGTGTTATTTACCGTGAGTCTGTTCGCTTCTTTTTTTTATATGAAAAAGCTTAATGCACATGCGGCGATCGAAAATTGTTGAATATTTATCTTTTGAAAGTCGGGCAAATTAAATAGACAGGCGACCCCGGTTGTTACCTCGTAGATATTACCATTTACGCGCGATATAAATAGTTTTAAGAAGTTGTGAAGCGACCGATCGGTTCTCGGAAAAAACCTTTCTTGGACATACATGAAAACGCACACATACACAAACATTTTCGCTTTTATATATATAGACTAGCGGGGGATGCCTGGCGTTGCCCGGGTGTTTGGAGGTGTGTGTGTGTGTGTTGGGGAGGGGAGGTAGATCAGAACAACCCTGTTTAAAAAAAAAAACGTTGGCCGGATGTTTGGAGGTGTAAAAAAAAAAGTTTTAGTAGAAAGATAGGCTTGAACTCCGAACCTTTGACATGGAGGTGGAAAGGAAATGGGGAAAAAACCACGCGAACTAACCATCTCGACCACGGGAATAGATGAACTGTTAAGTGTGTTAAGTTGACATTTATAAAGCGAAAAATTAACAGGTGCAAGAACCTAGTTTTGCGCTGGAAGCCAGTTTCTGTTTTCCCCGCTACGTGGCGATCAAAAAATATCTCGAAAATTGCTTGTAAAAGTCGGGTAAATTAAAGATAGCCGCGACCTGAGTTCCTTAGTCGTAGATATTATTATTTAGACAGCATATAAAAAGTTTTAAGAAGGAGCGAGCCAATTGAGAATCACGGCGAAAAAAGCCTTTTGTAGACATACACAAAAAGCGAACAAACATACATACATTCATACATACATACACACATTTTCGCTTTTTTATATATATAGACTAGAGGGATATACCCGGCGTTGCCCGGGTGTTTAGAGGTGTGTGTGCTCGGGCGGGGGGTGTAATAAAAACATAAGAATAAGCGAAGTAAATATGTAAAAAAAAATATTAAAACTTTAAAAAATCGAAAAAAAAAACGCAAAAAAAACTAACGCAAGGCAAACGAACGATGTTAAATGTAAAAATCGGAAAAACAAAAAAAGAAAACGCGAATGTGATGGAAAAAGAAAACAGAAAAACGAACGTTAAAACTTCTTTAAAAAATTTGACCCCCCCCCAAAAAAAACACACTGGCTTAAATAACTCTATTTCGATATCAACATTTTAAAAATCGAAAAAAAAAATAGACATCTCACACCACGATTCGAACCCAAAACCTTTAAATAATGAGGCAGCCCTCTAAGCAAATGGGCTAAGACGACGTCGACAAAATTGGATCGGTTTTTTTAATATTTAAACTAAATCATGTTCCGGCGTCATTTGCGCATGCGTAGAAGCGAACTTGTCATGAGAGGACGGTTTTTGCTGACCCCTCCCTATAGAAAACCAATGATTTAAGGGTGAAGAAATAAAGGTTTTTGGCCAATTTTTCGATGTTTGTCGAGCGAAGGTTGGAACTTTAAAATGATACCAATCTCGGGAAAATCCGTTACCCGTGTCGAAAGTTTTTGCGAGACATACAAACACACATACATACATACAAACACACATTTTCACTTTTATATATATAGAAGATGAAAAAGGTAAAATCTAGTGTTTTTTTTGTCCTGATCTAGCGGACTGTTAAAATCTCAGTTGGCAGCATTGGTGTGTAGGTTAAAACAACAAAGACACGAAACGCATTTAAATCTCAGAGAGAGAGAGAGAGAGAGAGAGAGAGGGGGGGAAGGAGAGAGAGAGAGAGAGAGAGAGAAACAAGACAATGTGGTTTCTAGAGATTGAAAACTTTCAAAAGTAAATTTCTTTCTTTTTTTTATTTCAAGACAATAGTTAAGCCCAAAGTTCAATCTCTGCTAAATTTTAAACCCCACTGCCACCTAAATGCTTTTCGATTTGAGTTGAAAATCTGTTTTTAATATTTAAAAAATTTTTTAAGTAATGTATAAAGGTCGCGGCCATATATAAGAAACGTGAAAAAAAAAAGTTTACGCATTAAAAATACTTTTATGCGATTTTTTTTTCATATTACTAAATGAGGAATCATTTTCATTACAAAATCAAGTTATAAATATAGGTTAGCAAATGGAATGCAGTTGGGAAATTCAAGACAGGGTTGTTTTGACAGCTTGTGACTCAGAAAAGTCAGTAGATAATTATTAAAATCTGTTCCTGCTCTATCCTTTGTGACGTACCCCTTCTGAGGTTAGCTTTATTATCCGACCATGATAAATTAATTAAAAAAAATAAAATTCCTCAGTTTTTTTTGTTTTTTTTTACACGGCGGTCACCACCGGAAACCACTCAGGGATAAGGGTTATTGCAAGTACAGTACGTTAGTGTGAAGATTTAATGAAGTGTTTACTTAAGAGGGCGGTTCATTAGGAATTTGTTAACGTTGGACTTGAAGACATGGTTTGCATGGAAGGACGCGAGGATGCTACGCGCCAGTCTATATTTAATTGACTTCCTCTATCAAAAAGAGCATTTTGAATGGGGGATAACAATTATCTGCCCTTCTCGACTCTATTAGATGAATAGATAGATTTTATTTAGCAATCGGCTGTCTGTCGTTGTAAGAAATGGTAGGTCAGAGAAGTTTCAGCATATATTTTAACATAAAAAGATAATCAATTCAACATGTATATATATATATATATATATATTCCTTTTTTATTTTAATGAATAAAATCAAAGAACGAATTGGTAATATTTACAAATTTCAAAAGATGATAATATATATGTAAGCACATAAGTCTTTCTTCTCTTTTTCCTTTTTCCTTTCTCTTTTTTTTCTTTTGTATATGTATATGTATAGACATATGTCTCGCATACCCAACTCTCAGTAAAAAAAAAAGAGAAAGACAAGTTTACAACAGAGATAATTTACGGAGTTTTGCCCCTTTCATCATTATTTCCTTTTATGTTTTTTTTATAATAGACCGAGGGAGGCTACTCCTGTCGATTTTCCCTTTTATTTATTTTGTTTGTTTTTCTTTCTTTCGGGCGATATATTTTGTTTATCAAACTCTAGCGAGATTTCTGAGTTTTCGTTATTTAATAGTTCTCTTAAAGCGATCCGATATATCTTTATAATTGACAAATGAAAAGAGTAACAGATAAACCAATCTTTATTTTACGCTGATGGACATCAACTATGTTTTTCTTTTCATATTTCTCGTGGTGTTGATTTTATCAGCGGAGTTGCTTAGTTAGACATGTTCTTTCCTTGGAATCCCTTCTGCAACTAGCTTGCGTTTCAAATTCTTAACGGTCAACTTTCTTCAAAAGAAACGCGGAACGCATTTGTCTGAATTTTAAATATATCAGCGTTTTTCTTTTCTTCTTTCTTGTTTTTAATTATTTTTCTCTTCGCTGTCATTGTTGTCATGGTAACGGTTCACTTGGTCGTTTTAATTCCTTCACGTCTTGGAATTTTAACCATTAAATTTATTTATTTTTATTAATACGATATTGATATATCTGAATATAGTTATACCTTATTTTCATGGCAAGTGCTTGCCTGAGCTCCAATCTATAATCTCCTGCTGCAAAATTTTCATGAAAAAAACTTGTCTAGCAGAAACCACAATCAATAATTTTCCCCACTCTTTATCTGTGCCTGAACCTAAACGTAGATTCCATGAACAAAGCTTCTTTCTTAGAACTGCACGCCTGTGGAACTCTCATCTGTTTCCCTGCTTTCCAACAGGCTACAATTTGGTCGTCTTCAAGTCCAACGTAAACAAATTCTTGATGAGCCATCTCCTTAAGTTATCTAATGTGTCACATTTTCGCTACTAACAATTACTACGATATTGTCCCTTTTAATACTGTATATTCATTAGCTCTTACCCTCGAGTGGCCTCCGGGCATTGATAAAAGATGACTCCTTTGTATAAAAAAAAATAAACCATTAGTGTATTGGCAATTAAAAAGAAAAGGAAAACAGAAGGTGGAAGTTGTGTTTATTTTCAGCAACTTTATGACCTTTACTTCCCTTATTTTGCCCCTTAGTTCTCACATTCCATAAGCAATGTTTCTGACAAAGGGGAAAGAATTGCTGTTTTCTGGATCGGAATCTATCCATCTCAAAGCTATCGTTGGCTGCTTTTTTTTGCCTTGAAATGGTATATTTTTTTAGCTAGATCAAGTGGCTTCATGCCTTGTCTGGAGCACTTTTCATAAAAAAATGGAAAAAAGATTAACCGTCTCTTTGCACACTGTTATATTCATCATCCCTCACGCACCATATGTTGTATCGTTTTTTGTTTTTGTTTTTTGTTTGCCTTTGGGGTGGGGGTGGAGTGGGTCAAATCCACCATTTTCTAAACATTTTTCTAGTTTGCCCCCCCCATTCACAGTTTCATTCTTTATTTTATCTTTTTCTTTGGACAGGCGGAGACAACTAACAATCAGCTCGCTGATCACTCCACCGCTTTCAAGTTGAATGCGCTGAAGGTTTACAAGACATTAATTCTCGACTATCACTTCCTTCCTTTCCCCACCGAAAGAAAATAAAAAATCCCGTAACCTTAAACTTTTGTCATCAATCGGTAATGACGTCATGTTTTATCCAATTTAGTCTATCATCTCTTTTTGTTCCAAACTTTGATGGATTATTGAGCGAGAGGCCCTTTTCACTCAACGTTGCTTAATGCCAATTTGATGGCCATGATAAAAGAAACACAAAACAACCAATCTCCACTTCCCTGTCATCACCCCTTCCCTGTCATTGGACTTTCCCTTACACCCTGAATCTTTGAGCTGCATGGGTGGGGGAATAGAGAAGCACGGGCGATGCTGTCGTTGTTAGTGTTAACAGGACTTTTGCATAGAGCTTATAAAGATTGCGCTCTAGGATTGTCGAGTCTGCATGAAGTCCCCCATCTTGACCACAGTAATTCGTTAAGTGCAAGTTTTTAACCCCTACAACAAGATTCAGAAGTTGCATGCAAAGTTAGAGCAGGTTTGGCCCAGAACAAAAAAAAAGGAATGATGCGAAAGCAAAGTTGTTTCACACACTTCCATTGATTTGCAGTTTTGTACCTCGTACGTATTTGCTTGCTACATGCAGAGGCAGAAATGACCAGAGAATCACAGATCCTGATGCCGACTCTTCCTGAATTTTAACCAGCGCTTTGTTAATCGAGTTGCAGCACTAATACCACTTTGCATCAAACCTATATAACATAATTACATTGACACATCATATCTTATTAAATCACCAAAGTAAACAACACTGATTCTGGTCAGTACCAAGTTAGTAAAAGCACTGTATGTAGGGGATGTCGACATCTCCATACTCAGAATTTAAGGAGTAGGTAGTCTCTGCTATTCACCCGGCTTCCATACTCCTTCTTATATATATATATATATATATATATATATATATATATATATATATATATATATATATATATATATATATGTATTTTATATATATATATTATATATATATATTATATATATTTATATATATATATATAAATATTAAGTATTAATTTTAAAATTCATGTTAACTCCTAACAAATGTATTTCATATTGTCTCGTTTAATTTGTTTTTCTTGTTTTATTTATGTATATTTATTTATTTGTCTCTATTTTTCTTGTCTTACAAACGTTCTAAGATGAAATTCGTCATTCCCCCCTCCCCCGACCACTACTCGAACAGGCAAAACACTGCTCACTCATGCTATATTCAAGTAAACTAGCGATAAAAAACGAGAATTATTCTCTCCTACATTAGATAAAGTTATGACTTTATTTAAGTAATATACTTAATATCTCCTATTGCTATAAGCTTGCTTGTATTGAAAATGTTTGCTTCCTTGCTCGTTAATCAAACCATCGAATATAGTTAGTCTTAGTTTTAATTATATTTGAAGCTAAAATGCAGAGTGACATTAGCTACGTCGCTAGGATTATTACTGAATAGATACACAATGATTTGAGCTTGACCAAACTAACTGCATTAATTATTAATCCCGACGCGCCATGTACTAATAGTTTCTCTCATTGCGGTACAAGCACCCCTGCTGGATTGCTACGTATATCCAATATGTACTTTGCCTCCAAGACGACTGCCTATGTCTGATTTGCATGTTAAATTAAAAACAATTCTTTTTCTCTTCTCTAACTAAACTTTATTTGGCACTCAAGATTCTAAGAATTCTACTGTATTCTGTAAGTTTAATCCTCTCCTGAAAACTAACAATCTGCTCTACTCCCCAAGCTGCCACTAACACTCATACATTACATACGACTTGGAGGGGGGTCCTTAACTTTCAGCCCTGTACCTTCGCATGCTAACCGACTGGAAGTCATGATCACTAAACATTTGTACATTTCTGCCCGTTAGGCATGCATTAGTTTATTCGTATCTAGGTGGATACTTACTAACAACAGTCTGTACTTAGACTTACAACTATCTATATTACATAGCAATAGCTGTCCCTTCCTTAGCTTTGCAATGTTAAATACGAATACTGAACTGATACTCTATAATGCAAAATACAAAATAAAACTTCCTGATTTTTTAAACGAAAGCTGAAGATATCTTCATTAGAAATGGAAACATACTTAATACCTACAATCTCCATATATTCGCATCTATTGGAAATCTGCCCATATATCTATTTACTGTACTATACATACTGTATACGACATAGCATATAGTTTGCGTTGCTTGTATCTATTGAATATACAACTTTACCCTCCTGCCATCTAAAATATCCTGAGCTTGTACAATTTCTGTCTAGTTAATTCGTAATATCGTGCCATTCTGCAACGCATTATCCTAAGTCAACATAAAAATAAGAAAAGGAAATTTTTTTCATAAATCTTTTTCATATAAAGGGAAAAAACAAATCATGTTAACTCCTTCCAACAGACCTGTTTGCAAATATAGCTGCTTCCACTGCATGAACTCTTACTCACCCCTTCCTCCATTAACAATGAAATAGCAATTTGGCGATTAAGTGGTAAAGATCAACGATTTGACCTTTGAAAACTCTACCAAACTCCTCCTACAATTTTGGGTCTACGCACTTGAAATTTTAGATATAGGTTTCTTGGACATGGATCTAACTTAATAACTTGATTTGAGTCCAAAACAATAAATTTTAAGGGGTCATAATAGGGCTCAAAGTTAAAAAAAAATCGACCTCTGCGGTCTCTTCCAAATTACTCCCACAATTTCTGGTCTAAATATTTGAAATTTTACATAAAGGGTATTCAGAGATAGGGCAAGCTTTTTCATTAGTTTGGGTCGAAAATTTTTAGTTACCAATATATAAATGTATGTATGTATGTATGTATGTATGTATGTATGTCTGTTTGCATGTTTGCCTTAAACTTTCAATAGAGGCGACGGATTTTACCAAGGTCAGTATTGTTTTAAAGTTCGATCTTTCATACGACAAATATCGAAAAATTGGCTAAAAACATTAATACTTTTCTACGGGGGGGGGTAACTTTTTTCGCCGATATTTTTTAAAGTTATCCTCTCCCTTAGATTGTCAAGCCTTAATTAAAAAAAAAATGTCGCTTCCGGTTTGGCGGTTGTCGTAACAGCATAAACGTTAGGTTTTTACCCCGTTTTTTTTTCCTCCTTTGCGGTACGGGTTCGAGCCTGCTTTCCGACTACCACTTTTTTTTTTTTTTTGCTCAACATACACATCCAAACACCCGGGCAACGCCGGGCTGAAATGCTAGTATATTTATAAAAGTGAACGTGTCTGTCCGTGTGTGTGTGTGTGTGTGTGTGTGTGTGTGTGTGTGTCCGTGTGTGTGTGTGTGTCCGTGTACATTTCCCTCTGCAATAACTCTGTCAATTTTTAGTCTACAGACTCGAAATTTGATCTACAAGGTACTGAGATTTGGGAAAATCGATGTGATCGTTTTCGGCCAGAAATTTATCTATTAAGGGGTAAAGTTCAACAATTTGTACCTTTGAGAACACTACCAAACTCCTCCGACAATTTAGGGTCTAAACACTTGAAATTTTAGATATAGGTTCCTTGGACATGAATCTAATTAATAACTTGGTTTGAGCCCAAAACAATAAAGGTTAAGGGGTCATAATAGGGGTCACAGTTAAAAGAAAATTGACCTCTGAGGTCTCTTCCAAATTACTCAGACAATTTTTGGTCTAAACATTTGAAATTTGACATAAAGGGTATTCAAAGATAGGGCAAGATTTTTCATCAGGTTGTGTCGAAAATTTTTAGTCACCAATATATAAATGTATGTATGTCTGTTTGCATGTCTGCCTCAATCTTTCAATAGAGGCAATAGATTTTATCAAAATCAGTATCGTTTTAATGTTCGACCTTTCATACGACAAATATCGAAAAATTGGCTAAAAACATTAATATCTTCCCCTTCAACTAGGCACTTTTCTACAGGGGGGATCACTTTTTTCGCCGATATTTTTTAAAGTTATCCTTTCCTTTTGATTATCTAGCCTTAATTTTAAAAAATGTTGCATCCGGTTTGGCGGTTGTCGTAACAGCATAAACGTTAGGTTTTTACCCCGTTCTTTTCCCCCTTTGCGGTACGGGTTCGAGCCTGCCTTCTTACTACCACTTTTTTTTTTTTTTTTGCTCAACATACATATCCAAACACTCGGGCAACGCCGGGCTGAAATGCTAGTATATATTATATATATTATATGTATATTATATAAATAATGTATATATATTATATATATATTATATATTATATATATTATATATTATATATATATTGTATTACATATTATATATATTATATATTTATATATATATTTTATTTATTGTATATATATATTATATATATTAAATATATTATATATATTAAATATATTATATATATATTATACATATATTATATATATTATATATTATATATATTATATATATATTATACATTATAGATATATTATATATTATATATTATATATGTTATATATATATTTGTTATATATATTATATAATATATATATATATATATTTCATCTATATATTATATATATATATATTATGTATATATTTTATATATCTGATATATATATAATATATATATACTTTATATATACTATATATAATGATATATTTTATATATGTATATATCTTATATAATATACTCATATATATATTATATATATATAAAGTATTATATATATAATACATATATTATATATATTATATAATTATTACACCTGTGTGTCTAATGTGTGTATGTATTATGTATATATCATATATATATATTATAATGTGTGTATATATTATGTATATATCATATATATATTATATATATATCATATATATATTATATATATCATATATATATTATGTATTATATATTATATAAATTATTTATATTATATCCTCATATTATATCTATTATATATATTATACATGTATAATATATGCATATTTCTATATTATATATATTACATATACACATTATGTATATCATATATGTAATATATATATCATATATATTATATATATCATATATTATATATATTATATATATTATATGTATATTAAATAAATTTTTTCTATATATTATATATACATATTGTATATATTATATATATATTGTATATATATTATATATTATATATATTTTATATATATGAATTATATATTTATTATATATATACATTTCATATATTTTATATATAATACATATATTATATTATATCTATTTTATAAATATTATATATTACTAGCAAAAGTACCCGTCGTTGATTGGGTTCAAAAATAGCCTGCAGAAAATGGACTCTGATTTATGAAAGTATGATAGGTTATGAAAAGAAGGGTTGTAAATTTTGGATGAATTTGGGGGTATCAAAACCAAAGCAAAATATGATTAAAGTAACAATTAAATAGATAAACACCATAATTTATTATGCCATACCTGTTCACACTGAAACACTTATCACAATAATCTGTGGAGCTATATTAAAAAACCTTGTTAAACTTTGTGACATATTTCCATTCTATGCAGGTCAGGCGCGAACGAACACCCCATAATTTTATTATACCATATTTCTTCAAGCTGAAACATAATTATCAAAGTATACTTACGCAGATAGATATGAAAAGTCTTTATTAAAGTTTGTGCCTATTTCCATTCTATGGAGGCCAGGTGTGAACGCAGACCCCACAATTTTATTATACCATCCCTATTTAAGTTAAAACATACTTATCAAAGTATTCTTATGTACATCTATATCAAAAACACTTGTAAACGTTTTTTTTTAATTTTTAAATATTTTATTTCCATACTTTGTGGACCAGTTGCCAACGCCGACCCCACAATTTTTATGAACCACCGTTCTGCCAGATCAAACATACCCATTCCTGTGTCTTGATACATCTATCATCATATGTAATTAGTTTTTTAAAATACTCAACCATATAGGAGACTATTCGTGACCACACACACACACACACACACACACACACACACACACACACACACACACACACACACACACACACACACACATTCAGCTTTATATTATAGATATATGTTATATATTTTATAAATATATATTACATATATTATATATATATATTATATATAGATTTGTTTTTGTTGTTTTTTAGCGATAAATACGGTTTAATGGTGGCTTCGTCTCGAAGCTCATTTTTATTTTCGTAGAAAGTCGCCCATAATTTATTTGCACGTACATAACATGTTATTTATTTCTTATTCTCAAACCCGATCGAGTACGAAAAACTAATTGGAATTCTAGGCAACTGCTTTCTCCATTGGAATTACCCCCTTAGAATAATTAAAGAATCAATCAGGAAAGCAGAACATATCCGCAGACTAAATTTAGTTACATACAAACCTAACATATCATCCCCCAAAATATTAATGGTATATGATTACAACAGTAACACGAACAAACTTCACAATTAGGGACAAATACACACAATAGCAATGCACTACACCCTCCCAGACCACAGCATAAACAACATGGAAGCTTCCAACTTTCGGACACAGCAATAAAGAAGACAACATGTACCCCCCCCCCTAATTCTGAGACTTAACACCCACATCTCTGGTCTCAAAGATTTAGGATCGCGTAATGAGTATTCTTTTCATAAAATCTAAACCAACCAAAGCTTTTTTCCCACAGGACACAGGACAGAATGAGTATGCACGGTTGAAGAACGGCTTAACATTCCCCACTAGGAGTTGGTTTTTGTTTCTGCAATGCCTTTTTTGTTAAAAATTTTCAGCATATATTTAATTCCATTTTCCGAGCACGCATATGCGCGCACACAATTGCACAGGTGTAGACATGGGTGCGTTACCCATTCCCCCTCACAAACCTTATATACTATAGTACTCCTCTCTGAAGATATACGGGGTTAAGTGTATTATTATTATTGGTCCCCTGATTTATCGGAAAGGGACCAATGTTTTCAGTGGCGTTTGTGCTTCTGTTAGTCCGGACTATTGTCAGATAACCGTCCATTAGTTTTTCCTGAAATTTTGCCATAAATAGTAAAACAATAAAAAAAAAAGGGGGGCTCAAAAGAGGTAAAAAATCCCCCAAAATGGCCAAAAACGACACATTTTGCCCCATAACTTGATAACTTGATCCATCCATTAGATTTTTTTGAAACTTGGCCAAACTATGGAGCTCATTATTCTTAATATAAATGCAGTATGGGTGACTCTGGCAAAATTCTGGTTCGCGTCCCCGGGGACTTACAGTGCTAAAACACCTTTTTTTGTGGCTCTTTTTTCCATATTTCTCAGCAAAAACTTGATATGTCTGATTATATAGTAGTTTTTCACGGTAGTCAACTCAAATATACATGTGCTAAGGCCTGAAACTGCACCGTTATTAATTTACACTAGGATTCGGCGTCCCCAGGGGCTCAAAAGAGGTAAAAAATGCCCCAAAATGGCCCAAATGACACTTTTTGCCCTATAGCGTTTGATCCATCCATTAGATTTTCCTGAAACTTGGCCAAAATATGGAGGCTATTGTTCTTAATATAAATTCAGTATGGA